>NW_009260839.1:2294141-2303511 GCF_000687185.1 Egretta garzetta | reverse complement strand
CGCAATTAACTAATTAAACAACGTTAAAATGCTAATCTAATTTGGAGTAAGAGAACTCAATATAATTTCTTGTCTTTAAAGTCTCTTTCTTATTCCAATACAGAGCCCCGTTGTGCTGGGGTGGGGGTCCTTTCACCATACATGAGGTCTGTAAAACACAGGCTGGCACTTCAGCTGAGCTGAACGTTGGGATGTTAGAATTGGGGAAGTGTCCCATGGATGGTCCTTGAATCAACAAGGTTTGAGTGAAACAAGGCTTCAGGGGATCACAGTCCTGTGTGGCGCAGGGAACAGACTTCACCTCTGCACTTCATGGTGAATAGAAGGACAGTGGCTAAAGTAATTCCTCTCTGACATAAAATAGTATTTTCCCACAGCTCTTCGTCCCCAGAAGTTATCTAATGCACAACACAGTGGGAGTCCTCTCTGCAAGGGCAAAAAGATGCAGCTGTATTCATCTCGCTTTTGAGCTGGTGTTGCGTTCAGCCCCGCTCTCCCTCTGCCCTCATCTCCCACCTCAGCCAATGCCTTAAACACCCCCCTCCACTTCCATCTGCCCTGATGTTAAACCCCGGTGGTGGTTGCACCCTCCTGGGAGGTGCAGCGCTCCCAGAAGCCCTTCAGCCCCGTGCCTCGAGGTGCACGGGCAGGAAGGTGGGGAGATGTGGCAGCCAGGGTAGCTGCTCAGCCTCTGGTGCCTGGTAGGAGCTCGCCCCATCTGCAGCATGACTGACACCCTCAGGGGACCGGTTAAGCAGAGGAATACCTCTGTGTGGGTTATAAATAACCTAAGGAGTACATAGCCCATTTCAAGTCAAAGGATGGCCTTGATTATCATCAGTGGCAGCTTAAATCAGCCTGCGTGCCTTTGCCCAGAGGTGGATCAAACAGGAGCACATGTAAGAGCTGGAATAGCTGTGAGGAGAAACTCCTCCTCTGGGGAATTTCACCGGCGACTCTCCTCTGCCGCCGTATCACCTGGCTGCAGCTCCAGCCTGGCATCAATAACTCCGGATGGAAATGCGATGTCAGCACGTTAGCAGACACACAATAAGCTTGCAGGCAGGACCCTTCAGACCACGTATGCTTAATCTTAGATGATGGATTTAGCTGGGGTACAAGGCAGTACCCTTTTCTGCAGTATACTGCGGCCAAGTTTATCAGGGATCATGAATTGATCTGAGCCACTGGATGCCTACAAGAACAGCCCTGCTGTTAGTGAGCAGAAGTGGGGACACATCAATAGCAGATCTCTTTTGGAAAGACCCATTAACACCCCCCCATTAGTCCAGAGATACTCAACGGGGGTTTGTCTCATCTCTGTGCTTCTAACCTCAGCCCTGAGCTGTTTCTCCAGCTCTGAGAGTTGATTGCATTCCCAATTCTACTTAAGCTGGCACAGAGTATCTTTGTACAGCCCATTGCAGCTGCCATTCATCTAAATTACATGATTTGCATTTATTTGATTAATACAAAGAGGTTTTAGCCATTTAGAACAGAAACTGGTTTTCTGTTGTGCACAAAATGTCTGGAGATGAAGGTACGTTGGTGTTGTGGTTTAACACCCCTACCCCCACCCTCACAGTGGGATGGGGGAGAGAATCAGGGAAAAAAAAAGAAAGGAAAATTTGTGGTTGAGATAAGGACAGAAAAGGAAATGGCAGTAAAATAATAACAATAATAACAATAATAACAATAACAATAATAACAATAATAATAATAGAATATACAAAATAAGGGATGCACAATGCAATTGCTCACCACCTGCCAGCCAATGCCAAGCCCATTCCCAAGCAGCGGTGCCCGCCCCCCAGCCAACTCCCCCCAGTTCATATACTGAGCATGATGCCATATGGTCTGGAATAGCCCTTGGGCCAGCTGGGCTCAGCTGTCCTGGCTGTGCCCCCTCCCAGCTCCTTGTGCCCCTGGCCGAGCACGGGAAGCTGAAAAGTCCTGGATCAGTGTAAGCCCTGCTCAGCAGCAACTAAACCATCAGGGTGCTATCAACATCTTCTCACCCTAAATCCAAAACAGCTACTAGGAAAAAAATTAACTCTGTCCCAGCTGAAACCAGGACAGTCAGGCTTTCTTTGCCTTCCAGACATCTCCGTTCCCACCATGCAGCTGGTGCACATCAGCTCGCAGAGGTACCGCACTGTGCAGCCAGCCTGGCACATTTGAGGGTGTTCCCACTTGTTTCCCACTGACCAGCAATCATTTTATCCATGCTGTATTATCTCTGCACACTTGCCACTTTTCTTCTATCAGTGAGATGAAATACAAGTACCAGTGCTATGACATAACTGGGGGAGAAAATATTAAACTGAAGCTCATCACCTCATCAGCCTATGGGTTGAAAAGCATTTATAAAACAAATCAAACTCTTTTCCTCTGATAGGAAGCTATTTGTCTGCTGAATGGGAACCTACCTCTGATGAAGAAATCCAAATTTCCATTGGGGTTACAGCTTCACTTCAACACTGCTTTTCTCCAGTAGCTGTGGAGAAATGTAGTGATAGAAAAAGTAGAAAATTGTATTTTGTTCTGTCAGTGAAAGGAGGAGTAAATTGAGAAAGGGAAAGCTTACTTAAAAAAAAAAAAAAGCAGAGGTAATGTCTATTACAGATGGAAGGTGGAACCAAAACTCTGGAAAGCCAGATCAAATGCCATACAGAGAGATTCCCTCAGTGATTAATTAGACAGAAAAAATAATCAAATAAAGTGTATTTTTCACTGTTTCTTTTGCTGGATCCCCTGTTATGCTCTTGACAATCCCAAGGGGACCCCTTTGCTCCTGTCTGCTGCAAACCACTTCGTTCTGGTGCCCTCTGCTCAGTCCCAGGCTGCTCCCACCTGCAGAGAGCACGAAAAGATAACAGAGAAACCTTGATGCCTATGGGGAACAGTTATCGTGGGGGGGATTATCACTCTACCTTTTATTGCACTCTGTTTCGAGGCACCAAAGCTTTTTCTGTTCAGTTCTTTGCACTGCAATCTGCATTGCATGGTGGCTTTAGGACAAAATGAGTTGCTCCTTCTCTCTCATGAAAAATGTCGGGTGTTTGGAAGGGAGCTGAGGACAGACCGGGGAGAGAGAAAGCATCATGATGAGCATGAATTGCCTCCCTGATCTGGTCTGGTTTCATCCTAGGCTGTGGAGTAGGAAATGTTCTCACTGGCTGCAGCAATGCCAGAATTAGATAGTTTTTAATTATCATCAAGCATTATATATGCTTGTTATATAGCAGTGTAAGAGAAAAATTGCTCAATAAAATTTTTCTTTCGTGAACCTATGGGAACTTTACAGCATAAATAGATGTGTATACACAGGGGTCAGACCTGTGGCATATAATATATGTTCTTAAGGGGGAAAAAAAAATCATATTTAACCACTGTGGTGTTAATAGCCTTTTTGTCTTGTATTAGACACCCCTGCGACACTGCCACCCTTACTCCATGCCGCAGCCTGGCACGCAGGAGTGCCCGCACGCCGGTGTGCCCTCCAAACCCACAGCTCTGCGCTGAGTGGGGTTTCTCATCTCTGCCCATCGCTCAGCTGCAGTGAGAAAGATTGACAAAGACAGCAGTGAAAATAACACTCAAGGAATAATCAGTATCCTCAATTATGTTTGTTGAGTGAATCTGGGAGTAAAATCTGCTCCCTTACAAATCTGATCCTGCTGGCCCCTCCTGCGGCAGGGAGGAACCGCGGGGCAGCCTGGTGGGTGCGCAAACCTGCACAAAGCCACGTTGCCTCCTCACAGAGGGCCTGGGCATGAGGAGGCAGTGGCTTTTTTTGTGATTCCTCAAGCTGCTGCCGGAGGCAGCTTGCTCTGCAAAAGTCCTGCCCTGAGCGTGGGCTTCCCCCCCCAGCTGCATTCAAGACAGCCTGTGCTTACCTTCTGGGGCACATCAGAACACCACATCCCACAGACTATGCTGCAGAACATGGCATGTTTTTCTCCTGCTGAGGAATCAGCTCCTCAGTCTGTCCTTTCTCTTCCTTGCTCCTTTTTCTTCTGGTCCTGAGGCTCCCTGGGGCCACGCAGAGTGAGGCACGGGTGAGATGAGCCCCAGGATGAGCCCAGTGCCATGAGCATCTGAATGCTGGAGCAGAAATCACAAAATTTGTAATTTATTTCAGGCTGCTAGAAAGAGAAGTAGCTGTGCCAATGACATTTAACAAAATGTCTGTTTGTCCTGGGTCAGTAGGCACCAAAGGCAACCACCCGTTCCTGCCCCTCCGCTCCCCGGCTAAGGACCTGACTGCCAGCCAGGCTTTTAGGTCATCCAGCTGCCATTGGTTTTCTTGGAGGGTGAAGAGACCGGAGTCCTCCCAGAAACAGAAGAAAGCCTCACTGTGTTATTTTTCTATGGTTTGTCCCATGTCCTTCATGGCCAGACTTTCTGGCTGCCACCGCAGGCAGCTTTGCCCAGGAAATTGGGAGGGACCCTTTCCCTCTCGCACCCAGGTGGGAAAGAAGAAACGTGTGTGAGTGGCACCTGTGTTTATCAACGTATAGGAAAGAAGGTGCCAAAACAGTCAGTGACACCTGCCCTGGCCCTTAGATGTACAAGTAAGATATCCACGAGGATCAAGAAATTAAATCTAACAGAAATAAAGCTCTGATGCTTGGCTGGGTTTTGGTGTGTAGGCAGGGGCTGGGCTGCCCCACCTGGCTGACCGTCCCCCTCCCCATTGACTAACCAGCACCACGCCAGGGAAGGGGGCACACTGGAGTTGTTTGCCCCTCTATCAAGCCAGGGATATGCTTGTGGAAAAAAAAAAAAGGGAAGCAAAAGTATTGCTTGTGCCTACAGAGTGTCAAAATGATGGGTCCTGCTGAGCCCAGAGGAGCTGGGCTGCTTTGAAGCAGCCGGGTATCCCGCCTGCTGATTCTCAGTTTTAACACAGGTTAAGCCCAAGGGTCACAGGAGACAGAAAGAAAGCGGAAAGGAAAGGTTTTGGGGTAGAACCATTAATGAATCCCTGTAAAATATTTTTTCCGCTCTTGCTGCTACTAAAGTTTTTTTTTTTTTTAAACACTCAAACTGATTCCTCTTTTCCAGGCTCAGATTTGATTTAAAGCACTGTTAGGCTGCTTAGATCTATTTTGGATTAGCTTGTTCAGACAAGCCCGCAGGCAGATCCCATTAGCACCTTTTCGTCCCCGCACCTTGGTGAAGTCCCCGCGTGTGACCTGGAGGGTGAAGAGCAGCTGGAAGCATCAATTCAGAGACAGCCAGCAGCTGCAGCGGTGAGCACGCATGCAGGGACCAGGTAATCCACCCACAGAGGCCGTGTAGGTAAAGAGAAAATATCACAAATAGTTAGACAATGCAATGCAATATGTACCCACTCGTCCCTTTTTCTAGAATATTTGCAACTTCCATTCCCCTTACTTTTAGCAAATGCACTGATGCATTACATGTCTGGTAATTCTTAGGAAAGTTCCCTAACTAAATTTTTTCTCTTCTGTGAAAGCTTTTAATAATTCAAATCCAACCTAGAAAATCACCTCAAGGGACACTTTGCCTTCTCAGCTGTGCAGCAGAGAGCCTAGGCCCTGCCTCTCTGGTGTTGGACTACCCCTTACAAATTATTAGGCCTAATTTAGCTTTTATTAATTCTACTTTTTCCTAATTTTAACTCATAGGCCAAAGAGACTGGCTGGTTGACATGATCCTCACCACAGCTGATCCATCAGCCAAAATCAGCCTAAGTTTTGCCGACCATCAAGCCTGTTGATTTTGGCTAAGCTCTTCCATATACAGAGAATTATCTGCTCCATCCAGGCAGCTCTGGCAGCAGTAGTTCAATGGGAAGTTACTGGATTTCAACATTACAGACCATCAGGGCGCTCCATGCCTCCATCCTCAGGTGGGCTGGCAGAGCAGGGGAGGTTATGAAGCTACTGAAGAACACGGAATTGTACATACTAGGAGGTATTAAATAGTATGGGCAAAACTTAGCAGATTAATCTTTCTTCTTTGTTAACATAAGTACATGGAAAAACACAGAACTTAACTAAAATAATATACATAGATACATGCATACATATATATATAAATCTTATTGGTGGGTCTGTATGTATGTATTTCAAAGCAGGGGTACTAGAAATGCACACCTTTGCTTCCCAGGGTTACAGGTTTTCATGATTACGCAGTTTAAACCCTCCCACTACATAACTGCCAGGAGGAAAATTATTTTTTGGTTCTTTTCCTTCTGTACAGTGTTCATTTTTTAACGTCAAATGTGATGCTTTTGACACTCATAAAAAGTATTAATTTGTAAATTACCTTATTTATAGGCTTTTCAATAGAGTTCAGCACCGTCAAGTCTGAATGCCCTTCAAAAGTTGCTAGGTGACACTGTCATACCTCCGGCTGACGAACAAATGAGAGCTCGCAACATTGATGCAGTGATTTCAACCAAACATCCTGCTTTCGTATTTTTTTTTTGCAAATCATTGTAGGTTTGTTGTGAACTGCAAGCAAGCTCAAATTATACTTTTCACCAGTTATAATTTAGTTCAGAACTAAACTAGTTCACAAAGTCAATGCAAATCTTTCCATGCTGTTCTCATGGAAATCAGAGCAAATTCGTATATTTGCATGAGCAACAGTATTCATAGGGTGATCCAGAAAAAAACCATTTTCACAACTTCTAACCTGAATTGCATTTATCAAGGATGTAGCTAATTCCCTGTTTTCCTGCCTGCTCTGACATGGAGCGCAGCTGATCTGAAGAGCGCGTCGGCTTTATAACACCCCTTCCCAGTCAGGAAGAGCGAGTTAAACCCCCACACGTATCAGAGCCAAGGTCCTGCACACAAACCAGAAACTTATGTGTGTACATATGTGCTTGTGAACCCGGGACAGAGGACTCAATCCTGACAATATGGATCCTTAATCAGAACAAGCATATTTTTTTCCGTCTCCTTCCCAGTAGCTGGAACCGTAACAGCTAATATTAGAGCTTTATGGCAGGGAAAAGGATGAAAAGAGCAAACATCCTTTCATTTTTTTCACATAATTTTCCTTCTTTTTTATTTTTTCTTAAAACAAACATTTCCTGATTTCTTTCCTCCCTGTTTTGAAATAGTAAGGATGCTACATTGACTCAGGGCGTTCACAAGGTGTTTCCACTTACGTGGAATTGGTGCGAAATGTGTTTCTAACAATTTCCCTGCAGGCAGGAACCCATGGAGCTGGGAAATGTCTCTCAGTGGGGCTCCTCTGCAGCAGAATTGGGAGTTTGAAAAGGGACTGTCGATGGGCTTTCAAGGCTTTGGCCTGGCTCTCTCTAGCACATTTTTGTGATCCAAACTGGCATCGATTCGAAATGTGCTCCTCTGCAGGGTAAACAATAGCTTAAAGCAGCTGCTAATTAGCTCGGCTCTGTTCTGTTCTTGCTTTTCATGTCTAGATAGCTCCTTCAGAAATAAGAAGCAGAAGGAAAACATCCAAGCAGAAGAATCAGAAGGCAAAGGAAAAGAAATGGATGGGGATTGCAAGTGAAAAATTAATGAGGAGAGACCTCGTTTCACAAAGCTTATATAAAGCCAGGCTGCATCTGTGCGAGGAACAGTGACCCAGAAAGAGAAACCCGTAAAAAATTCAGAGCAAGGTGCAAACCTTGTTAGCCTCTTGCCCTCCGAGACGCACCTATGTTCACAAAGAGGGATCCCTTGTTTATGGCTGCTGTGAGCTCATTTTTGAAGTTTCTCCCTCATTTTCCCTCCTCTCCGGCAGGTCCTGGCTCAGGAAGTAGCCGGGCTCTCAGCACTCACGGGGAAGGTCATGGCTGAGCATGAGTCCAGATAGACTGTGCTGTGGGCTCAGCGTGGCTTACCTCGTATTTATTTGGGGATATCAAACCCCCTTATGCAGCCGTTTCTTTTAGTACCCATTAATCAGATATAAATTTATACATTTTATGTATACGTATATATACTTAGCTTCTGGCCAGGCTGAAACCCTTTGTACCACTGCTGCTGCTCATCCATCTGCCTGATGAGAATTCCCTTTCTGGAAAGCTTGGGATTGTTCCCAGCGTAGGTGAGCAGGTAAAATTCTGTGTTTGTCAGTGCAGCAGAAGTCTGCAGCAAGTCATTCTTGCTGAAAAAAAAAAATAATAAAAAGGGACCTGGATAGTATCAAAAAGGATGGGGAATATTTCTCATTATTTTACAGTTCAAACCCTCACTTACTGGGCATGTCCTTTCATAGCCGATCCCAGAAGACAACAGCCTTTAGTACCTTGCATGACATGGCTGAGATCCTCACCCCAAATGCTTGCTAGTTAATACCTGAAAAACAGGACCCTTCACAGTTTGCCTGGAAGAGAGAGGAGCATCTGCAGGCATGCCAGATCAGCACGATGGTTTGAATTACACCCCTTACTTACTTGCCTGTTGCCCTGAGTGGAAACTAAGGAGAATTATTTAAAATGAAAACTTCTGTCTTCTATATTAAGAACATCTTGGGTAATACTCAGCAGCTCACTCTCTAGTATTAACAGGTCTCCAGGTATTAACACAGTGCTTATCTCTCCTTCTAATTTCTCCTGCCAATCTATGCCTTACAGTTTGGATAAAGGGATGGAGGCATCATCTACTATCGCATCACATAAGCTTTTTCCCCGAGTAGCATCATCCGTTAGCAGTCAGTCTAATTTGATTGTTTCCAAACCAGAAAGGACAGCTGTCAGCCGCCTCCCAGAATGGATTCAAAGGCTATAATCAAGAAAACTTCTCCAAGAATTCATTCAAAGCTGGTGCTTATCGTTCTTCAAAAGACTGTGAAGACAATAAACTAGTCAATTTACTTTAATGGACAGGTGGGATCTGAGTATTTAGTGTCTTGTTAATATTGACTGGCAGGACTTAAAGGAATTTGAATGCCATGGATGTCAGCTGCTAGACTGGCAGGACATGAAGATAAATATTTGTACTTGCACAAGAGGCTAATTCCAGTTTATTTCCCGAGGTGTTAACTACTGAAATTAATAACGTTTAAAACTTGCTCTTTGTGAATCTGTTCAGATTTCCCTTTGAAATGATTGCTGTTAGTTCTCATAGGGCTGCAAGGAACCACCATACAATAGCAGGGGTTCCTCCTGATGAGTCTGAGCTGGGTTCTCTCTGCATTTGGCACCAACATCTCCTGCCCTCTTCCAACACCCTCACTTCTGCCGGCATCCCAGCCACTGACAACTTAAAGCTTGTTCTTATATCACTGGCGCCAGCTAGGGCAAAGGATTACCCTTTCCACCTACAGACTGGGAGGGCAGCTACAGAGAGACTGCTCCCCACCTCCTGGAATGTATTTAGCTCCTTCATCATCACGGGGTGGCACCAAATGAACT
>NW_009260839.1:2284713-2293870 GCF_000687185.1 Egretta garzetta | reverse complement strand
ATTTTACAAGCAAGAGCTGCCCAGGGCCAGACCCCCTTGGGGGATGTCAGCTGGCAGGGCAGCCTCACCCTGGTTGTTTTAGGTTATTTACGTATTTTGTTTTTGTTTAAGAATGCTGTTGCAGAGGAAGAGACTGTTAAACCATCTGTTGCACAGTTAGGTCTAGAAAAATACACCCTTCCCAAGTCTGGTTTCTTTCTGGTTTAGCTGCACGTTATCCATTTTCCTACTGGCACCTGCATCTTTCTGACCCTGGGACCTCTGCGCTGAGGGAAGAGCATCCCTAGGGGCTGGCTTGGGAAAGCCAGGGTAGCCAGCAAGTGACTTCTTAACCTCACCATACTAATTAAAAAATGCCCTTGAGTCAGCTCCCAGTCAGGTAACAAAACAAAAGGCCCCGAAAGGCCTGGAGAGGGACGGATGTTCAGTAAATAACACGACCTATAAGACCCTGCTGTTGGTGACAGGCAACGTAGTTTCAATACGTAGAGCTTAAGTCTTAACTGAAAGTTCTTTAAAACCACTTATGTACAGTTTCTTTTTCAGAAACACAGGTGAATTGTTCACCTTCCCCTTCCCAAATATCTGATTATTTAGCAGAATTGAACTATTAGTGGCTTAACAAAGAACTAACTATACACAAGCTAATAACAGTATTTTTACAATAAATTCCGTTTTGCCTTTTGTGAGCTGAAACAATCTTTCTGATGCTGACAATTGATTAGAGCTAGATAAACAGTATTAAGCCGACAAAATATTTCTTGAATGTGAGTGTTTAAGGGATTCTGTATGATCTCCTATCCCTTATCAATCTTCAAAAGGATTTTCATTTTTCACTGAACAGAATACTTAAATAAATTGCAAAATGTAGGTTTGCCTGTACACCATTGACTTTGACTATCTGCTTCCTATCAAACACAACTAATTTGCAGTTTAACTTATTTCCTGCTTTTTTTTAGGTGATTTTAACTTTCCAGTATGAGAATAAAGCATTATTACATGTATCAAACGGAGCATATCTAAGGACATACTTTCAACAAAATAGTTTTCAAATTTTTGATGTTTGTGGTCATTATCCCGAAGGTTAATGATGATAGGAATAATAGTAAGCAATAGGTGCTGAAACTCTTACAATAAAAGAGCAACAAAGTGAAAATGCAGCTTTAATGTGCTGACATTTATATGCATCTATTGCCCTAGTATTTGACTAACTCTGTGAATTGCATTTTGCTTCAAGATTTCTGCATTTTTATACCAAAAGCATTGTATGGAAAACTGGTATTTTGAAAATGGAATGATCTCATATTAATTCTACATCAATCACGACATAACTCTTGCCGTAGGCCACATGACTACTATGAAATATATGTTTCTATTTCAGTTGATTTAGAAAAAAATATCAATTTCTATATACTGGGCGTGATACAGAAATCCAGAAAATCTAGACTGTAGTGAAAGTGATGAAGCCAATTTAATTAGAAAAAAGGTGTAAATATCAAAGACTTCCCCATTTCTTAGTGTATGCAGGACCTAGTTCTGTGCCACTGAGCGTGGTAGAGGCTTTGCCATTGACCCCAGAGGGTGGCAGGGCGCTCGCTCCAGCACAGCACCCACCCCTCCTTTCACAGGAGACTTCTGTCTCTCCCGACCTGCCCTTCAAGTCTAGCATGTGCTAATGAAATTGCTCTAATAAATTAGTGATTACTAATCCAAATATTAAAATGTAGCTCCCCTCAGCAGAAACCAAAAATGGTGAAACTGTCTAACAAAAATTTCTGTATTTTCAAATGCTGTGATTAAAAATCCAGTTTCAGAAAGACATAATAAATATAAACCAGAGAGAGCTCTTAAAGATAGGCTATAGCTGATTTCCCTGTATAGCTTGTCTTTTCGTTTCTCCGGTTGCTAAGATACTGGCAGTATTACCTCTCACTATGTCTTTGGGATTCAGAGATTTATATTCTCTTACCCCCTGTAAAAGTCTCCTCTGTGTATTGCATCCATACCTTTACCTGCACCTTTCCTTTCAGAAAGACCGGGTGGAGAGCGTAGGTGAGATTCTCCACCGCATATGAAGCCGCAGACCTCCAGTTACTCCAGCGGAGCACTCCTACCTTCCAACCACTTACAATCTGTCTGTTAAATGTAACTGCTTTATTTAGAAATCAGCAGTTTTGAGGTTGTGTCATACCAGGTAATGTGGACTCTTCAATAAATGCAAATAACTTCACAGTCCTAAAAGATGTCAGAATTATTTTATACGAGGGTTCTGATTTTCAAAGTTAACTTTCAAATTCTATGCTCAAATACCTGATTGCCTCAATCAAAATAATTTTGATGTCTAAATGGTTTTGTATTTTAGTGCTCTACCATCAGCCTTGAACCATCATGAAGCCTCCAGGCTGGGGAAATTTTATTCAGGATTTTATAAATTAGGATTTCTATTTCCAGGGTAACTGAAGATGGAGTGATTTGGAAGAAACTCATTCTTTAAAGTTCATCACTCTCACTAAGCGTGATTAAACACTATATAATTTAACATTATTTGCTGATAGAAAATCAAAGCATTTGCCCCCAGCATGCTGACATTTACAGCAGTGGAGAACATTTGCACATTTTATGCTTATAATAACAGATGAGGTATGAAATGGATTCTGATAATGCTTTGAACACCATGGAAGTCTTGTCATTTATCACAGCATATGAGCTTGCTCTGGATCCCCCATTACTGTGATATATTTCTATACAGTAAAAGTAAAGAAAAGCTTTATTTCATTGATGGATAGTGGATGAATCTTCAAAAGTTCAGTAAGCAGGTTCTACTCAAGCAAGCTCCACTGTAGTGCTAATCTTATTTCTCACAGTTTTTTTATTTTTTAGGTTTTTTTTTTTGTTTTGTTTATAAAGATTTGGGTAGACAAATAGCTGATGTGGATTGTCTGTAACTCCTTACTGCAAAGAGGTCAGATTCTCTCTTGAGGTGCTCTACCGTCTTACATTTCTGTGAACTATGATATATCACAAATACCCAGTTATGTGGGGTAATCTCAAGAAACTGCAATCAGTCTAAATTTTAAATGAATGCAAGTCAAATGTACATGTGGTGCCAGAATATCCCTTTTAAATAAGCTGCCTTCCAAATCAGTATTAGGATTTAAAATATTTATTTGGTGTGTGCTTGGCCTCCTTTATTGAAAGGTGCTGGAGAGTTAGATTCCTTTGGGCTGTAAAACTTAGCTTTTGGATTTTTTCATCGGAGAACTAATAGCTGCAAGCACTGTTCTGGCCCTTTGATGTCTCTGGAGTATATTCCCTCCTTACTGTTAAATTGAAGATTATGAAAAGGAGCAAAGGATCTTAAGAACAGATTCCCATAATTTATATAAGTTCAAAATTTTTGAGAAATCATATTTGAATCTTTACAGCATTACCTCCTCTCAAAACAAGATTAAAAGCAAAATTATTTTAGCCTACTACAAGCATGGGGACATTCTTCACAGCCCTTCGCACTTAACCTAGAACATACATTGATGCATAATTTACTCGTATTACTCATAAAACATCTTAGAGAGACACTTCAAGCCCTGAGTGACCTCTGAACAATGCTTGAAAGTAGTTTAAGAATTTTGCTTGGAAGTCTCCTTGGACGTGTTCATATCCTTCCTTTATCATTATGGTGCACTCTGGTCTTGGTACTCACTAGTCCATGTCCTGCCCTATCCCACGTACACAGTAACAGAATGAAGAATCTGCTCTCCTCTTCAAATCTCGATTTAGGCTATGACAGTACTGGCCACAACCTGCCTAAACATCATGAAAGAGGAACCATTCAAATCAAGCATATATAGGTGTTTGCTCTTCCTAGCAAAATGTTTAGAATTAAAGTATTAACAACAAAGATAGGCTCCAATAAAATTTCAGTTGAATCCAGCTGATTTTAAATGAGCTCTGTTGACCTTCCTGCAGCCTACAGATTTACATTTGTCCTTTTTTGAATAAACCAAAAAATGTACAGGAGTTCCCTGAATTATTTCTTTGAGGTTAAATAGAATAAAGTGTGTAAAAGACGGAGGAATACTAGCATAAAAAAGGAAGACCTCAGCTGTGTTTGGACTCATCTTCCAATGTATTGGCTACTTCTTTTAAATATTTTTCAGTGTTTGGGAATAATACATTCTTTCCATTTGAGGTTCCTTGGATGCCCACCACCTCATGCAAAGTATGGTGCCCAAGAAGACTGAAGTATCTGCTGACCCACTGGAACAGCCCATGGTACTAGAAACACAGGAGCTAATAAACCAATGCATTCACCTTTAGAGCCCAGCTTTGCTTTCTGGCTGGCTTCAAACTCTTACCTGTACTGCAGGCAAAATGGAGAACAAGATCTGAACAATGGAAAGCATAACCGAGAGCTCTGACAAGTTTCTTGTCAGGGTTATCTGAAGCAGTTGAAGAGATTATCTGTGGCTGTGATGCCACCCTCATATTGATGAAGGCAATAAACTGTGGCAGAGAAATAGCCTCCAGGCTGGCAGCAATGATGTGTTAAACTGTGCCCCCTCCCCAGTCCCATAAAGATCTTGACTCAGCTTTGTGGGGTTGAACCGATGGCAACAACAAAGCAGCAGTTAATGACTTGGTTTCTATGAAGTCAAGGTCAAAATTCAGTTTCTGTGGAGCTAAAACTTTATCTTTTAGTTATAGTGATGATCATTTATAGAGCTCTGCTCTCCTGTTGAAGAACACAATAACTGCACAAGTTCTTTGGGCAGTGACATGGAAAGAAACCTGCAAAGAATGCCTGGAGGTGGGAGCATACTTCAGTAGCTGCTCTGGGGATGGTGGATAAAACCCCATCACCTTCAGACAGCAGACCCCTCTGATATTTTTTGAAATATAATGATTCATACTCTATTCAGTCTCAGACTTGTTTATGTAGCTGAGAATAATCAGGTGTTATATTAAAGAGCCGGGCAGCAAGTTCTGTTCACAGTTGTCTCATGTACTGATAATTGCAGCAAGTTCCAGTCATTGGCAATGTCAAAAGTACTTCATAGACCTTCAGTGTTATTTGGTCAGCTCTCTCAATCCCACCCTCTGTGATCATTATCTTCAAGAGTCTCTTGTCTCCGTGTTTATATTTTTACTCATCAGTGCAGCTTACAAGTACCTAATCATGCCACATCCTGCCTGCAGTCACCTTACCCCTAAAGGAAATCGCTCTGTACTCATACATCACCTCAAACTGCAATCAGCCAAATGAATTAAACATTGCAGCAGCAGCCAACAAAGTGGCAAAACATATGCAATTCATCCTTGGGAAAAGTGGTTTCTGTGCTGGAGCACATTGCACACCTATCTCTACAAAGTTTAAAACCCAGTTTTGTATTTCTAAGATATTTAAGAAAAGAGAACAAACTGGATTCCTCCCTCTATCCCACCTGAATAATTCTGGATTTTAAACTCAACACTTACTGCTGATATCAAGCAGATAATCAACTACAACTGTCAAAGACCACATCTCCAACTTGCCTTGCTAAGACAGACACGAACAAAGTGCAGACATGTGTATGGACTTCCCATACCTTGTTTTAAAAAAACCCATGAGCAACTTGCCTCTCTTGAGAGCACGATGGATGGCTCTTCACTGACCATCGCAAGCAGCCTAGGACTGCATCTGCTACTCAGCCAATAGGCCTGGTAAGTCAGCTCCTGTTCACCTCTATGAGTTGCCACCTTCAGTTTGTCACGTAGGTATAGCTCTGCATACTGTATAGCATACGGTATCATTATTATAATAATATCATAGACCAAAATAAAATGTATTCAGTAATTTCACAAAAAAACCCCTTAGTGTTTTGTAGTCCAAGTGTATGAAATGTTCAATACCACCAGAAGATACATCAAAAAGTGACACACCTGTTCTGTTGTGAAGCATTCACATTAGAACTAATGGAACATGTATCTTGACAGTATTATTAAATATGTCTTGAAATGAAAAAAAAGCTATCTTGGAAATCTAGTTAAGTCGAAATAACCCATTTAGTAAATACACTTCCCTTCTTGCAGATAAATTCATTGGAAGGCTTGCTTTCATTGGAAAAAAATGGTGTTTTTAAACTCTAGATCCCGCTTCCCAAAGGGACTGATAGTCTCAGCTAATTTACCTCATGATCAAAGGGAAGTGCTTGTTCACCGTCTTTTTAACATGACATAATTCATGATCACTGCTTACCCAGGAGCACAGACAAGATCGCCCTGATTAGCAGTGGGCATACGTCCTGAACCGTGGCAGCATCTGCTCTGGAGGAGGGATGGGAGCACTGTCACCCAGGAGGAGGGGTGTCAGGGGACAGCTTTATAAAGTTCCGGAGCCAGCTGGGATGCAGAGGCCAGGTCTTGCCTGATGCTGCCTTTTGGTTTTGATTGTTTCAGCTTTCTCTCTCCTCGAGGATCAGGAATGCTTTTCCTCTGTGTTGCAAACTCTCCAGGTAAATGAATCTATTGGACCATTTTGTTATCACCTACCGCATGACAGAATTAACAGATTGTAGGTCTAGCTGTAGAATTATTTAAGGCAGCTATGCAAATTTGGATTATTTCTTTCTTTTAACAGACATAACTATTTTTGGTTACAGCCCAGAAACTACTTAAAGAGGGACTGTCTTCTACTGCTTTCATCCCCTGACATAACACTGACATAACAGGGACCCCATCACTATAGAGCTTTTAGGGACTATTTTGCTGGAGGATCATAAGCAAGCCTTCCTTCATTCCCCTTCTTGAAAGGACCCTCCCTTAACTATATGCCATTTCTGAACCTAAGCCCAGCTGTTGTGGCAAAATGCATAGTGGAATGGTTTTGTAGAAGCTGTGATGAGAAAACATGAAATTAATTCCTGGCTTTGAATTCAGGAACGTCTACAGGTGTTCCAGATTTTCTTAAACATAACCTGTCTGGCCCTTTTCCATATATGCTCAGTCCCCTTGCACATTCAGACAAATTTGTTATCTGGTTTTTATGATAAGGATGCCTACAGTGTGGCCTACTACATAGAGGAGTGGCCTCTGAAAACATGAGTTTGCCACTCATGGATGACAATAGGAAAATGACCCCTCTGCCTCTGCTTTTGTCCTTTCAACAACACACCAAGTCGTGACCATATTACATTTATTACTATAAAAACACTTCATATTTTGTAATAAAATGTATAAGAAATTGGCATGTTCTTTAAGTTCAAAGGAAATGGACCATTTAATATAAAAACATGGCTGTGAATCATAAAGGCTCGATCTTAAAGTCTTGTCACCCAGGGTCCACTCCCTGCTAGTGAGCAAACATTTGAGCAATCTTTCACGCCATTAACAGTAATCTCAGCTATGCCCAATTCCCTTCATTTTGTACATCATGCAAAAAAAAAAATCTCTTTCTGAATTGTTTTACAGCTGACAATTAAATACTTTAACAATTACATTTCCATGTGTGCTCTTGCTCTGGCTAGCAGAAATCCCTGTGGCAGATACGCTACTCAGTTTTGCCTGAGTTGCTTTAAAGTAACATCTGAAAGACTTTAGTTACAGGAATTATTATAACACAGAGAAGTTAAATTAGTATTTGCTAAATAGATTATTAAACAGATCACACATTGTGATAGGTAGTAAATAGCTAAATTAATATAGCAAGTATAAAAAAGGCTAAAAACCTACTTAAATCAGAACCTGTGGTAGATTCACAAAAGTACAGATGGCTTGAATTGAAAATATAGTTAAGATTTCACCCCACATTGTGAAGAAAAACTAGGGAAATGGTCTTACTACTCAACATTTCTATAAGAAATACCAAAGTCACCTTTCATTGCATTGCAATAGGTAGTGATGATGGTGACATTTTATGGTTTTTTTCCTGCATCTTGTTGCCCTGAGATACTGAAAAGGATGAACGTATTATGCATATTTTGGTCATTCTACACCATGTACTTACTGCAATGTGATTAGTGACCTTCATATATTGCTTGTCAAAATCTCCATTATCGAGATCTCCATCAACTACTGAATGTAACCAGCTGTGGGGAGGAGCATGATTTATACTTGATTGAATGCAGCAACACTACATAATAATATAGAGAAAGGAAGGAAGGAACTGAATTTCTAGATGAAAAAGCAGGGACAACTTTAGAATTCTAGAACATAAATCCTTGAATTTGACTTGCTATATCTGTCTACTTTTGTAAGTATGAAGAAGTAGACTCTGCTTATCCCTGAGTTATCCTGTCAGTTCTTGTAGTTCAATATTTGCATTCTTCTACTTCATAAACCCATTTGTCCTTTTCTTAACAGTATTGGGTCAAATCACTGCCTGCATAAAAATACTGAGCTTACAGCTCAGGGAAAACAGGCTATAGACCTGATATTTTCATAGGTATAAATTCCACCCAGAATATTCTCGAGTCTCTTTCTGATGCTGTTATTCTGCAAATACCTTTAGTACCAGGAGGTAAATTTTTTTGTTCCAGGCAGAACTGTAATTTTTAAGTTATTAAGGTCTTTTTAAGACTTTGATAGTAAAAGCTAGAGTGGGATGTGTTGCTCTAAGACTTGGCGTAATATGGAAAGGAATCTCTTTCTATTACCTCAATAGCATAATAACATTGAAACATCACTAGTACAATTATTCCTTATTACTGTGACATAAAAATATTCCTTGATGAAAGAAAGTAACTGTACATTTCTCAGCAACTGTGTGATGCTCATGTAACATTTCCCTAATGAGACAAACCCAGGAAGATCATGAAGTCATGTAATGACAAACCCAAACTATATATGCATGTAGAAAAAGTTGCATATTAGAGATGTTATTGCACTACTCCACATGCCTGCCTCTCCTTTTGTAGTGAACATCATGGTTAAGTGTAAACAGGCTTTTTATTTTCCCTATGGTATCCTTCTCCACATGGGCTGTGGATCCTGTTTCTGAATGTTTCTTCAGAGTGTCACCGCACTCACAGATCGCCGATGGCTTCCATGGTTGAAATTGTTAGCATTATCTTTAGTCAGTTTGCCACTGTCCTGTCCAGTGGTTGCTACCCTGCTGGGTACAAGGGGGTAATGGCCAGAGGAAGGGCCCGCTGAAGGCTCTGGTGCCGGAGATTCTTTCCCT
>NW_009260839.1:2282630-2284357 GCF_000687185.1 Egretta garzetta | reverse complement strand
TCTGTAGCAGTAGATTCTTCCTCTGCCCACCTATTAAAGAAGTAGTAGCCTTCTTCAGGTGTCCATTTCCCGAGAGGATTTACTTCAGAGGTGGAAAGTCCCTGACTTTCTGCGTCCCCATGAGACACAGCTGCCGCTGGTGGATGTAAAAATGGTGACACACATAAGGGGCTGATGTTTTGGTCAAGATCATCATTAGATGCAGGTGCACAAGAAGTAGTTTGTTTTCTTGACCTCAATTTCTGGATTTCAAGATCTTGTTGACCTTTAGGAAGTTTATCTAGTTGCTGTGCTTTCAGAATCAGAGATGCTCCAAAGGTTCCTCGTAGAGCAGAAATAAAGAACCTGATGAAAGAGGAAGAGAAATGGTTGTCTTACCAGTGAGTTCCTTCCATAATCTGTATCACATAGCACAAATCCAGCTGCTAATTTTCCATTACTCTACAGGCATCTGGTAGACACCTTATACCTGGTAGTTGAAAGTAGACTCCTGGATCTTAACGCGACATACACTTATCTTGACCAGTAGAGAGTCAACTATATGTATATAAATACTAAATAAATGATAATGGAACAATTGATTGCTGAATGGTGCAAGAAAGATACAAAGAAGCTCACCAAGAGATGCAGTATTTGAGGAGATTATATTTATACTGCTAAAACAGGTGTCCTGGTTTCAGCTGGGATAGAGTTAATTTTCTTCCTTTCTCACTTTTGCTATATTTTATTTTAATGAAGTTTTATTTCAGACAGTAACTGCCCATTGCCTGCTGGGTTAAACCACAACAACAGGTTAAAAAGAAGGGATCCTAATTTGATAGATAACCTAAAACCAGAAATTTAAAAACCTCAGCTTGTGCATTTGCTCAGGAAGCAGTAAAAAAGCATCCTACCTGCCCTTTGCAGGACAGAGAACTTGTATAACTATATATTGTGTGCAGTGGGAGAGCACGCATCTCTCTCCACGTCATGTCAGTTTTGTCTGAAAACCAAAGGCTCTTTCAAAGCATCTTTCTAATAGGATTTGACCTTTACATAGATGGCCTCAATACACATTTTAAACCAAACATGGGGATTCTCTGAAATTGCATTAAGAAAGCTGCCGTCTTCACATCCTGCTGCTAAATGTATGCATAAATAAGTATAACAAGATTAAAAAGCCTAACAAGCTAGACTAAGTACAGAAAGGGCTTTTAAGGCAATGGATTTCTCAGGGCTATCTGCACAAGTAGGAGTGGATAAACTCATGTTTGCTGTGCCTGTGCTCAAGCTGGTCAATCCCGCAGCATCTCAGGTCCGAGAGCTGTGCAGTTGGTAGTTATGGATGGGCAGCTACAAGCACAACTACAGAGAGCCCAGGTCCATCTGTGCAGGTTGGGTGTGGATCATATTGTCCTCTGTCTTCCCCTTCAAGTTGTCCTCTGTATCTTCTGTGCAAGTTGCAGGTGGACCAGACAGGAGGACAGAGAAGGGAAGGAGAACAGTGTCTTCCATCCCATGATCTGCTTTCACTTGCTCCAGACTTCCCACAGCCCTGCAGGGTGCAAGGCTCAATTATCTGTCAGGCCTCTGCAGGGCTTACTGGCAGACTGCAGTCTTGTCACAGCTGGCCCTACTAAAAAGATTTTCCCCGTCTTTCCTATAGGCCCCCTTTAGGTACTGAAAGGCCGCAATCAGGTCTCCCTGCAGCCTTCTCTTCTCCAGGCTGAACAAGCCCAACTCTCAGC
>NW_009260839.1:2269352-2281074 GCF_000687185.1 Egretta garzetta | reverse complement strand
TCCTTCTGACTATGTCCTTGAGGAGCTGGAATTTTGCTTTTCTAAAATTCAGAGTCCTGACTGTACTCTTTGTTCTTCCCATTTCCCTCAGGAGCGTGAGCTCTACCAGCGCATGATCACTGCAGCCCAGGCTGCCTCCGATCTTGACACCTCCGACGAGCTCGCTTGCATTGGTGACCACCAGGTCCAGTAGAAGGGACCTCAGGGATCATCTAGTCCAACCCTGTCAGACTCGAGGGTTTTAGTACATAATGCTGTGCAGTTCATGTACCAGAATGAAGTCCAGAGGCAGTTTTGAGACGCAGCTGCACTGCCAAGTACAGCCAGACGAGCTCTAGGAAAAGCCTGCAGGCAGGCAGGGCACAGGTGAGCCCCCCGACCGCCTGCAGTCTCAAAATGTCAGCTCCCACAGAAGGCAGTGGCAAAAGGAAGAACCAAGGAGAGCAAGGATTTTAACAAAACCTCCTAGAAAGAAACCAGAATCTCAAGGCTCCAGCTGGTTTCTGAAGGAGGTAGGGAGCAGGTAGCATGGCAAGATGAACCAGCTGAAACTTAAAATTAAGCGCATTTTAACAAAAGGTGGTTTCACTGCTGCTGTCATATGCTGACACAGCTAAGTTGTAGCAGAAACTGGGGGGTGGATATTCTGTGAACTGAGGACTCTGCAGAAAATAATCTGGGGTACCTACATGAAGGAACAGCAGCTCTCCAACTTTGAAGATATCAAGATACAAATCTTTTAAGCTCAGTATCCTGCTGAGACAGCAGTGATCTTAACCTTGATGAATTCCTAAGATGGAGATACAAGTTCTCTAACCACATGTTTGATGTAGCTCTCAATAGAAAGCTCAGGGTCAAAAATGACACAGTGAATGAGGGCTGATGGGAAAACAAAAATCACACAGGAGCAAAACAGACTAGAAAAGGATGCCCTGCCTAGAAGACATGAGACCTTACTGAACCGTGTGTTGTTTATCCTGACCTGAAGTTATATAAAGTAACATGAAGTCTCAAGAGCATCTCAACTCAAATGGGGAAATAATAATAATAATTTAAATAAAAATGTTATCTAGTCTTGAAATGTTCCTTTTTAGACAAAGTTAAGGCTTAGATTCTAATGTCTTAAAGCACTTACAAAATCAGATACTAAAAATATTTTCCCGGTTCTTGCAATACCAGTGTGTTGCATCACTTCATGACAATTAGGATGAGAAGGAGACCAGCAAGATACTCAAACCAACCCGTTGCTTTAGTTTTACAAGCAAAAATAAAGATTTTAAATAAGTGATGCAACTGAGACAAAGCATATCTGCTTAAAGAATGATGAAGGTATTAAGCACCAAAAGTAGTAAGGTTACCATATACATATATGGGAAAAGAATCATTATGTTTTTCAAATCAGTTTTTTTTCAGCAACCTAGCAAAATAATTCAGATTCAGTTAAAGATATCTTTAACATACCTGATTTGTCACACAGAGTAAAACTAAAATTCTGGATGCAGAAAATTATTTCATATAGAAACATGTTCTTAAATTTGGCTTAGTAATGCACTATAATGTATTTAAGAAACAGAATACATTTTGTAACTCTCAAAGCATATAAGAATATTTCAAGAATTTCTAGTCTTGATCATCTCAACAACACTGTGTTATGATAGTGAACGACTGTGTAGCAGATTTCTACTGGCAAACTTTGAAGCACCCCAAAAAGAAAGGTTTTGCTGATGGGAAAACAAAAGCAGTAGATATATTGAGACTCATCTAGGCTCATATAACTGAATAAATTAATGGCTCATGAACTGGAAAGTTGAACCCAGGCATCTGACTTCCACACTCATCACTTATCCCTGTGCAACACATGCCCAACATATCACATATCTGCACACATCGTAAGTGTTATCTCACTCAAATGCCTACAAATCCACAAAATGAAAATGGAGAGGAAAACAGTGCAACATTCAAACCTTGGCAAGAGTGCGATGACTGGGGTAATAAGACACAGTAAATAGAAGGTGGGGTCTGAAAGCTGTTGCTCCATAATCCAGTAGGGGTTGGTGGGGGGGTTGCAGACCACACAGGCGGCATTGTAGATCAGGGAGAAGATGAGGTAAAACACCACACTGCCCATCATCGTTACCAGGTGGAACATGGTCTGTAAGCAGAATTGCATGAAATGAGTGTGATGCTTGTGAGACCCTGACTCTGGGTGTAAGACAGGAGGATCCAAAGACAGATTGGAAAGAACATATCCAATAGTCCATGCTACTGAAAAGTGCAGTAGGAGAAATACCTGGAAATCAACTTACAAAACAACAGTGACAATGAATACAGTTCTTAAGAAACACTTCCTCATATACTGAAGTATGTAAAATCGTGTACTGTCCTGTCCAAAGGCATAGGAGAAGAAAATCCTGTTGCTGTGCATGTGAAGGTATTTATTACCCTGAGGCTAATAAATCAATTCTGGCACATTGTGAAATCTCAGTGCATTTGTTGCTGTTTGGTACCCAGAATTGGGGTAAATAGCTCTGAAAGACAATGCCATGTCTACACAGTATGCTATGTTCAGGAAAAAACACAGGAACAGGACCGGTCAAACACATACCCACGTTTTCATTTCTAGAGCCTGGTGCAGTAGGATGGTCAGGAGGGAGATGGTATTGATGGGGTTTCCAAAGGAAAACACATCTATGTCAGAGTCCTCGTATGTCTAGAAAACAGGCAGACAGACTGTGATGAACCGTGACTATTCAGAAGTGAATTTGTCTATTTTTTAAGGAGGATCGGAGAATGAGAATATTAATGATGCTGATACTTACCAAATAAG
This sequence comes from Egretta garzetta, assembly GCF_000687185.1. NCBI lineage: Eukaryota > Metazoa > Chordata > Aves > Pelecaniformes > Ardeidae > Egretta > Egretta garzetta. Next base: position 2,278,247 of record NW_009260839.1, on the reverse strand, counting down.
GAACAAAGAAGCAAACGAGGCTCTGATAGAAGGCATCCAACATTGTAACAATAAAAGTTGACAGCTTGTATATCTGCAGGAGTTTATAGATAACAGTCATTATGATGGGACGAACATCTCTAGTCTGTCCTGCGGACATAATTGCTGGCTGTTTTTTCTTCCATTAGGACTACTGATTATAGCTAACTGGTCTCCCTTCATGAGTAGATGCCTCCTGAGCAGCTGATTTAGACCAAAGGCTTATCTCTGAACAGGCATTTTCTCTGTGTTAACTAAAGACAGACCTTAGGAAGATTAACCAGTTAACCAAGGGTCTTAAAAGCTGAATGTAATGAATGCCCCATCCCTCACCAAAGGACCCCATTCCTCAAATTCTTTTTCAAGCAAAGCTCTTCCTAGAGCTATAGAATCCTTTCTGTTAAGGTTACTTCCATTGAAATATCTATTTTGTGCCATTTTAATTTGACCACTTGTCATATTTAAACTTATCTAGCAACCTGTGGGGCCACAGCTCCCGTGGAGTGGGATGCATTATTGGAGTGACAGAAGGCTCCTGTTTTTTCAATGCAGACAAAATGCCAAAGCAACAATAGTAACCTCTTCAAAATGGTAAAGAACATATATTTCGCATACATGTGAGGTCCAAGAGCTCCTAAGAAAAGGGACGGAAAGTCCTACACAAAACCATCAAACTCCGCACTTCCTTGCCTAGGTTTTTCAAAACATCCTTAAACACAATGTGAACCACCAGTGTTCATCAGTGCTAAAAATCACAGTCCAGGATAATGAAAGTAGGCATTAGGACAAAAAGAATGAGAGAAGAATTCCTAAGTACCTGGCAATTTTGTGATTTAAAACTAAGGCCACTTCAAATTTTGCTTATTAACATTTTCATAATTTCCTGTTAAAAATGTTAAGGCAATTTGAGAATAAGTGCTACTGCTCTGTATGTATATGCAAACCCAGGTATGTATATGTGTGCTCCTTACAAACATACAGAGGTCAGACTGGTTCTCTAAACCTGACAGGCAAACTGAGGTAAAAACATACCCTATTTCATGCACATTTTCTAAGGGTTACCAATACTGACTATTCAAAGTAAAAGAAATAAATGAAACAGTTCATGCCTGGAACAGCCTAGACACCAAACTGTGACAAAATCCTCTGTGTATTAACAGGTGTATTTCTGAACCTGAGAGTAGAAAAAAAATGTTGAGTTGTTTATTAATTTAAGGGTTTGCATTTTCCTGCCACATTCTGCTTTTAACAAGCTTTTCTTCTTCAGTAGGTTGAGACTGTTCAAAGCACCAAATCTGAGCAGAGTTTTATCAGGGACCAGCTAAACTATTTTACCCTCATTCATTACATTTCTCATCCTGTTTTATTCATTTCTCCCTGCGCCTTCACTGAGAAATTTTCTGTATATATGGTGTGTACATATGTACATACACACACATATTTGCTCCACCGTCTCTTCTTTGGATCAGAAATGCCAAACACAGGGCTGATTCACTAGCACATCACTTCACTTATTATAATGCAGCATGCTGGTACCAAACTAGATTGCTCCATATATTTACTGGCAGAATAAACCTTCCCATTTACATCTTCCATCTATGACCAAGCACCCAGCCTCCCATCCAGGAAGCAACTTCAATCATATGTTCCTCACCGGCTCTTCTGACAGCCACAATTACACCTTCTGTCAGTGGCAATAAACTAGAAACCATAGATGGATCATTTGCTTCCAAGTAAGTCTAAACTCTTCTCTTCCTTCCCTCCCCACAAAACCCAAAACCCTGTGGTCCTTTGGCTTATCAAGCAGTTATTTCAGCAATCAAGACATACCTCTGAATTTTGTCCATTCTTGTACAACTCAGGCAAACCTAGAAGTGTTTCTGCAGAAACATCTCTATCCAGGACTCCAAAGAGAAGAGGGGGCATTGAGGTGAAGAAGAGATTGAAAAAAATCATCTGCCAGTAATCTATCATTGTGCTGCCTGAGAACCCACAGAAGAACTGGTACCAGAAGAGCAGGCTGACATAGCTCTGTGGAGAAGCAAATACAAACACAACATCCCATTAACAAGCCGAACTGTGGCTCCCCACAGGCACAAAAGCCCATCCTTCACGCTGATGTGATATCATTTCTCTTTGGGCTATGGGAGCTGTGAAGCTGCACCTTTCCTGTGGCCTCTCCTTTGCATCCTCTTCCTTTCCCCATGCTGTTCCTTACTATCACAGCTGATCTCAACTCTTTAGTTTGTAATGCAGAGATAGTCTATGTTTCTCATAGTTCCACCTATGAAGTTTATGTAGCACGCTGGTTATTAACAGTCTCCCAGGAATATGTTATTTTCGTTTGCACTTTATTCCATAGAATAAAGCAGTTTTTCCTAAGGGTCTACTTCACACCGATCCACTGTGATACAGCTTTATAAAAAGCCATTTGGTTTCTTCAAGAAAATATCAGGGAATAATTAAGAAAACTGTTCACAGCTCTGAGCACCAGATTTTAAAATCCTTTTGCAAACTGGTTGTCCATGTGGAATCAAAGGCCTCCTGCTCCCTCATGGTACTGGGGAGATAATGGAAGAGCAGCATCCCAGTCTGGAGAGCTATTTCGCATTGCAAATAAATATCCTTTGAACTCTAAAAGGATACCAAATCAAGGAAAAAAAAAGTTTCCAATCCACTACAAATTTTAAGACTGATAAGAAGTAATCCTCATTCAAAATCATTAACAAAAAAAATACAAATACTTTGAATTCTAAGTAAACAGTCTTTCATGCTCAGAGTCTATTTCATGTCAAATGTACTTTGCAGTCTTGTAGAAACCATATTACTATCAGGTTTTTCTAATTTACATTATTCTTCAATGCACAGCTCATTTGCATATACATTAAATTTTTAGTAAAAATGCCAGATATGACTTCATCATTATTTGCAAGTGGTTCCTATCAAATTAAATGCAAAAATTTGGAGGTTTCACAGGCTGCCAATTCTTAGTGCACAGTCATCTTCTATATTCTAGCACTAATAATCTGCTCTTCTTTATGCAAATTTTATTTTGAGGCTCATGGGTATTTTTAATAATTTTAAATATGAAAGTTACTAAGCCTCGAGTCCTTTTTCCCTCTGGAATAATGCTATTTTAAAGTATATTTAGAATCCATATTTTCCTCAATGCTTTATGCAGCACATTATTAAGAAGGAGGTAGCATACTATAAACTTGCAAAGTGAAGAAACAGGGACAGTAAGAGAGCATAAACCTGAAAAAAACAAAGACAACTTCCTTGCCCCCAGCCCTGGACTTAACCCTTGCTAGGATGAAAACTTCCAGCATTTTAATAATCTTACCACATTTTTGTAGAAAAAGTAAATCACCATCTTTGCCAGGCGAGCATAACACCAATGTCCATGGACAAGAAGCAGTTTTTTGAGATGCTTGAATCGGGATATTGCAAAGTCGCTAGCCATGACAGCCTTTGGTAAAAAGAGTAGAAGTTTATTTACAATATATCTTTTTCCTACCCAATACGATGAAATTTGAACATGGACATTGACATGATTTCCTACTATTGAATACTGTAGAAAAAAACCCCCAAACAAACCTTGAGAAAATAGTTGGAACTTTCTATCTCTGCAGAACTCTTCATCTTAGGAGAATGAGGAAGGGGGATGTGTGGGAAAGAACTTGGGGCAGAAACCACTGACGAAAGCGAGCCAACAAAACCTGAGAATGCTATAGTGGAGATGATTCAGAAACCAGATGCTAACCTAACACTGGACAGGCATCTGCTAATTTTCCAGGCTTATGAGCAAATACACATTTGTCCATGCATGCTAATTGTTGGCTCAAAAGACTCTGTTTTGGCTGGCCCCATAATTATGAACTGCATATTAATTTATGACAGTAATGATGCCAACTTGCATTTTTAAGATGACACTCAAGAGTATAGGGCTGCTATGAGACTTATCAAGCAGCAAGAGACCAGTTGACAAAAGTGGAAAGGAAATAAATTGAAGGGATACCTGCATGCCTTCTTGGCCAGATATTCCAATTCCAACATCAGCTGCTTGAATCATACTTACATCGTTTGCACCATCACCTAGAATGGGAAGACAAGAGGGAACAATAAAGGTTCAAGAAAGGGTGTTTAATACAAAATGCCTATATCAGAACAAGAAAAAAACTCCAGCTATGCTGATAAACAAAGGCTATTCTGTACTACTATGCAACTTAATCAGGGTAACTGATACTCAGCATCAAGCAATCATGACCTCTGGGCTCTGATCCTCCTTCCCAGAAGACCTGGATCCACCAGGGATAAGCCTGACATTGGGAACAGCTGAGTGGTGGCATGGACACCCCAAAACCATCTACATCTGCATTGGTTTGTGCATTTCTGCTTGGTGAACTCCAAATACTCAGCGACATGCTTTGCAGCACCCTACTTCACTGAATTCTCCAAATTATATGACAAATTTGATTGCAGTTGACAATGTAACTAGCCAATTTCAGGAGTTATTCTACTCATTTCAACTTGCAGCAATGTGTTAAATACATAACCAGATTTCCATGGAAAGAACAGCCATGGTTGTTGCCTGCAATGTGGAGATTGTGAATTAGGTTAGCTAGTAAAGCACAACAAATGAAACAGAAGGCTGAAAGCTTATACTTTGAACTCTAGGGCAAAGCAAGAAATTTTGAAATACATCAGACACTTCATTTTCTGTTTGGTCCACAGAGGTGTATTTTTTAGTTTTAAGTCATAAAAATCAATTCTGCAAGGATTTTAGTGGGATCACTTACCAAAAGTGGAGCAGGAAACTCAAAGCATTTCACATTATTTGGAGGTAGAAAGCAAATGAGTCAGTGCTTAATACCACTCTGGGGATAACTCTGTTTTCACCAGTTGGGAAAATCTGACAGGAAAAAGGATTTATGAAAAGCCAAAACAGTGACTGCTATTGACTGCTTTCTGCGCCCAAAGTGAGGGCAGCCTGGAGGGACTGCGTACACATGTTTGTACTGGTGTGCATGAAAGGGACTGCTGGGAGATTCTGAATTTAGAGTGCCTTCATCTTGTTTAAATGGGGACAGATTTGCTCAGTGAAAGTTGAAGAAGGAGTTTCATATGTTTTTTGATTAGGAAAGACTATTCAATATTATTTTCCCCGCTGTATCTGTGGGACAAGAAATAGCTCATACAATATATTCCGTACGTTTCCATAACTCATAAAGAAAGAACCTGTTTCCCCCTGTCTCCTGCGAGATTCAGCATGGAGGTACCTATTGATAGAGTCATCACTTTAAGCTGCCTCCGGACAAGCTTGACCACCATGCTCTTCTGAAGAGGGGTGGAACGGCAGCAGAGCACCGAGCGGCAGTGCTTCGTCAGCGCCAGGAACTTCTCCTCCAGGCCCCCCTGGAAGATGACATTCAGTGTCCGTCCATCAATCACCAGTCCGAACTCGGGACTGGGGGCCTCAGAGGCTGAGAAAGATTTGGGGATAATGCCAAAAAATTTCCTCCGTGGTTTTTCAACATCATAATTCTTCCTCACTTCTTCCAAGGTTAAATTCAAGAGAGATTCACACGTTTCCTGTGAGAAAAGAGAAGAGGTTCTAGAAATAGTTATCTCCATCTCCCTTTACAGCACAGCACTTACAAAGTGTCTGTTTGTATAGTCATGCCAGAGGGTTGAAGCCTATCAGATAAAGATTAGGGAAAACTGTCTGAGAAATGCACTGATTCATAAGATTGGAGATTATTTCAATGACGTCATCAAATCCTTCTGTGAAAACACTGCGCATCTTATCAGCTAGTAAACTTTAGTAAGAAATTATTTTAAAAGAAAATAAAATAATCTTCACATCAGGAGGACATATTCGTATTTGCAAAGCCAAGAGTACAGAAATAAAAAAAAAATAATTTTTTTTTAAAGGAGATTTTAAAAATCTAGTTCTGCTATGAATGGTGTGAGAGATTGCAGCATTTGCTTCCCTCAGAAACAAATTGCATGAGAGAAAGAAGAGGTTCAGATTTTCAAAATGACCCAGTAACTTTGACAGCTTGGCCTTTTCTAGGTGACAAATCATGTGTATGTCGCAGTTACGGACAGAAACAAAGCTTCCTATTTCTCAGCACTGTGCCTCAAACACAAACTGAGTCTTTCCCTCTTAGCAAATTTGCCTCCTTTTGGACCAAATTCCCCTTTCAGATGCCAACAACTGGAACTGGCTCAGTATCAAATAGAAACAAGATTTAAGGGGAGTGCTTTTACTTCTCCTACACAGATCTCAAATTGGCACACCACTATCAGAGAAAACCCAGAATGATCTAAAAGTTATTTTGCTGCCTGTTAACACTAAAAGTTCTCCTTCTGTGGCATGGCACTGAATACCTGAGGAAATAATCACTCCCTTTTCTACCTTTTCTGTCAGCTTTATTGAGTGATGATTCAGTTCTAAAATGTTATTTTCACTTTATGTTGCATAAGGTACATGTGTAGGATGTTTGCAAGATTTAAATTGCACTTAAGTGGGAGGTTCTGAAATCAAATGTACCCCTGACATCTAATAAAAAGCTGCATCTAGCGTGCACACTGAAAACCTCTGAAAAATATCGAAGAAGAATCTTCTTTCTGTGAACAAACCAAAAATTGTAGTGGAAATTCCTGGTTTGTCTTGGCTTGCCTTTTTAAATGAATCCCCCAAACTACCTACTTGTACTGCTTCTTCCTGGAAGATATTTCATTTTCAGTGTTTGAATAAGCTACTGGGCTCGGGGGGGGAGGAGACACCCTTCCCACGGAAGCTAGTTCAAGGGTTAGCTTTGGAAAAATGAATAGGTTAAGTGCTTTGTATGTATTATTTGTTTTCCCCCACTGCTGCCATTGGGAGACACTTTGAGAAGCTGTGTTCTCTGCTTCATTTTGAAAGGGAGGGAGCTAAATCTTATTGTGGAGCAACTCCAGTGCCCACCAAACCACACGTATTCACAGAAACCTCCATATGCGCGCAGCTTGCATCTGAGTCTGGATCAAGGGCCATACAGGGTGCTTTGGGTAAGCTAACGCGCCTGCGTTTCCCGAAGCCAGGGTGGTCCCGCCTGCAGCATCGCTCCTCTGACAGAAACCATCTTCTAATTTCCATCCTAAATATATTCATTCTGCCTTCCGTTAAAGCAGATATGCGTATCAAATGAAATTACACATTGAAGCAAGGAAAGTATTCCATGCCAAATTCTGTATCATCTTTGCGTGTTTCCCTATTTCTGCGACATTAAAAGAGAGAGACATTTGCATAGGATTTTATTCTTGTTTGGAGAGCTACTGACTGCAGACAAAAGCAGTTAGAAAGTAGGCCATCTAAGTGCTCTATACAATTGCCTATTGCAAGAAAAACAGTATTTTAACTATATTTAATTCATCCTCACAATAGCTTTATAGAGAAAGGCAAGCTTGTATCTGTAACCCCCCTTCTTGTGGGGAGAAAAAACTGAGGCAACAGAGACCATTGACTTGCCTAATTGCAGAAGGAAGCCCTGCCTTCCCTCCTCAGCCTCCTGTCTACCCATGGGAAGACTCATCTCACAGTACCTCCTGTTACTGCTGACTACGGGCCACCAGTGTATGCTGCATAAAAAAGACAGAGTACCACACTGGGGAAAGGGTAGGGGCTGCTGCCTGGGGCACCTCGGTGGCATGTGTGGCTCTGTGGAAAGCAAGAGGTCACTAGAAAGAAAATAAAGAACAGGGCAGCACAGCTGGCATTTTGGACCCTGTTTTGGTGCTTTAGAAATGGTCAGGGCTGACTTCTTAGCAAATGGGTCTGGTTTAGCCATAATGCCTGAACTCCCCTAAATCCATGTCACAAAGCCATCTGTCCCACCAGAATGCCCGGAGGGATGAGACGCTAGGCTGTGCGTAGCAGGAGCCATCCTGCTTTCCGAAAGCAAGGCACAGTTTTCCTGCTACCCTGCTTCACAATCTGCAAAAGCCAAGGTTGCTTTTCTAAAGCCTTTACTTTCACCAGCCTTTATGGCATTTGCCCTCTTCGAAAGTTAGGACTCTATTTTCTCTCTCGTATTCAGATGATTTCAGCAATAGCCATAGATTGCACCACAGATTGTTCACTGTGTTTCAGTGAGTCACAGGAGCTGGCAGACATGTCCTTGAAGTGTTTATCCTCATTTTGGAGTATGTTTGCTTTGCCTACTGCTTGACCTTCTTATTGCCCATGGAAATTTAGGGAATATCTGTGCACATCAGTATGTGTGCCACCATGGAATGTCAAGAAAGCAACCGTGTTTTTAACCAGCCCACAAGAACTATATTTAGGTATCCAATATGGTGAAATGCTGCTTACACAAAGAGATACTGGATTAAATTGTTCACTAATGAATTTCTGATAAAGCCTAATCTTATTGGGGAACATAGAATCATAGAATCATAGAATGTTTTGGGTTGGAAGGGACCCCTAGAGGTCATCTAGTCCAACCCCCCTGCAGGAGCAGGGACACTGCTAACCAGATCAGGTTGCTCAGAGCCCCGTCCAACCTGGCCTTGAATGCTTCCAGGGATGGGGCCTCCACCACCTCTCTGGGCAACCTGTTCCAGTGCTTCACCACCCTCATTGTAAAGAATTTCTTCCTTATATCTAGTCTAAACCTATCCTGGTTTAGTTTAAAACCATTACCCCTCGTCCTGACACAGCTAGCCCTACTAAAAAGATTTTCCCCCTCTTTCCTATAGGCCCCCTTTAGGTACTGAAAGGCCGTAATCATGTCTCCCCGCAGCCTTCTCTTCTCCAGGCTGAACAAGCCCAACTCCCTCAGCCTGGCCTCATAAGAGAGGTGCTCCAGCCCCCGGATCATTTTTGTGGCC
>NW_009260839.1:2266336-2268255 GCF_000687185.1 Egretta garzetta | reverse complement strand
ATCTGCTGTTACCAGCTTGCCCGTCTCGCTCATCAGCGGGGGTACGCTTTCTTTAACCATCCTTTTCCGGCTGATATACCTGTAGAATCCCTTCTTATCATTCTTTGCATCCCTAGCCAAGTTTAGCTCTAGCTGCGCCTCGGCCTTCCTGACCCCATGCCTACACAACTGGACCGCATCCCTGTACTCTTCCCAGGATGCCTGTCCCTGCTTCCACTGCCTGTGCAGTTCCCTCTTCCCTGCTTCCACTGCCTGTGCAGTTCCCTCTTCTGAGACTACAAAGTTCTGAATTTTATTAAATCTACACCTGCATAACTTTTCCAGACTGATTCATTCATTACTTTCCAAACATTTTCCTACAGATATCACTTGGAGTTAAAATAACATTGTAACTAAAATTTCCATTGCAAGGTGAAAAGCCAGATATCAACATTATTAAGGAATCAGGCACTTAAGCTGCATATTACCTTCTTTTTAAAGCTCACTATTCGGGTAATTATTTTAAAGAGTATTTTCATTTGGAAAAAAACATTATATTTTAATTGAATAAAACTCTAATGCATAACTGCATTGTGTTCCAATTCACCCCGTTATGTGTGGCCTAAAGAGTTTCTGGCCTAATGCTACTATGTGGGTTTTTGGTCGTCTGTTTTCTTGTGTTGAATGCAGCCTAAATCAAAACAGTGCCAAGCTGCAAGACACAAAGAAAGGGAAAGGTAGCAAGTTCTGAGTGTTCCTCTGTACTCACCTTATTTTCAGTGTTAATGGTGAAGACAGTGTCTCTTTGGTTCAGGAGTCTGCAGGAATACGCAATGTTTACTGCTGTTTCCTGTTTGTCTCCCGTCAAGACCCAGATTTGTATCCCAGCTTCTCGAAGAGCCTCGATAGTGTCAGGCACTCCATCTTGCAGCCGGTCTTCAATCCCTGTTGCTCCTGGGCAAACAGGAAAAGAATAAGTGAACAAGTTTTCTTTCATTTAGAAATCAAGTTGCTATTTTGTTTTTTAAGAAAAGGTCTTTGACTTCCAATCGTGATCCTGAATTTATCAAGAGCTGAGCTAAGGTAGTGTTCAGCACATAAACACACAGCAACAAGATCTGCATTTGGATTAAGATCTGAATGTGTCAGCATTCAAGTTCTGGCTCTTCATTTTACTCCTTGCTAGAACAATGCATTTCATTTCTTCTTAATAATCCAAAATGACAATGTACTGGCAGAGGAATTACACCATATGCATTTTTAAAGTACCGCATTAAGTCCCATCAAAGCAACCAGAAAAGATGAGCTTTGACTATTTAAATGAATGCTATCCCTATTGTCAAGTGAGATGCTTCACCCATCAAAGGGAGAAGAAACGCTACAGTAAGTTTTCTTTTTGAAAATGCTCAAACTTAGAAGCAGATGCCAACACTCATCCTGATGGCACATCTGAATGTTACAATACTCCTTTTCTTATCTCTTCCACTAGAGGTCAGTTTGAAGATGCTGTAACTGTGATATATTAAAGATAGATAAAAGAACAATTTTTCTGAAACAAAGTATGAAGCACACAGAGCCTTAAGAGTTGGCAAAGGTAGCAGATTCTGACAAGATCTACATTACCTCATATGTGGTTTTGCTTATGGCATTTACTGTTATTACTCTAATTTTTTAAATCACTGCAGAGATTATGAGAAGCCATAATGCTAATAGCTTGCAATCACAGAAATTCAGGATAACGAAGCATGGGCACAGATTGTATTCACAGAAAGATGAGACTGAGACAACTCTGAAAATCGAAGTCTTAAAGAACAAAGTGTTTGGAAACAAAAAAGAAAACACTGAAGTGCTCTGTAACGTAACAGAATAGTGTTAGATACAATGGTGATGGATGATGCACAAGCACCGATGAATGTAAGTTTTAACATGAAATATCCTTT
>NW_009260839.1:2247858-2266268 GCF_000687185.1 Egretta garzetta | reverse complement strand
GACAGCAGTTGAATTACTGTTTTTTATAATACAGTTTAATTACCAAAATTCTCTTGGAATTTGAGCTCAAAAATGAAGTTAATTTATAATATTTTATAGGTTTATCTAAGGACACAGACACACAATTGAATGACAGGAACTCCATTATCTACTGTGTCAGCTGAGCCACAGTAACAGCTGATGTACATGTTCTTTGCTCCTGGCTCACGATAGTTTCGGTACACTCTCGAGAACATGTTTAGACACTGTCATTGGACTGTATACCCTAGCCCTGAGATTTCCAAACCTCAGAGGAAGACTTTTTGATATAAATTACTATAAGCTGTTGTCTGTCTGATTGCCAAGAATATCACAGTATCTCACAGGAGAGCAAGCGATATTTCACACAATGACGATTCTTATTTTTAGGTACCTAGCAAGGTGAGTTTGGTCTCCAGATGCTGCGCTGTCTCCATTAACAACTCATCTCTGTTGTCAATTGCAGCTTCTGCCTCCCGACGAAAATTGGCCCATTTTTGAAAGTCATCTTCATTCAAGACCTGCATAACACAATTTAAACAGGGCTCATTTTAAATTTAAATTTAAGAGAATGATGACAACATTCTGGATCACAGAGACTTAACTCCTATCCAGGCTGGTAAAGTACTGTGTTGCCTTTAGAATAACACACACATTTCCAAAAAAAGATTACTAGAACTAATAGTAATGAGAAAAATAGACCTGCCTTCCTGTTTGTTTAAGTGGCCTACAGCTGAGGCTTAAAAACATGACCTAGAGAAATCTTGATCACACAGCCTTTAGTTGGGACTCTGGACTGGAACACAAAGTTTCTGAAGGTTGCTCTACATTTCTCCTGAGCCTGAATATGACCTATTTGTTGCACATAGACAACTTCTGTATTAAAGTATCAGGCTAAGATGTACTAACCCAGGCTGAGGGCAAGATTTTTGAAAGCTGAATGCCAAGCAAAACAGAAAAAGGTTGGCTCCCCTGTGGACTTTTTATTTCTTGCTTGGAATCGCTGAAGAGAAGGTCAGCTAGAGTTACCATAAGAGAAACAGAAATGAATGTTTTGAGGCTGACCAAAAATCCATCATCTGCTCATACTGAGGAAAAAAGAGGAAAAAAAGACTGCAGAGCAATCAAATAGAGGGACAAAAAGATGGGCTGTATCTGGCTTGTCCTCTGAAGCAGAAAGAATTATAGCCATTACATAAATCTATTGACATGTACAGAGCAAAGCTGTAAACAATATTAGGCTAACGCCCTCCTACCTTCTTAGCTATGCATAGAGTTCGTAGGCCCTCATGGGCATAGCAGTCCAGATGCTTTTGTGTTTTTTCTTTTATTCTTTTCATTCTCTTCTCTGCACGAATGTCAGCTGTGAAATACAAGGAAAAGATTCTATATTTTAAACACAGATAATTTCAGACTTAATGGCAAGAGTTGGGCATTAGAGAAAACTGGATTCCAGTATAATAGCAATTTCTTTAAAAGCTCAAGTGTTGGCTGTGCATGAGCTGAAAGCTTGCTAAAGATCCATCTTTCCTTTAAGTTAACATTACTTGGGTTTGTTTGTTTGTTTCTTTCTTTCTTTCATAATGCTATAGCACCCCGGCTGACAAGCTGAAATACAATGGTCAGACCCTTATGACAGTATTATTGCAGAGTACACAACCCACATGGGTTAGCGCTGGCAGTGAATTTTAATTAGCCCATTTCATATTCTAAGCACTACTCGGGTTAAATAAATACCTCAGTTCTGATCTGCAAGGATAACACTAGAGAAAGCTTATTCTTTTTTTATAATTCTAATGCCTAGATATACTATTTCATGCAGAAAAGGGTACTGCAAACTTCTTGTGCTTTAGAGGAGACACAACAGAAATAGCTCATAGGCTAATTACCTTTGGCAGAGTCTTCCAGCAAGTCCATTATAACAGAGTCAGCTCCTTTTGTGTAGACAACAATCTCCTTGGTTAGAGGGTGTCTCACCACTACAGACATCCTTTTCCTTACTGAGTCAAATCCCAAAGTGTAGAGGATATCGAAAGTCAGGAGTGTGCCTTGTGGCAACCGTACGGTCACCTGCTCAGGAGTTCGGGACACTAAAGTAAAACTATATGCCTGGGCAGCATAGACAAGTGCTGCCTCATCTGGGCTCTCAGCCTCATAACAAAAGTCTGTTGGCAAAGAACTGTTAGTCACAGATTTAAAAACCTCATCCAAGGAAGCACTACCAATATCTGCGCTGCCCTTGCCCTGGAGATCATCGCCTCTACTGCTCGCACAGCAGTCTTCATCGTTGTCACAGCAATCCAAGGCAGCAAGATGCTCCTCGGTGTTCTTTGCACTGAAGCTAGTACCTAGGTCTGAACTAGACTGAGATGATGAAAAAGACTGACTAAGGCTTGCTAATTTTAGCCGCTGAAATATCTGATGAATCTTCTCCAGGGTGATTCCTGAAGGTTTTATTGGTGGTGGGACTGTGACCTAGAAATATGAGAAAACCTATGATTAAAAATAAATAAATGTGAACTATAAGGTACTTTTCAAAACCTCAATATATTTTTCTGTATCTAAACAATGATAATTTGAAAATAAACTCTTTTTTTTTTTTTCCTGTTTAACTGTGGTGGGGGAATTCAATAGAGGAGTCATAGGGGAGTTTGCATCCAAATTTGATGGTGATTTGTATCTCTACCTCTGAAGAAGAGATGGAATCCAGCCCCTTGTAGTTCTGTCAATGGCCTGGGAGATCAGAGAAAACCCAGTATATTCAACATACTTCTTACAGTACGTATAATATAAAATTGAAAAGAAAAAAATGCGGATACTGTGGTAGCCGTAGCTATTCATCAGACATAAAAGGCCATGTTAGGAAGGGATATACACAGGCAGTGGAACAGTAGATATTATACAAAAGGTAAAAGAACTAGAGGAGGACTCCCAAGGAAACTGTTTTTCACCATTTCAGGTTTAACTGAACACTGCTCTATGTTGTTAAATGGAAACATAATCAATTTTCCTCATATACTTAAAGTTAGATTACCCTTTCTCTTGGCTCAGTAGCTGTGGAGACCAGGACCGTATTACAGATGGCAAGGGCAAAAAAAAAGTCAGTAAGGGATGTGGAAGGCTTCCTATGTATAAAAGGAGAAAGATTTTCAATCTGTAGTGCAGCTTCTCTCACTTGCCTCAGCAGCCTGCTGTCGGGAGTCACATCCTTTTCCTGAAAGATAAATTACTTAATGAGGATTATTCCCATTTACCCTTGTCCCCAAAGAAGAACTATCAACTTGATAGTCTCCTTTTGCCTCTTATGAAATTTATACCTGGAATTCTGCAAGGTAAATGTCTTTTGCACTTAACATCTAGGGAAGAAAGGGTACGTTTCTAAAAGCTGCATACATAGACATGGAAATTAATCATGAAATAGAAGATTATTTCAGAATTTTATTTCTTTTGAGATCTACTAGTAATCAAGAATATCTATACCGTATTGCCAAACTTTGAAGTCTCTGATTACTGAATTAAAGGGCATTCCAGATGGAAGTGGATTTGGGATCTCCCATTTCAGCATGGGAGCTGGTTGTTATTTCAACAAAGAATATGTTGTGTTTATGGCTTGGTTACAGCAGTATCACTTTTTGTTTCCAGAGTCATTTTGCTTTGCACCAAGAAAGAGAAGCTGTCTCAAACTGTTCTTTCTCAGTTTCTACAATAAATAAATAAATACGTATATAATTCATTTGTTCCTGAAATGTTACTGTAATTTTACTACCACAATCTTTCTAATCAAACCTAAACTTGCAAGCCAAACTACTTAACAATGTCACTTACCTACAATTTAATCTGATGTAGGGCTATGGGAGTATTACTTTTAATGGAAATTTCATGTTAGCGGAGTATGGTTTGGATTTAATTCAGGGCTGTATCTAAGAAGAGCTTCCAAATTTAAAAGATGTCTTCCTGTGAGCCAACAGTTTTGGATGCCTTCTTTAAGGAACTGCCAAAGTGATTTAGCTGCTTTCTAGGTCATGTCAGCTATTACCCTCTCCTCCTTCAATCTGGCACAGTTTTCCTAAGTTCCCTAAATATGTAACAGAAGTCAACCAACCACCTTCGTGGCTGTGTTGTGCTGAGCTGAATATGTTGCATTGTAACTCCCACTTGCTAAAGTGAATAGCGGTTCTTAAATCATCCTAATAATTGCAAATAAATCTACTGCTCATTTAGCAGCGCAGAGCTCAACTGAAATCCAAAGATGGAACAAGGTTCTACATTTTCTCTGCTGTAGGAGGCTCTGGTTCCTCTGGCTCGGTGCTTCCATGCTTTTTTGTTTCACATTGTAGTGGTTTAACCCCAGCCAGCAACTAAGCACTACACAGCCGCTAGGAAGAAGATTAACTCTATCCCCCATGCATATGGAGAAACATTTTAAGACTAGATGCAGTCCTTTCCCTAGCAAACTGATATATAATGAGGACAAGCCTGCTTTTTCAGTTATCTTCTCAGGTCTCTTAAAAGGAATGAGAGGCTGAAAAGTTAAGTGTCATTCTTTAGGAACCCTTTCACATTATTGCACTGCAGCAGTTGCCGTGGGTATATAGTGTGCTTGCTATGTATGGCAGCCCCAAAGAGCTGAACTGGGCAATCCCAGTGAAGAACACGTGCAGACACAACTCTCAGAACAGTTATGTTTGAATTATATTAAGTTCAAAACATGAATTATTAGAAATTCATTGACTGTTTGCCCAGCTATCCATATAATTTCCTTATGCATTGCCGCAGTCAGAATGAACCTCAAGAACCACAAATTATTACACATGTATCTCAGTCTCTCCCATCCATCATCATCCTACCCAATTTCTTTTGCATCTATATACTTAATATCTGCCTCTAGTTCATGCCAAAAATGACAATGCACTAGTAGGTATTCCACTTCAGCAGAAACTTTCTGAATTCAGAATTTTCCTCTGGAAAAATAGAAAATGTCAATTATGGCCTCAGAGACAGGCTTTAAAAACAAAATAATACAAAAGTCAGTGTTAATCAGAAAAGTTTTTCTCATTTTCTTTTTCACATTCAGTGAAAACAGGGCTGACCTGAATTTCCAGCTTTATGGAACTTCAGGAGATAAAAATTCAGACAAACAAGTCTGTTCATAGACCAGCCTGAACATATATAAAGCCAAACAAACAAACGAAAATGAAATAAAACAGTACTAATGATGATGATCAGTTAAACGTACCACCTTTTCAATGTTAGCAATTCTGCTAGTGAAAATGCTGATGTTATAAAATGGCTAGTACTATTCAGTTTTTAAGATTTCCTCATTAATTTGATAGCATTTCTTCTACTTGATGACACTAAAACCTGATGACATTAGGACAATAGAAATCTTCATGAAATGCTTCTAATAGCAAAGCACTATTTATTGGAATTGTTAAATCTAGAAGGAAATGTGTTGTCATGATCTTAATTCATAAGAACACCTAAAGGTAAACAGAGTAAATGTTAATGCTCTATCTTGTTCCAAATTTGCTCATAATTTTATATTTTTCCTACTCTTTTAAAGTTCCCTTAAGTCCTTCTGTCAACCATAGCCCTGTTGTTTTATAATACGTTATTTTATTTTTCCCTGAGAAGTTGCAGCAGCCACAAGAAACCAAGTTAATAAAGTATTCTGGCATTGTCTCCTTTTGAGTTACCCAAAGAAACCAGTAAGTTGGCAAATGCCACTTTCTAGGTTCTAAAATGAGATGGTGTCCTCTATTTGGGCTGAAGGCTGTCTCTCCAGTGGGCTAGACAGGCAGGATAAAAATCAGTTTCTGTTTTCCCAGGAGGCATGAAAGAACAGGGAAGTCTGTTCTTTTTCCAATTGCATTAGGTACTGTAGATATGGATACGTCCATGTGCAGTGGATACTTCTTACTTGGACTTCAGTAAGGCCTTTGACACTGTCCCATGTAAGATCCTCATAGACAGGCTGTTGGTGTATGGGCTGGATAAGCAGGCTACAAGGTGGACTGAGAACTGGGTGAATGGCTGGGCCCAGAGGGTGGTGATCAGCAGCGGCTGTAGGTGAGCAGAGGAGCTGGATCAGATGACCTCCAGTGGTCCCTTCCCACCTCAACCATTCTGTGATTCTGTGATGTCTGTCTCCCTCCAGATTTCTCATAAATGTTTATGACATGAATAAGTCAGTCGCTGTATTTCTCCTGGGAGATTTCTGAAGTAAAGACTATACTGGTCTTCTTTCCATTCCACATAAAACCTAAGACATAGACTGACTTTGCACATTTTTATGGTATCAATATAAACACTATAGACTTGGCAGCAAATCTCAGCTATAAGTTTCTGGAATAGCTTGAATTCATGTTCAAACAGATCTGTTCAGCTCATTCTCTAATTTTGCAAGCATAAGTGTTAATAAGTAGATCTCTATCTCTCTGTATTTATGTTTAGTAAGAGCACCAAGAGATACGATTGCTGACAATAAGCTAGGAATTTCCTTTTCCATTGTCCAAGCCCTGGTCAAGCTCCTTCCCACTGAACAGACTTTGCCATTGAATTTTTGGAAGCTGTAACTGGACTTAAGATTCATCATTTCTGATGGACTGCACAAATTGCATGTAAGGAGGCTCCACAAACTGCCATGGATCATGAAGACTACGGACAAAAATACTGGAAGGGGCAAAGCCAGAGGGTAAGCCCTAGGAGTTAGGCTCTGCACCGTACCGGTGTTACTTTTACTCCAGAAAAGACAAGCAATGCTACTTAGTTATTCTTCTAGGATCTGCAGGCTCCAGTTTAATTAACTTTATCAAATGCCATGCAAAACCCATCATCCTCATCTCTATCTCAGAGATGCACTGAGATGAACATGTTAATTGGAAAGAGCTTCTTGGATTTCAGCAAAACATCAAAACTTGTCAAGCAGAGAGCACTCTCACAAACAGGCAGGCTGAAATACGTTCTGTAGCTGCAGAGCTTCCTAATTGCAGAACTGCTCAGAATACTGAGACAAAGT
The DNA here is from genome assembly GCF_000687185.1 of Egretta garzetta. Lineage (NCBI taxonomy): Eukaryota > Metazoa > Chordata > Aves > Pelecaniformes > Ardeidae > Egretta > Egretta garzetta. Next base: position 2,259,232 of record NW_009260839.1, on the reverse strand, counting down.
TCAAACATGCTGATCTGCAGGCACAATCAATTACCACTGGAGAAATGCACTTAAAATACCATATGCAACCTGCTTATCACTGATTCACGTAAGGCTGATTGAGAGTAAGTAAATTTTGTGATCACTGTATAGATAATTTTCCTTTAAAAACTGTTCACATATAAATTTGACATTTGAAAATTATTATCTTTTGTTTGGCACAGTTACTTTCCAATTAAACTCTTTACATTTTGTAGGATACTATTATGTTAACAGCCCTCTTGCTTTAAAATGCTTTTCTTGGCAACAGTCCTGACATGCAGGTGCTCATAGCAGATGCTGTGCTAACCCTTACCCAAAACCCACCGTGTCTTCTCAGCAGTACAAAGTTCTTCAATTTTACTGTTACCTGGGGCTACCAGTTTTCATGAATAGTTTCATGTGGCTGGCATATCAACCCTTGGAAACTTGACATTTATTAAGAAAAAAGCCAGCAACAACAAATTGCACAAGGCCAGCTACTGGCCTTTGGACTTTACATTGTTTATTATGTAAAAAGCAGGTTTTTTTTTTCTCTTGCATTTTGTTGATCTGAAAAAGCCGAGTCTCACAATTTCGTAGTGAGGCTGTGTTGGACGATCATTGACTGCCACTGAATACTTCAAAACTTCTATTTTAACAGAGCCATTTATCCAGAAGGGCTCTGCAAGCTTTAAGTTAATCAATTTAAATAGCAATCTTTGTGTCTTCAATCACACATTGTTCAAAGATGGCTTTTTCTTAAGAAAATTTGAGTACTGAGGTACACTCAGGCTCATGATACTGTCTGTATAACTGGAGTACTCAAGATGCTTCAGATTTGTAGCAGAGTACAAATGCATCAGACAGGGTGATGTAAGTTACAAAGGGCAGGAACCAGACAGACATGGAAAATTTTACTATCCCCATTTTATTAATAGGGAATTGGCTTGTCTGGTAAAGAAAGATGCTGTTATGCATCATTTGAAGGATATGAACATACAGGACAGCCTCTGGGCAATACCTAAGTGTCTCCATTTTTACTACATCTTCATATTTGTCATAGAGGTTAAACAATTTATCCAGATAGAGTGACACCTATTAGCAGTGAGGGCTGGTTATTTCCATGACAGCAGCTTAATCTTCCTCTACAAAGGAGATGTTTGATACTAGTTCCTCTGATGTTGCTTTTATAGTGGAAAAAAATAACATGGCAGTTTATTTATAGAAGAAAGCAAAGAGGCCTGGCAGTAAAAAGCATAATTGGGGAAATATACTGGCAAGAAATTCCTTTGCCACACTTCAAAAGTCATGACCCATGGGTTCTCAACATCCCATGAGGACTGGGCTGGAAAATGCTAGGATAACAACTGACAAAGCCTCCACATTCCAAGAACAGGAGGAGTACTGACTGATACATACTACATGACAGAGGAACCGAAGGATCTTATAATGCACTCAAATAAATAAAGTTCTGAGAATTGTGTACTTATTAGATTTTTTTAAAAACCCCCAAGATTCGGAAGCATTTTCCAGGCATTTAATTTTAATTGGAATTCTAATTTTTAAAGTGCTTGACTTTCTCCTAGAGTCCATAAAAGCCTTTTCTGAAATGTCTGTTAAAAAACTTCCAAGAAGAAAAAAAACTTTAATTAGGTTGTGTTAGATTTTGGGAAGTTTCAGATCTAAAACTCAGTTGAGTCTAAGATTTTCCTGAACTGCAATGAAGACGTGCTTCCAAGTCAAGTCATGTACTTCTCTGCCTCAAGGTGAGGCAGAGACTGCCTAGCTCCTGAAGGGGGACAAGGCTCTTCAACATCTTACAGAGTTGAACATCTTGCAGGGTGTAGGACCTTATTCTGATAAGCCCTTTTGGTGTAATTTATATTATCTTTGTGGGAAGTGTTGATTTCTTTTTTTTTTTTTTCCTTGAAAAAGACAACAGTTATCTTTTGACGCACTGACAGACTCCCAGAACTGCTCTGGAGAGTGCTGCTTAGCCATTTTGCACAGCGCAGGGGTGGATGAACTTTGTTTAACAGAGACAGTATGTTGCAGTGCTGGTAGCAGGAGTAGTTTATGGCTTTCTGAGCTGTGTTCAAACTCAGACTTCAAACCCATACCTTCTTCCCAACCATCATCTCCTAGGAGGACCTGTACTTCCTGATTCTGCAAAGCCAGGCCCCAGACTCATGTCCCTAGCTCCTCTTCCACAACCACAGCCCAGAATCCCCACCTCACTTACCCTGGAATTTTAGTGTGCCAGAACAGTACAAAAGCTCATTCCCCTTTGTGCAAAGGGCCTCTTGCTGTTATGAACCTCAACCTCAATCCTTGGACCTCAAATTCATGTCTTCTTCCTATCAAACAACGATCACAAAAACTCACCTGTGTGCCCTGTGCTGGGTTTGGCGGGGATAGAGTTAATTTGCTTCACAGAAGCTGATATGGGGCTGTGTTTTGGATTTGTGCTGGAAACAGTGCTGATAACACACGGATGGTTTAGTTATTGTTGAGAAGCGCTCACGCAGAGCCAAGGCCTTTTCTGCCTCTCACCCCACCCCACCAGTGAGCAGGCTGGGGGGGCACAAGGAACTGGGAGGGGACACAGCCAGGACAGCTGACCCCAACTGACCCCAGGGGTATCCCACACAGTATGATGTCATGCTCAGCAATAAAAAGCTGGGGGAAGAAGGAGGAAGGGGGGTACATTCAGAGCGATGGCATTTGTCTTCCCAAGTCACCATTACACGTGATGGAGCTCTGCTTTCCTGGGGGTGGCTGAAACCCTGCCTGCCGGTGGGAGGGAGGGAATGAATTCCCTGTTCTGCTTTGCTTGCGTGTGTGGCTTTTGCTTTCCCTGTTAAACTGTCTTTATCTCAGCCCACGAGTTTTCTCACTTTTACCCTTCCGATTCTCTCCCCCATCCCACCAGGGGGGAGCAAGTGAGTGAGTGTCTGGGTGGGACTCAGTTTCTGGCTGAGCTTAAACTGCAACACTGCCCCACTTGTCTGCTGCAGTCTTTGATACAAGGACCCAGGTTCCCAACCCCCCACCTCACTCCCCCCGACTGCAGCCTGCACACTACACTCAACCAACACTTTGTCTCCCCCTTCCCTCTCTTCACTCCACCAGGGCTCAGATTTCTCCTGTCCACTTGTGGGCTTCCCATCACAAAATGCACCAGAGAGGAGAACTCCTTAAAATGTATTAGCTCAGTCTGCTTGTACTCACAATGGTACTGCTGAATGCCACTTGAGACTGGTTGCTGTCGCAACGACCGAGAGACCTCTTCCTTGCATGCCCCTGAAAATGAGCTCTAGCACTCTGGCACCTCCTTAAAGGTCTCATCGTGCTCTGCTTGTAAGTGGCTGGTCTCTCAATATTGATGGGAGGGAGAGTGAAGTGTTGAAGTTTTGCAAAGTCCTCATCATCTAAATCCAACTCTTTGTGGGTTTCCAGGCGCCTGGCTGTAAAAAGAGAAAAATGAAACCTCACCTCTTCGTCTGGTTTTTTGCATTGCTCAGGAATTCCTTGGTAGGTTAAAAAAAGGGAAACAAACTAAACCAAAGCCAAAGCATCTCAAAAGCCAGCACCAGGAAACCTTCAGTATGTACTTCAGTTTATGGCAACTCCCACTCTCCAATGTTTATTATTGCAAGAAAACAAAAATGTGTTTTCAAGGTGATCAGTCACTTTTATGAACTTCTGCTAATGCTTGGTCTCTTTAGCTACACTTTGTAGTTGACTGGAACAGGAGAGTGAAATATGGTAATTCACAAATTTGCAAATGCTTTCAGTCACAGACCACAGACATCTTTTTGGCAGCTGCTTGCCAGCTTAATAAAATCCTTCGCACTATGTAGAGAGAGAAAATAGTGACCAAGAGTGAGCCTGAGTCAAACTCCCAGATTCAGAGCACCGAATGCCAAGAGATTTCAGATAGGGACTGCAGCTAGGGTCGACTCCAGAAAATGTGTAGCTGTACCTTTCATATCACGCAGATGACTATGGTAATTACTTTTGGACCCACTGAGTTTAATTACTAACTAATCTCAGTTTGTGAGCTTATAAAAGGTTGGCTGGCATTAATTTAGAAATGGAAGGGAAAATGTTCTCTTTGCACTCTCAAGTGGGTACTGAATGCAGGGCAAAGCCTGAGATGCCTGCAGAAGAAACTGGAAAACCTTTCCTGTCTGACTTCTGAATCATTTAAAACACCTTCATTTTCATGAATCTCCATAACACGAGTCCCTCACAAAATGGAGACAAATCCACAAAGCTCTACATTCAGTCAGAGGGCTCAGTAGATTTAAATACTAATATTTAAATTAATAACATTTTGTTACTCAGAGAGAAAAGTAAGCATCTCTCACCATTTTCCTGATGTGAAAACTCAATTCCACCAACAGTACAGCGTCGGAATACCATTTTGTTTTCTGTTAGAGTCCCTGTTTTGTCTGAGAAGATATACTGGATTTGTCCAAGATCTTCAGTAATGTTTAGGGCACGGCACTGTATAGGCAAATCTGCTTCTTCATCATACAGGTCAATGTCATTGTGAATTAAGAAGACTTGGCCCAACTTGACTAACTCAATGGACACATAAAGAGAAATAGGGATTAAAACCTGAAAGAGAGATGAAAGTCTCAGTAAGGGGTGAGACAAGTCTTATTGCTTCCTGTCAGCAATGTCCAGGCACAGGTATATGAACAATTTTCAGAGAAACTGTTCTTTCTAGAGATGTATTGTAGACTGAACAATAACAATTCAGGGAAAAAAAAAAACCCATGCTGCACACAACAGCAATGGATAAACAGGGACAATAAGCGGCCAATTTAAGACAAGGTTCCTGGGTCTTTCAGAGGATGCTCTTACAAAGCACGTTTTCTGGACTGAGGAGCATGCTTGCTCTTACCCTCCTGAAGCTCTGAAAGGATGCACTAGCACAGACGAACTCTTAACGTAACACAGTTTCACAAGCAATTGCTTTGCATGCAACACTTCCTAGCCACTAGCTTCCGTGCCCTGAAATAATAATGAATTCTTAAGATGCACAAATATTCTGTTTCAGTAATGAGGAATAATCCCCCTAAGGAATCTCTGAGAAGCTCCAAAAGTTATCTTCACATTTCATTCATATTAAAGAAAATCTGTCTGCTTAAATCTGAGCAGTTTCATCAAGAAATCTAAAAAGCAAATGTGATTTTTCCCCCATCCCATAAAATGTTCTCTCCCAATTAGTCTTAATCAGACTCAGATATATGAGCATCCTACTTCTAATTCAGCTTCTTTCCTAAACCAGCTGAACCATACCTAGTAATTATTCCCCACTGGCAAAAATGACAATTTTTGTTTCACTGTTTTCCTGACATATTAAGTGGCATTCTTATTTGGGAATTCTGGACATAGGCAGGGAAAAAAAAAAAAGCTGACATTTGGATGTAAACATCCTCTTCATTGCATATGCTAGAGATTCTGGAGTTATTTAAAGATATATGTCCTTCCTATCTATATCCTTGTGGGGTTTCAACAGCAAGAAAGAAAAATCTGCAGTTAGAAAATAAAAAGAAAAAAAAGAAGATTCATTATTTCACACTTGGATGATTTGAAACACTCCTAGCAAAATTTTCAAATAGGATTAAGAAGGTACTGCACAGCTATTAGTTGATATTAATTGTTCATTTGTGATTATACACAGTTTTGAATAGCTTCTTCCTTGGAGGTAACAGAGAGGTTTTTGTCTTTTACCTGCAACAGGATTATCATTGTCAAGAACATGTAGAAACCGGCAAGAACTGGAGACAGAAAATTGCCATTCTCATCTGGGACTTCATAAGGTGGATGCTCTGAGAAGTTTCCAGTCCAAATGCCATGCCCTGTAGCAATGATACACAGCACTGAAATGCATGGAGCAGGAAGGTGATTGACAAAGCTTCTGAAATTTGCAATATGGACTGCTATGATAATTAAAAAGAAAGAACATTTCCAAAGCAACTGTCCCCAAGCAATGCTGTAAATCTATTGGATAATGTAAAGTATATGCAAAGCTCTGTAGCACATGCATATAATTGATATTCTGGAAATGAGTGGTCATGGATATTTTTATTCACTTCTCCTTCAGCAGGGGTCCCCCAGGGCTCGTAGCTCTGCTCAGAGCTCTCCTCACTCTGTCTCACTGCTGGAGGACTCCATCTCTACCAACTATTGTTAAAAATCCTCAGCGCTGATGACTCCCATTCATCGTTCTAACAGAAACAAACCTTATAACCTTTATGTAGACTGAAACCTTTCTTATCCTTCCTGACCATTCTTGATTTCCATCTGTCTGTTAGAGTTGACAAACCCACCATAATTCAGTCTGGGCAGTTCATTTTTATGTACCCTTCAATTAAGTCATACCCAAACCTGCTTCTTCCCCATGTCTTAAATATCAGTAGATCTCATGGCACTACTACAACAAAGCCTCCGGTTCAGGACTTGCCAACATCCCATCATGATTACTTTACCACCTTTCATGCTGTCTTTACTGATATAAACTTTGCTCAAGGATGTTACTATATTTACAGCATCAGAAACTTCATACAGAGCTAGGACAAACAATTCAGTTTCCCTCATTGCATCATTGCTACAGATGCCTTTTACCTGCCAAAACCCTCTATTAGCCCACTTCTCATATCCAGCTCTGATAAGACTTGTATTAGTACCAATTAAGCAAGCAGTTATTTTGCAGCATCTGCCTACTAAAATGCTGCCAAAGGAATTCAAATTATTTCAGCAATATTTTCTGGCTGCTAGAGAACACAATCACATCTGAGCAAGGACAATTATGCTCTACAAGCCACTCCTTACCCCAATTTTTCACCGAGTACAAGAAAAATACTGATAACCCATCCACCAGTGATATTTCGTCCTGGAACCCTACATTCAGACAAGGTTGCAAAGCAACAACTCATGGTAGAGCTATGGGATGTTTTGAATGGATGAAAGCTAATGGACTTGTTACTGTTTTACATGTTTCATTTAGACTATGAACATTTTTTTTTTAACTTGAGCAGATAAATTGTTTTTTAAATGCTGATTTTTTTCATCTGAGACCACTTTAAACCTTAAATTAAAGGGCTTTATTACTCAAGGGCCCTGACATACCAGACAAAGACAAGTCTCTAAATCCACATGACAGCAGCCAGAGAACAAGGAAAGTAAAGTCTCTCTCTCCTTCACACAGAGCTCAGTTGTCAAACTGAAATCCCATGCCAAAAAAGTCCACTGCAACATGAAGCAGCAAAATTAAAAAAGCGATTAAGTCAGTTCTATTGTTCATCTTTCTGGATGGCCCTTCCTTCTAATGGCATGACACTGACGGCTGGCTGGTGTGTCACAGCACATGTCTCCAGGGCAGGTTCAGGAAAACTTGACAGGGCCACAGGATTTGACTTTGTCACTACAAAACTAATTCAGAGCAGTAGCACTAAGAAAGTTATCACCTGAGATGGAATCGATTAAAAAGAAAAGGGGCTTTGAACACAAAGCGCTCACGGGAGCCTCGGTTATCCCTTTAAAGTAGTGACCCATTCAAAAGTCAGTGGGCTTAAATTTTGGTCCCTTCCTCGGGTTTAGGAGAACATATTAATTCTGACCTGCCTGGGACAGATCACAATCCGAGCTGGAAGGCAAACAGGTGCTTACGTGCAGTGAAGGTGATATTTTTGAGGTTACCAGTCTAGTAAACTCCAGTCAGCTAAGCCCAGCTACCACATTCAGGTGTGCTCGTGTGAAGGGAGGCACTGCAAGGCCCCCAGGAAAATGCCGGCTGTTCCTGCCTAAACAATTAATCCATCTCACAGCGTGCTGCAAAGGGGCTTTTGAGACGGAAGGTAGCTGCGGAGACTGTAAACTGGATGAATTAGTCACATGCAGCTCATGAGCTACAAATTGGGTAATTCTGGCTGATATCACCCCTGAACAGAGGAAGGTGTTACTGAAATGAAGGTAAAGCCACACCATTTTACTTCTGTTGTTACACACAAGGAGCAAACATCCACTCGGCAGCACATCTCAATCAGCAAGTGCTGACTCCTATAATGCATTAAGCCAGTGGCTTTCACTTGCTTGCTTTACACATATTTTACTACAGTGGAGATGGGTCTTATGTGAGATGTTTATAGCCATGGCTGAGTTTTCTTCAATCTGAATTGCTCAGATTTCCCATTTTAACTTGTCTATTGGAAAGATCAGAGACCATAAAGACCCTGAGAGCACAAAGACCCCAAGAGCACTGAGCTCTGGTTCTGATCTCACTGATGCCTAGAAGGTCAATTTTAACCACCATTTAGAAAAAAGCAATGAAACAGAAGAAGATTTTTGTCAGTGCTTCGTACCTACAGCTCCAACAAGACACATCACGAACAGGAGTCCCACACATAAGAAAATGTCCATATTCATCCGTCGTTCTATCTTGCTGCGCTTGTAACGAGGACCATTGTTATTCAGCATGGCCTTAGTTTCATGTCCTTCAAAACACAAATGGATATCATCATGTTTATGTAATTTTGTAGTTTTTTTGTTTTTTTTTTTACTATTTCTCTTGCAACATGAGGACAGGATGCTCATGGCTAATGTTAATTTGACTCTAGTTTCATTCAGTAATGCTATTGCCCAACTTCTCATTTGACTGAATAGCAGAATATATCAGAGACTAAATCTAGAGGTTTACAAAAGACCTCCATTATACTACAGGTTTCAGCTGTTATATACATTTTACTTTCCCAAAGACAGCAGATTCAGTAGGATCACAAGGTTTATATAAATATTCAAAAGCCAAATCTCCTTGAGAATAAAAGGAAAAAGAAAAATAATATTATATTTTAAATTTTAAAAACAACTTGATTACGTGCTATACAGATTCCTGAAACCTACATTTGAATATTTTTTAGTAGCTATTTAAAAGCCACTGGACACATTTCATGTATTAACTTAAATAAAATGCAACATGTCAGATCCAGCAGTGAAAGACACTAATGTTATTTAGTTTTTCGCTATGTAGTTGTAAAGTGCTAACAAAACAGTAGGACGAGAAATAAAAAATCCTTAAAACTTACTGAATTAGAATTGAGCTGGTATATTTGTAATGGAAAAAGAGGAGTGCTGTAAGAAGCCAAGAAGCAGAAATTGCTTTTTCTATTCTGTTAATATTATCTAAACTGTGGCTCCACAATTGGGATATCTGGATACCATCTGTTGCTATATTAAATGGTATCTTCTATGTTTATTTCTACAGTGCTTTTCCCTGAAAATACAGACCCTGCAGGCTTGTATTTAGTTTTCATTTGTATGTGCATGATGCGTGAGAGGGACCGTTTTCCACATTACCCTTTGGCTTTCTTTGGGGAAGTGATTTGAACCAAAAGCTGGAAGTTAGGTGTGATTCAATCATGCCTGCTGGATTCATTCCAGGTTTACATCAAAGGTTATTAATTGAGGCAGAGTGCAAGAGAGAAAATTACTCTCCAGCCTTATGTTCAGGACATTCACTCAAGAGCTGGGACTCTTGGCTTCCTGTTGCAATGAATATGTAATTATCTACACAACCTGGAGTTATGTCGGTGGGACCAGATTATACTACCCTTGCTCCTTCCTTTCCAAATCATGCCTATGCACATGCCCACTTGTTCCACACAGTCAGGTATTCAGGGTACAACTTGTGAAGCAGAAGATGTGTGTTCACTCCCATACAGGCAGAACTGAGAACAAAACCCAAGTCATCCCTTCGGTGAACAAATGCCCTAACCACTGAGCTACACTGAAGAGGAGGGCACTGATGCCTGCACTTCTGTTCCTCTGGCAGCTGTGTGAATCTTGTTCCTCACTTTTGTTTTATGTCAGGCTTAATGGAATACTTTGTGTTGAAAACAAAACAAGATAAAAACCTCTACTCCCTCCCAGAATATCCTCAAGGAAATATTGGTGGCTTTATTTCAGGAAGAAAATGGAAAGAGATTTCTTTCCAAATACCAGCTCTATCATTCCCTTCCACTTCAGCTGTCCAACAGGAAAAGGACACATCTGCAACACAGACATCCCCTTGCAAGAAATAAAATATCAGAAATAAGAGGAACAAATTATTTTGTTCTCCTCTAGTCTTCACAGTTTCATATGCGTTGCAGCACAGCACCTCACCTGCGACCCCACTAGTACCTTGTCTCTCTGTTTGTGGATGCTGATGGGCTTATCTAAAACTTCATTCTGGTGCTTTATTATTTGAAAAGCATATAATTCTTGCTGCTGTCCCTATCAAAATGAGAAAACAACATTGTCTGTCGCTCTGTAACAAGGTTTTTGTGCATTAGCGCTATTGCTTTGTGTAGAACCATTTGGATAGCCATGAAAAGTATAACTGTACCTGGGGCAGATGAGAACTGCACAGGCTAAACAACCGCAGTAAGCGATGGCCGTACTCTTCACAAAGGCTTCCATTAGAAAGTAAGTTCGAGGAGTAATAGAGTTATAAAAATGGAGAATGTGCCATCTCATTATGTGACTGATCTTGATTGTTCAGAAAAGGTCACAGACCATGATTAAAAGCCAGAGTATAATCAATGTCAAAGAACCCTAGAAATTAAGCTGGTACTGGCTCAAGTGAGTCTAATTTTAGAAGAAAAAGAATAGACTTTTTTACTGACATTAACAATAAGATGTCAGTTGGAAATTGAATTGAAAACTTACTCAGATCAAATGCACCGTATCTTGATAATGACTTTAAAACTCCAACCTTTGCTACACCTTAAGCAACATCAACAGAGATCCACATTAGGATCTGTGCTGGTGGTCAAAGGAAAATACTGGGAAATCTTGACTAAAGAGAAGAAAAATAGGAATCCTAAACAGGAGAAGGGAAGACAAGTTACTCCAGTTCTATAGAGAATGATCCCTACAGAGATTTTTATACCGTAGTTACTTCCAAAAAACATGAGTGATGAGTTTGTCTCTTCTTGTCTGTCTGGTAGGCACCATCCTTACATGAGGTGATCAGAGATGAAGGCAATGAAAGACCCACAAAGTGAAGGCTACTTTGGAAACATATGGGAGCTATAGTAATTTAAGGTCCACTTCTGTGGTAATGAAATAAAATGGTCAGTTGTCAGGTAAAATAATCTGGATTGTGGAGATTAAGATAAATGACTCTTGCAAAGATGGGGACTTCTATTTTCTCTTAGGTGGCTTGGCCTTGAACCCCTTGCTGCTGATTAGACATAAGACAGGTGATATGCCTCTACTGGAAAAATAAAATAACCAATAATGGAATTAATTGTTGTGTTTAAATTCACTTTTATTTAATCTACAAAAAAAAGAGGGTAGCTGATACAACCTTTCTGAC
>NW_009260839.1:2234325-2247728 GCF_000687185.1 Egretta garzetta | reverse complement strand
AAAAAAAAAAGGGTTAGCTGATCCGCTCTTTCTGAAGCAGAAGAGGGCACAGCTGGCAAAGCTGATGATAAATCATGTTCACTGAGTAAAAGCAGTGGTAACAATCCAAAGGTAAAAGATGCTGAGAAAACGATGAGCTGACCCAGTGCTGAACCTGACACGGCTGCACTTGATCTGGGCACTGACACTGTCTTGCTTGGTTCATGTCTCTACTGGATGAAATTCATGGTTGCATGGACACACTATGTCTATGTCAGCACAAACCTGTGCTGCTGCTGCCTCTTTTATCACCCCCAGCTGCTGTTCTCACCGCCTCCTGCGTGCTGCCACTGGCACAGCCTGGATTTCTACTTTCTTTTTTTTTCTAGGTAGATCTTCAGCCGCATCAGTTTCTACCCTGAGGTGCCAGTGAGACCTCCCTTAGGGCAGCTGTGTAGATTTTATGCCAGATGGAATTAGTATTATAATCAGAGCTGCAGAGCTGAGAGTTAAACTCACCTTAGCAATTTTTTACTTGTCTGAACATTTTTGAGAGATACAGCAAAGCCAGCAAAATATTTGACATACACAAGGACAGTGTCACTTGCCAGAGACCCAGCGCAGGATTTGCTGGCTTTGGAGATGGATGACTAATACCTTTACTTCAAAAAGTTATGTAATTTTCCCATGCGCTACCAGTTCTTCAAACAGAACGTCAAATTGTGGTGCAATATTAGACTACACATATTTACTTAAGGATATTTACAGGGAAATTCTATGTTTACCTAGATAGAAATTACATCTTACCTGCATATATAACAATTCCTACTGCAGCCTCAGTATTTCTGATTGTACATCCACGAAGCAAGAGGCTTTCAATGCTAAAACCAATCCGTTCGTGATTTGGCTGCTCCCTAGAAGAATGAAAATAAAATAAAGCAATGTCTTTTTCTGTTCTAATATAGTATTAAACAAAATTTTTGTGTGCATGACTGTTTCAGGTTGAAATCAAGGAACTGTGAAGGCCCTATTTCACTTGTATTTCACTCAGCTTCAAAAAAGACTCCGGTAAGAAGTTATGGAGAAGTCCAAGTATCTCTTTTAAAGACCACTTGCATGGTGTGTGTATCAGGATGTCAATAAGAAACAAGTTTGGCTGTCACTTGGTACCTTATCTGGCAGATTCAGTATCTCATAAATGAAGCCAAGATACATTGCGTGACTTCATTCAGATGAAATTCTTTTAGAAAGCTGAGCAGGGTTTACCTGCTGGTAGAGGTTCAGATGAAAACATCTACACCCTGCAAGAGCTTCTCTCTCTCTGTCAGCCACCAAAGGGCTTCTCATCTTTGTGAACCTCAGTTTGCTCAAGCAGTCTCTAGGCTGCGGCTCCTGTCCTCACTCCCACACTGGATGGAAGGGTTTTCATCCTGGCTGAAGGTGTCCCATCACACACCAGATACTTCTGCTAGCAGAACAGACCAATGAAAACTTAATGGAAATTATAAGGTCAGTGCTCCATCAGGCAGGCAATTTGTTACTTACCTCTGAAAATGAAAGCATAAAACTACTTTTGCTCACAGTTTTTATTATGTACTTTGGTAAGCTGCTCCCGAGATCTTTACCAAAGATGAGATTTTTCACTTCAGTCACTCCATCTGATTTTGTTACACAAATATCAGCATGGGAAAATAATTTTTTCTAGAACATCTATCTTTTGCTACTTTCTATTTGATATTTAGCATTGCATTTACCAGTAAACTGCAGCATCACTTAAATGGAGGGCAAGGTTAGGTGATGTCTCGAGGCTAAGTACGGTCCTATGCCTGTGTGCAGCTGCACATGATTACAGGTTTAGGTACCAACAACCTACAGTTGGTAGAACTGTAAAAAAACAATCCCAGAAACCTGTTTTTCTGGGAATCTAGATTCAGCCTTGGTGAACTCATTTACTAGAAGCTTTCTTGCATCCCCTTGAGCAGAATTTGCTCAGGCATGTCAGATGGATGTCACAAAGTTCTTTCTTACCATTTTTAGCAGGGAGACTACTGCTACCATTTTATAGCAAGGCAACAGAGCCTCAATAATTTATTAAGGGTTCTTGGAGAAAAATGTAACCTGCTCCAAGTAATTTGTGTTTACAAAATAGCTCAAAGACCAAAACCAGAAACTCCACTAACTCTTAGTAAATAATTTTCACTGGCAAATTCTTTCATCTACCCCTGAAACGGGGAGAGAAAGGCAGCTAATTCCGTATTCCACCAAGCAGGTGAGATAACAGGCATTTCCAGAAGAGATTCTGTTACAGATTTTCAATAGAGTTTTGAAGATTTTGAAGCCAGTCCTGGGTCCTGGGTGTGTATTTGTGTTTTCTTGTGACATATCACCTACATTTCTATAAACTCAGTGCTCAGTACCATATTATAGCAGGCTGATTGGAAAGATTGCTTCAATTTAGATTATACCCAGTGGTCCTCAAAGCCAGCAACCACAGCCAGTGATCAATACAAACTTGACCTCTTTTTCCCTTTTAAGATATCACAGTAGAGGGGAAATGGCACTGCTATTAGAGGTGTTGTTCTTACAGGGCATAAATTCTCAAGACCAGATTAAGCTCGGTCAGTGGTCAGTGCTAATGGGCAAGAATGCTCTGGTTTACTCATGCCATTGGATCTGCCCATTTGCAGCTACTCTAGGTGTAACACTCTCACTGCATTCTTGCAGAGACATTAACTCCTAGTTTAGCTACTAGCAAACTTAACAAAGCCGAAGCATGGATAGAGATGCTGGCGCATTCATATGGTTAAATTATTTGCATAACATGGGGCATGCATCTGGTCCGGGCAGCAGGTATTTTGGACAAATCTCTGGTGTGGTGTGGGAACCAGCACAGACAACGACTGCCCTGAAGAGGGCCTTGGGAAACAGCTGCCCTGTGCTGAAGGGTAAAAGAATTTTCAGACGTCAGCCATGCCATACAAATTGGCCTTATAGCCAGGGAGTGGGCTTAAATCCGCTGAATTTGCTAGTGTAGATTTCCCTGTTATGCCTGTGCCAGAATGATTAAGTGAAGAAAGAACACAAGGAACAAGAGGCTGTGGCTTTTTCCTCACATACATAGTTTTACACTAAAAAAAAAAAATAACAAGCACTTTTTTATACTAGCCTAACACATTTGTTCAGTAGGATTTTTCTTGCTTGCTTGGTTTTTCTAGCTGCAAGAAGAAAATCACATTTGTTTGTTAGGTCCTGGATACCTTTTCCCTGTGGCTGTAAATATGAAGAAACTAAAGCCATGCAGCTGAATATCTTCAAACACTAGGAAGGATTTAGATTTAAAAACTAGCCTAGCCTAACCCTCAGGTCACATGTAAATGAAGTTATGTCTGAATTCTGAAAAGAGCTGAAGCCTTGTGAAAAGAGTTTATATGAAAAAACTGCAAATTCAGTGTCAAGCCTTGGTCCTGCCTTGCCTCAAAGCACAGATTCCAGTCTACATCTTATATTGACTTCTGAATCCAGGAATAGATAATGCTGACATCCATCAATTTCTGCAAAATAGATGCCTTCCATCCAGTTCCTCCAAGAGAAATATTAAAGTTCAGATACAAAATGCATTTATGGATAACAAATACTTACATGTACCCTTTGAATTTATTGAGATCATTGTTTGGCATTTCACAGATGATGGTGTTTTGGAAAAATTCAGGTTGAAACATAGTACCCTGCAAGAGGAAACACACTAAGAATGAGAGTCAAATCCAATGAGCACTTGAAATGCTAAACACTGAGAGAAGCTAAATACAGGCCACCCCGATAGCTGGGGGCTGGAGTGCTTGTCCTGTGAGGGAAGGCAGAGGGAGTTTAGCTCATTCACCTGAAGCAAAGCTCTAGAGGGACTAAGTAAAGATCTGAGATTTTCCTCTTCTGGGTTAACAACTGGTTAAATTAAATGAAGAAAAACACTGTGTATTGGACAAGATATCACAAGTAACAATTAGCAAAAACATGTGTCTTCATTTAAAATGAATGTAATAAATTCAAATTATTTATGAAGCAAAACCAGCCTTCAACCAAAAGCAAGCATAAATGAAAATAATTTCAGTATTTATCAGGATTTTGAAATACATTAGACTTGTTACATTACTGGCCAGGATGGTATAATCAATCCAAGCCCACACATTTGAATAAACATATCACATTCAAATCAGACTAAAACCAAGACTAATAGCAAAAAAACCCAACAAACCCTCAAGCCCCCAAATGAACAAACAAAAAAACAAAACAAAAAGAGGGAAGGCAGTAGAATAAGTCCAAACTGCTGGGAGAGGCAAAACAAGAGAATGCTTTTCAGGCTAAGTGCTCACTCAAAAAGGGCTTGGAGCTGAACTAAGACATACAATTTTGCCTGATTTCCCCTGTGTTCAAGGAAACAGGCTTGGGTTTTGGAGTGCATGAAGCAGCCTGGAAAGCAGACAGCATAAGAGGTACTTTACTGCCATAAGTGGTGTCTTTTTCTTAACTGAAAAAATACACAAGACACTTTGATTTTAGATTAAGAAAATGTAATAAGAATGGGATGTGAGAAACGTGAAAGGGAATCATTATTGCTGTGCCATAAAATCTTTAAAAGAACTGAAACTTACTTTAGTCCAAACTCCTCCCATTAGGAAAGCTGGAAATCAAGTCTGCTGCTGGGCCTCCCTACCTTTTTCTACAGCCAGAGACTGCCAGAGATTGGACTCCTTCAGAAACTGCAAAGCCTGGGAATCCTTAATTGGAATTCACAAAAACTTTGCCAGACTGCAAGAGTCTAACACTGCCAGTCGTCAAGTCTCAATTTTTTCTTCACTGTGCTTTAATTTTTCCATTATTTTCTTTCTCCTCTTTTTTTCCTGAGGAGTACGTATATTATTTTTTTTAAAATATACATATAATATTTAAGTACAAGCAAGTAGAGAATCTGATCTAAAAAAAAAGTTAGAAGAAATATAAAAGCTTGATAAATATAAGGGCATTTTGTATACCTTCTGACCCATGTGGCTGAATATTTTTAGAATCTCTTTTTAAAAGAGATTCACCTCCTCTGAATCTTGTTCAGCTCCGTAAACTCAACAGGAAAATGAGTGCATATTTGGTTGTGCTAGAAATATTTGTACAACAGGAGAACAGGAAGATGCAAAAGGCACCTGGAGGGCTCATTACTAATGAAGAAACCTAATAGGCTTCTAGCAAGAAAGGGGTAGAGAAGGATGATTCTTCTCTCAATTTTTTTTCTTTTGATGGCAAGAATTTTACATTTGAAAAGTCAAGTTAGAAAATGGCATAAAAGGAAAAAAAACCTTCCTCTCAATCTTTTACAGGTAGGTGAATTCAATATTCCCAAGCATATCATAAAGCAAGAATGAACCCCAGTTCATCCGTAATGCCTCCCTCCTCAGAGAGTCACACTTTATAGACGCAATTAAATCTGCGTTAAGTTTTACACAGCACATAAGTCACAGGACTAAACAAACCTCAAAGAACAAGGAAGAAGTTAACACACTAAAACCTGTACCTCTGATATTTAGTGCACTGGTTTTTTAGCCAACACACTGTTTACACTGGCATGTTACAATAGCAGGGTCATATAGTTGACTGTTTAGGCTCTGACCTTCCTGAGCACTGGCTATCGCCACGGTCAGAACTGCATTCCACTCCAGTTTGTAAGTATAAACACTTCTGGGCATACAGTTTATCTAAACAACAACTCAGTGTATAAAGAAAATAACCACAAATAGTCAGTCTGAAGCATAATTCATCATGCAGGGATTTTCTGATTTAAAGAAAGACTTCCTCATATTCTAAATGGCTGAAGCAAAAGTTTGCATTTTGTATGATAGTAGAGCTCTCTGTTTTCCTCTATAAGCAAAAATATAAAACCTAACGTGTGAACTATGACTATGTGACACAAATGCAGCATTTTTATTTTTTCCATTTAAGTAGCTTGTGAAGAAAATTAACTCTATCCCAGCCAAAATTGGCACAAATTGTAACAAATACAACTCTCCCTAAGTCATATTTTCTTGTTTGCTTCAGGTTTATCAAACATGAGTCAAGAGAATATACCAGTAAAGCGTTTGTAAGAAGGAAATGATACAGCCTGTGGAAAAAAAAATCACTATTTGAAGCCTTCAAGCTGAATCTCTGCTAGCAATCAAACTGCTGTCAAACACAGCAATTTTACTTAACTTTTTGCATTTTAATTTACTTCAGTTTCTATTCAATTGCTTATTATACTCGTAGAAAAGATTCCATTATTTCATTACAACTTTGTGTGCCTTAGAACAATTCCTAGTTAAACTGCCATGCCTGTACCAGCCGAGCAAATGAGCAATGGTACGTCAGCTGCAACAGGGAAGCAAAATCCCTAAGGAAGCCGGCAGCCAATTTGGAAGGGGGGGCAGGAGCTGTCTTCCACTTTCCATGCACAAATATTTCACTCCATAGTACTGGCTTTGCTTTAGGATGCGCTGCGGACCATGACAACCTGTGGGCTACAGATGGCTTATACATAAGAAAGACTTGCTGCAGTCCTGAAGTGTGGTGCTGTGTGTTGCTGCTTAAGCATCTGCTGATGCAGTTTGCTGCAGACAACTACTGTCTGAGATAATCTTCCTTTTTTAACAGCCAACCCTGTGCCAGAATAACAAAAATATTTTGGGACAAACTGCTGTTTTCTGTACAGGGTGTTAGCTCCGACAGCAAAAGGCTTTCATAGCTGTATCAGCACATCCAGCCAGGCAGACCTGGCACACGTCACGGCTGGAGCTGGTGTACAAATGGGCCCAGCCTAACCCCGCACTGCACAGCCTGCGTTTTCAGCAGACTTACCTGGCTGGAGAAGCCCATCACGACTTGTCGTTGTTTAAGGTTGGTCTCCCCGTCGAGGTTGGCGGTTTCCAAGTGACAGATCCCGTTCTGATCAGAGGAGTACAGGAGCAGGATATCGGCTGGGATGGTCTCATTACACTGCAGCTGCACAAAATCCCCCACTCGGACATCCTTCCAGCACTTCTCAACATAGGCACGTTCTTCCCTGTTACATTAAAAACATGTTGGGGGTGACATTAGGAAGGCAGGCCTGCTGATTAGTGGGGCTTCAAAAAAATAAAACAGGGGGGCGGTGGCACATTGCTGTACTTTTTTTTTAAGAGAGGCAGCACAGAAATTAATAGTTTTAGATGTTTTCATAGTATCATTTCACCATCCATCACGGTCAAATAAAATCTTTACATGGAATAAAAAGAGACTACAACAAAAGTTCTTTATCATTCTAGCATTAGCCCTATAATCTCCACAGCAAAAGACAGAAAGTTGTTCTGACTAACAGAGGTTTTTTTAAAGTATCTTATTCAAGAAATCTAGACATTTCACCAGAAAATATACATTGTTTTTGGCTGTGTGACTATTTCTCAGATACTTTCCAACAACATATAGATCCTGAAAGAAACAAATCGCTCTCTCAGCTACACTTATTTCAGGTCTCTCTGGTTTGTAACCCTTAAAAGGTAATTACAAATTCTGAGCTCAGCCCACAGAAACAACTTCAAGAGGTAGAACAGCAGGCAAATGACCCCCTAGTATTAAGCAAAAAAATCCATCCAGAGCCCAACTTTAACAGAAAAGTTAAGATAAGAAAAAAAGAGCTTCTAAAACAAAAAAAGAAAAAGAAAAAAAAAGGAAGAAGAGCCTTGGGGTTCAAGGGAAAGAAATTACTATTTCATCAACAAACTGGAGCTCAATGGTTCAGGAAATAGCAAACTTTTTCTGGCATTACCTTTTCAATAATTGATCCTTCAACTGCTCTTAATCATCTAAGCAAACTGAAAACTGCACAATAAGCTTTAAAATTAGCTAATGGAAAAACTGCACAGGCAACAATGGCCCAGTTCCTCTAACTCTTTGAGGGGAAACTATTTTTACCATATGAATAATTGAATCATCTCATGTCTTGCTCTGTTAGAGGGAAAATGCTCGTGATACTTTACCAGACAGACAGTAAAAGGCTTTTTGTAATGACTCAGAGTCTCATTTTTGCTTAAGTTTTTAATCGTCCTCATCTATTGCCTGAAGAATACTGTCTTTCAGTTAAGTGTTTGTATCATGAGAAGGGGAGCAGTGATACAGCAGATAAAGTGTTTTGCTACAGTTCAAAGCACACACCCAAGCATTGCTCCAGAGTCAGGCCAAAGGCTACTTCCCGCTAACCTACTTTACGGCCTTCTGTGAAGGAGAGCCAGCCATGATGCTGTCAGGCAAACCCTTGCACTTGGCTGATATCCTTATCTGTAAACCAACAAGAAAGAAGAGCTTCCTGGAAAGATTATGCACATAGTAAAATTCAGTGCATTTCCCAGTGGTATCCACTTTTTATTCAGAAAAAGAACCCCCCAAACCACCCACAACGTAACTATTTAAATCCCTTTAATGGCAGATATGAGACACTTACTAAATAATGGTATTGTAGCAAAAATGTTTCCTTCCTACATTAAATTTTCATTCCTGAATTTTTCATTCTTCTGTCTTCTTTTGTCTGACTCTACTTATCTGCATGTTCTTTTTTCTTTTGCTCAACAACAGACAAAAAAGACCCCACTGAAAAACAGAGGTCTGTTCTAAGTTTTGTTTGACGTACTGGAGTGTGTCCAGAGAAGGGCAACAAAGCTGGTGAGGGGTCTGGAGCACAAGACTTATGCAGAGCAGCTGAGGGAACTGGGGCTGTTTATTTAGCCTGGAGAAATGAGGCTTGGGGGAGACCTTATCACTCTCTACAACTGCCTGACAGGAGGGGGGAGCCAGGTGGGTGTTGATCTCTTCTCCCAAGTAACAAATGATAGGATAAGAGGAAATGGCCTCAAGCTGCACCAGGGAGTTTTAGATTGGATATTAGGAAATATTTATTCACCAAAAGGGTTCTCAAGCATTGGGACAGGCTGCCCAGGGAAGTGGTTGAATCCCCATCCCTGAAAGTATTTAAAAGGCATGTAGAGGTGGTGTTAGGGACGTGGTTTAGCAGTGGACTTAGCAGTGCTAAGTTAATGGTTGGACTTGATGGCCTTAGAGGTCTTTTCCAACCTAAATGTTTCTATGTTTGTAAGTCAATTTGATGTTGCTGGTGCATTTAAAAAAAAAAAATCCAAATCAATTTCTATTTGAAAAGTATTTAAGCAGGTGCATGTTGAGTATTTATTGCTCTAGAAAGTAGATACTAATGTTAATACAGCAAATCAACTAAGTGACTATGAATCTTTCCCATGTCAACCACTTTCCGGGTAGAACTTCTTCATTTGTTTGTTTAAAACATAACAATGAGAGTACAGAAGCAGTTAGAGCAAGCAGATGGCTTGTCTTGCTATCCTAGACATTTGGATGCCCTGTATAGTTTGCATATAATATTTGCTATGACTTCTGCAGGGCAATCCTACCTCTCTGTACGTCAACTCTTGCACAATTCTGAAGTTTATAGAACACACTTCTGAATTTTTCTGCTCACAGAATGCTATAGAAGGGCCTTGCCCCAGCTGGCTGTCTTCCACATCAGCCTAAAGAAACCAGGTTAGCAAAAATAATCCACAGAAATCACAGATCTGTAGTATTTTTTTCCATAAGTCCCTATGAAACATACATTACACATAAAGCCTCAAGTTCTGCCCATTCACTAATTACAGAGGAGATGGTGAGTCAGAAAAGCCAAATGACCTCTTTCAGATCAGAGGAAAAGTCTTACTTAGCACAGGGACTAGAGTTCAGGACTTGCTCGAATCCCAAACCTGCATTCAGGTGAACAAACTGTCCCTCTCTCCCAACAAGCATTGAATTTGGTAAAGCAGCACATTTTCTTTTCCTGAAAGAACTATTCAGCTGGAGCTGTAAGATTAACAATTTCTTACAGTGCAAAGGTTTGCTACAACTTTGTAGAGAATTACCAGTGGATGAAGGGAAGAAAAGTATTTCACAAGGACCTGGTACGCCCCACAGCAACACCAATCCAGTTGCCTAACAAGATTTTTCAAAAGAAGCAGTTTCCTTTTAGCAATTCCTGTAACTGGGAACACCGCCCATTTTCTGTTCAGTGATTAAAGTTCATAGCACAAGCTCTCTGGTTGCTAAATAAACAGAGGAGCTTCATAAATCTAAGATGGTCGGACAAGAAACATTAAAAGGGCAAACACATTTATCCAGTAAAATAAACAAGACATGGTGATTTTCAATAGGTGGAAAGCTGGAAATGTGATTCTTATAGCACATGGCATCAGGGCTGTGACGTGTCAAAGGCATGATCGAAGATAAAAGTTTCTCAGTACCTTCTCTCCTTTACCAGTCAATTTAGCAAAAGCGCACTTAAAAAGTGTTCCCTGGCTGTCCTGGGATAATGGTAACATAAAAGCACACATCAGCAGATAGCGCAGGCAAAAAGAGGCCGTTAGCCTTGGACAGCTGAAGTGGAGTCTGCCAGAAATCGTTACAGGACTCACCACAACTGACCGGAAAGCCTGAACTGAAGGGACTTTATGAAGTCATATCTGGGAAGAACCAATCATAAAAAAAACCTGCTGTGGCTGGAGATTGTGGGGGAACATGAATAAATTATTGACTTTGTGTCAACAATTTCATTTCACATTCTTGGATTCAATAAAGATAAATTTCAAATAAAAACTGGGTCAAAATGGGTGATGAGTGGGAGCAAATAGAAATGATTGTTATGCTCCCTAGAGGAGATTAAATAAAAGTAATTTTTCATGTGCACTCCACAGCACATTATGACTCCTAGATTGTTTTAGAGAAAGACCTTCAGAAATCTTTATCACCCAGAAGTATATCTGGTGATATATATCTGATAATATATATATATTATCAACCAATTAGTTCAGTGAGTCTTCTTTCTTTGAATTACTGTAAGGTCCATCTCAGGATCTTTGCAGTTTGAAGTAAAGACATTGTTTGCTCTAGTTTTCATCCCCTAAAATTGCCACTAGGTTATAACACTTAGTTGTCACAAATAGACAAACCCAAATGTTTGTACTTTATTGCATGTAAATTAGCTAGAAGGTTATATTTGAAAATGGCCCCCCTCAAATATCACCTACTTCGTAAAAAATGCCCATGCTCTGGGATTCTCAGTTCTACACAGACAACATGTAGAATCACACAGCTCCTTACCCTTTACAGTCTATTTTTGCAAATAGAAATCCCCCACAATTTTATGCTATCAAAGATTACACTAGCTTTTATATGGAAAAATTTTCAAAGACCACTTTATGGCCATGACCTCATGGTTAGGAGACCATAAAACTTTGAAAAATTAACAACAAAGGAGCAGATTTAGGACTTGAAGAAGGCACCAGACTGGAAAGGAACTGATTCTGAAACCTGTCCATACGTCAGAGTAGAGCACAACTTGGCTGATAGTGTTCCTGAGCTAGAGATACTATCTGTGCACGAGAAGGTACTGTATGGTCTGTGCTGATTCACCATGGCCTTCCGCCACGTTACTCTTACAGCAGCTGGGAACACTGGTTTTGTGACATGGACATCAGCCCAGCAGCTTCAGGGAATGATGTCCTTTATAGCAGCAGCTGGTCTTGTAACAAGCCCTCATTAGCAAGCAGCTATAGCCCTTCCCCATAGCCCCAAACTCTCTCTCAGCATTTAAATATTACTCTAAGCCAGCAATGAGCATCTTTTAAAGATAATGGGAGTGAAATTTTTCTGAAATGTAATAAAATACTTCTTTAATTATACAGTTTTGGCATTCCAAATTCCTTAATGTTAGCAACAGATCATATCTTTTTAAGTGCTAAAACTGTCTATAGCAACAAGCAAGTTATTCCCTCAATGATAAAAGATGCTTGTATTCAAATTCTGTAATAATTTCAAGTTTACGTGGACTTTAAGTAAGTATCAGAACTTTAGAAATGTATTATATGTCTATATATAAGTTCAACTTGCCTTTTTTAATCTGTCTAAGGACTCCCAGTAACTTAAGTTTCTGGAAGCCACAGCCTAGATCAGCTTTTTTGTTACACCCATCTCCATCCATGACCCATGTAGCTCTTGGGGTCACATCATAGAAAACTGCTTCTCTCCACATTTTAGTGGTGTTTTAAAAACTCGGACAGTTAGGATGGAACCTAATAGCATGAGGTCATGATTCTGCAGGTCTCTGAGCCAAAACCATAGGTTCTCATTTTTTGCCCTTTGTCTTCAGTCATTAGCTTCTGCTGCTGCCTGCTAAACCACTGCACCTTTTCTGTGAAGGAGCTTTAAATGCCTTGGCAGGTAATAGATCTTGAAGAAAGCTCTGATAAAGCAATACACAAACTGGTGGAAGTGTTAGTAATGTATTTACGGATTTTCTTCCACAGAGACCAAGAATCCTGTAGCAATACATGTCGACTGACGAGAACTGCTAGCTTGCTGCTCTTTGGCTTTCAAGTGCTGCTGCCTGGACCAGCCGAGTGTTGAAAACTTGACATTTTTCTTTTGCATTTAGTCAGTTCAGCACGTCACGTATTTCTTCACTACACATTCATCATGCTCACCAAAGATGGATTCATGTTTTAATTATTTCTTCACAATTTGGGTGCCACTGGGTTCAAGCATTTACATGGTGACATAATAAACCTGAGCGTACTGTTGATGTAGGCCATTTTCTCAGCTCACTGGAAATTTGAAGAATGCCTCAGCTTGCATAAACAGAAGGCACTTTTTGCGCCTTCAGTAAAACTCACTGGTAATTCAGGCATCCATCATTAAACTTGGTACAAAAATTCCGTAGCATCTGAACTACACACGGAAGTTACACCAGCAACAGAGCAGAGAGAGCAGAGGAAGCCCACTGCCAGCAATAGTCCCACACAGAGAACAGCATAGTCATTTTTGACATTCAGCAAGGGAGAGGCATTGGATCTTTCCTGATGGATAGCGAGTTGCAATAATATCATAGCACATTATAATCCTGCAGTCATTGTAAATTATTCATATTGCTATGTTTATAAGAAATAAATCATGTTTCAATTGATCAAGGTTTGTGCTTTGTGGCTGTCATAGGAATGCACCTTCAGCCATGCAAGAGCTGGAGATCTTCAGGAGATCTTGAGCCTCCAGCTGATGAAATTCATGCACCATTCAGAGAAGGCATCAGTGAGGTGTTGAAGCCTTGATGCCCAAGAAAATTGATTGTAATTTTGCCTGAGAGAATGTGGTGGGACTTCAAGCAGGCCACAGGATTTAGACTTTTTTTTTGGTGTATAAAATGAACCCACTAAAGCCTCCAGCAGGCTCCTAGTCTTTAAAGTTATGCTTTGTTAGAAAACAAAACTAATAAAGCAGAAAGAAAAGGCTCTTTAACAAGTGAAAACTAAGTGATGCTGAACCAGACT
>NW_009260839.1:2220050-2234315 GCF_000687185.1 Egretta garzetta | reverse complement strand
AACTCAGGTCAGCTGAACCAGACTTTAAATGAAAGCATTGGCAACAAATCTCTTTTTGCTTACTGTGCCCCTGGCAGGATGGTATTTTCCTGTCATTCTGCTTTCTACTCTACAAACTTTCAGGCTCACCCTGGGTTGAATGAGCTGTGTGTGATGTTTCCTGGGTCCAGACACAAGTTGTCTTTTTTTCTTTCAGCTCTGAAATTTGACAGTAGGTCAATTCCTGTTTTCAAGCCTGCTCCCTACCCTTCCCTCCTATCTTCCAGATGCCACAGACCTCTGTTGGTCATTGCATCCCTGGCCAACACCTGTTGCTCTCCCAGACACAGGGAGCATCCAGGGGAGGTGCAATTTATTCTCCCTTCAGAAGGTCCAGCTGATGACAGCATATGAAGGAGGTTGAAACAGAAAGGCAGCCTTCATCTTCATTACCTGGCTACCCCAATTTTAAGAAAATATAAGGTGTTAAACTATACTATATATACAGTAACCTGTAGTCAAGGAGATCTCCATTACTATCACAGAGATTTCCTAAATAATGAATCCAACATTTGCCTCACAAATTACACCACTGAATTACAAAGATTCAATCAACTGAAATACTTTAATTCTCTTTCAAACCAAAGAGTCTAGCTTAAGCCATTTCCAGCTTTTCAGCTGTTGGCAGTTCTGACTTTGTGCAACACAGATATGAGTTCTTTGTTTCTTCCTTATTTCCACATTACTGCTCTAGGACTAACCCAGAGTTAGTGTCGATGCAGAAATCTTTAAATGCTCTAAAACCTTACACTTCGCAGATAGAGAGTCACAGAGAAGGTCAGCCTGCCTTTTTTTGTATCACAGACATCAGTGGACCTACAAAGGAAGAATCTGATGCTTGTAGGAACCACCTGAAAACCACAGGGTGTGAAAGCACAACCAGAGGAACTTTCTATTGAAGAGTAATCAGGCTATCTCATTTAGGATGCTTGTTGACTTACCCAGTTATCCGACAGCCCCACAGGATGATTCAAAACATATGAACTGGGCTTCTCCGAGTTACTGTCTCAGATATCCGAGTTTAGGTGCTTAAAATTAAGCAATGGGGATAGCTCAAATAATGGTAATGTTTTTACAGCCGCTGCTGCCTGATGTATGTGCATTCAGTCAAGCATGTTGCTGTGCCATCTTGAACTGTGCACAGTCTTTGCATTTGTATCTGAGTGGCTATTGAGACACTAAGAAAAATTTAGGTTACATCTAAATATCTGTCTGGATGCTATGGAGTATTTACAGACCGTTATAGCTTAATTGTAGGGGTATATCAGATCCAGGCCATACATTAATTACACATCAAGTAGTTCCTTGAACGCTATAGAACATCAAGAAAACTAAGTAATAGCTTTTAGCAACTGTTGAGTTGACATACACTTACAGGTTTGTATATGACATTCAGTGCTGGCCCCTGTTAGTAAGTGAATGACAAACTGGAGAGAGTTCAGAGAAAAGAAACCAAAGCAGGTTTGGAGGGACTGACTGACAAGAAAGATGAAAAGAGTGATCTATAGACAGGTCTTTACTAAAAGGTGTCTGGGCGTAGAAAAATGAACATGATAAAAACCACACATATTTGAAGATTATATTTAAATGTTATGGATGAAGAATTAGGGTTGCATGAAATCAGGTCATCTGAGGAATTTCAATGCAATTAAAGAGGAATAATAAAGCATAAGATCATAGCAAATGCTTTGACAACCACATTTTGTGATGATGGAAGCCCCATTTTAAAAAAAATTTAAAAGCAAACAAAGTATATTTTAAAGAATGTTAGGAGAAAGGAGGCAACTAAACATTGGTCTGTACCATCTACAATTGAATTTTTTGTTCTCCTCTTTTGGTGTTGTGTGATTTGTTCTGACAGCACAACAGTTTGTATACAATTATTAGGATTCCAAAAGTTTTGGTTCAGAAATCAAAATCTCCACAATCAAAGACCAGATCTAAGTTATTGCATCTCCCCAAGCTACTTTAATGCCTAGTAATTGTCTCCTATTTTCTCAATTAAACATTCTTTAAATACAGTACTTGAAGTGCCTTTTCCTTCATTTGACTAGCAGATTAGATTACCCATTCCAGCTGATCTCTGTGAAAAGAAAATTAGAAGATATGTGTTTACAGGGGAGCTTATTTAAATTCAATTTCCCTTGCTCTGTACTGAAAGAAGGCAAGTTACTGCTTTTCCCTCAGTCTTCAAGAAAGTTTTGAAGAACATTCAGCATTTGGAAAAGATTCTTCTGCCTTCATATTTCTTTTGGAACAGGAACCAGAGTTCTTGTTATTGAAATCTGAAATAAAGACAATATACTCTCCAAGTTTAACTCTAAAAATCTAAGCAATGTTTCATCTTAGGATGGAAGATCATTTGCTCTGTTAAAAAGAATTCTTTGCTGCTACAAAATTAACAAAATCTGCAGTCTTGAAAAAGACTTTCACCTACATTAACAAATTACATACAGCTGATGATTCATAAAGAAGAAAATTAGAAGACATCATGCTCTTCCATGACTTTGCAGCTAGCAAGAAGAACAAGAAATATCAGCTTCCCAAAGCGCTATAGAAGCCTGATTAAAATTATTCATGATATAATAAGCTGTAGCTACTGATCTGATGGCAACTGTAATTACCCACGTTTTTTCCAGACAGGATGAATGCTATAAGTCTGAAGCCCTCTTCATTTTCCTTTCCCTTACATCACCTTTTTGGACCATAAAATTTGGTGAAAAACAAGATTCTAGACAAGATTTATTCATAGATCAAGGTCTTTTTTTATGGGATGCAATAACCAATTTTAAGACAGGTCAAGTTTCTGCATAAGGAAGTACTTATCTGGCTCTGTATGCATGTTGTAATTCCACAACGGACTTTTTTCTCTTATACAAAACAAATGTTATTGTATTCCCCCCTTCTCATGTTCCCATGGTAAAAGGCTTTCAGATATAAATTAACATGGTTGCTTTATGTAAAGAGGAAATAAATAAGAATCCTATGCGGATCCATTCATTCGTACCTACTGCACCACCTGTTCTCTTTCATACTGGTTTTAACAAGCATTTACAAATAATCCATTGCCTCATGGATTAATGCAACATGGAAAAGATTAAAAAATCCAACTAGATTGCAATCGCAAAAGCAGGCAGAAGAGGCAATTTTGCTACCCTACCCAAAGAGCTACAATTATTGACAGTCTTCATGGTGGAAAAGAGCAGAAACCTTAAATGAACAATATTTAGAAATTTGTAAAATGTCTGTTTTTTCAGACAAGTTGCCAAGGAAAGCAGTGTGATTTTGTTTCTGAGAAGTCTGTCTATATGTGGGGATAAGTTTAACCCCCAAACAAGCAAATCCATTGCTTTCCTGTTTAACCAGCAGGATATAAAAATAAAAATCTGACAAACACATGCAAGAGAAACAAATAGAAATGACAGCACTGTGTGATAAAAACCGGAGTTCTGCAAGATCTTGCTTGTGAAAGTGTGCATTATATAAACCACTGTTGATTAATTTGAGGGATGACAAGCAACATTCACAGAGATGGAAAGTTTTGCTCTTCTGACTCCCAGATGTGATATTTTAACAGGGAGAAGTAATTTTATACTTTGCTGAGAGAATAGTTTTGATACACTAAAACATAATTTTCAAACTTCTGAAAGTCCTAAACACAAGACAACATAAAACATTTTTTTAAGAAATGAGCACAGGCACATGTAAGTTAATTCATTTAGACATGACTGAACAGAGGCATGGATTACTATCTCCCATTTTTGAACTGCATTTTTACAGTTTTATTTACATACAAGCCAGTAAAAGAAATACAACTAAAAGCTAGTCTACAGCACAGAGTATAAAATTAAATATAGTTCAAAGGACTACATTTTTAAGAGGTTTCTTGACATCTAAGAATGCAAATAGGTCCTGCGACAGATCTTGTTCTGCGCTACCTTATACTGACAGAATTAAGCCCTCTTGAAAATCCCTTAGAAATCCAGGTGCTCAGTAGCTATTTAAGCACCTGTTTTCACTGTTTAAGAGGCCGATAGCTGCCTCAGTACCATGAAACCCAAACTTACTTCCCAGTCTGAAAATGAAGTTTAATCAAAAAAAGAAATTTCTTTCCCTGTATCAGAACAGATACCAGGTGTTATGTGACTATGACTTTTCCCTGTTTTACTTAATCACGGTCATTTTCCAGCAGTTATTTATTTTTTTTAAACAAAATCCCTCACTGCTGATAAAAGATCTCAAGCCAACGTTTTTGTAATAAAAACTGTATGAAACTCACCTGCTGTAAATATAGCATCCCATATGATTGATTTCTTTGTCTAATTTATAGCGCCGAAAGTCCTCCCAAGCATCTTTAATAGCTGTAATGGCCATTATAACACAAATTGGGATCACAGAAACTTCTGGTTGGAAAGCATTCACCACTGGCACAAAATTCAGCAGTGCAATGACCACAAAATAAATATTGGCAAAGCGGTGAAACTGCTCATAGATATTTTTTGGGAGGAAAGTCAAGATGGTATATTTTGTGGTCTTAATTTTATTGGAGTCATAGTATCTGTTTGGATTTTCCTTCCACTTCTTGCTTCCAAAGGGCAAATTGGAGATGATCACTCGTTTATTTTCATTTTTCTTCTTTCTTTTCTTTACTCTTCCTCTCTTCTCCAGCTCTTCATTTTGGATTTCAGTGTCTGGAGTACCACACTGGCAGCAAGTTTCCTTGAAAAAATGTTTTTTCCACATCATTCTAGAGAAGCAGCCTGGAACACTTTTCCTTGACATCTTGTTATCCTCTCAAAAAGTAGCTTCAAGCTGATAACGAACAAACTACAAAGAGTTCGATAATCCCAACAAACTCCCAAGTGGTGGAGAGAAGAGTCAAGATGTAGGAAGGGCTGCCTCTCCTTTGACTCCAACTCCTGTCCCTGCCTAGGGACAGGTATCATCCTGACTCAGCTGCACCGGGTCCCAGAGCCTGCCGGGGAGGCTGTGCCTCACGTATGACAAAAGCATCCTGAATGTTTTGCTATTCCTGTTAGCACACGCCTGGAGGCCCCGTTCAGAGCATTTCCCTGGCATCGACTATCCGCTCACACAAAGTGTCTCTGTTTTAACACAGAGAAGCGACAAAGCTCAAAACATACACACAATTTTCACGGTTCACACCATGAGTTTCTGAATCACTTTATAAGCCTGGGAGTTGCCAGGAAGTTCAAAGGTAATGGGCCGAGCTCTGCACCCCGGAAGTCAACAGAAGATTGCTATAAGCCTCAGTACAGATGGTATTTCTCTCTTTTACTTCCTCTATTGACTATTTGTTTTCATGCCTGTAACATGGATTATTAAACAAACAATGCCCACTCCCCCAAACCAAGTAAACACCTATGATTTGGTGTTTAAGAGAATTATACATAAACATAGGCAATCGAGGGACAGTTTACGTAGACTGGCCCTCAGCCTGATCCTTCTCCTCTGATAGCCCTCCGGCTTCTGGACACCCAAAGCGTCCCCCTCTCATGCAGTCACCCCTTCCAGCCTCTCATTCCTTCTTCCTGCTTGGTCCCTTGTGCTTCTGACACATAAGTATGTAGCATAGATGAGGACTAATTTCCAAGAGAGCTAATGAGAATGTGTACAAACCACAGTAATTTTTTTCTCTATGGCC
Organism: Egretta garzetta; assembly: GCF_000687185.1. Lineage (NCBI taxonomy): Eukaryota > Metazoa > Chordata > Aves > Pelecaniformes > Ardeidae > Egretta > Egretta garzetta. The sequence goes on along the minus strand of NW_009260839.1, from coordinate 2,228,611 downwards.
TGGGCCTAAGGAGAGGCGAAAAATGGAAGAGACCCAAACATTTAAACTTCTTTTAAATGAAAACTCCTATCTGTTGCATTATGTAGTGACAAGCTAAGTAGTCTTCAAGTCAAGTTAGTACTTGGACAAGAAACTCTGATGAAATCAAAATGTTGCAATAAGAATTGCACATGAAAATATTTCTTCTGAGTCAGTACTGAGCAAACATCGCAGCTTACTGCGTGTGTTGTGCCACTTCCAAAGTGAAACCATGCTGTATTGATCACCTGTATGTACTAGAAGTCCTATAAATTTTTTCAGTTCCTGGTCATGCTTCACCTTGAATGTAGTTCATTATTAATTTTTGTATTAATGGTTTTAGTGTAAAACATATGAAAGGCATTGCTCCAATTTGTTAAACAGCCCAAGTAATTCTTTCCAGACTTGGATACATTTCATTTTTCCTCCAGATCCTTCTGCTACCTGGAGAGGATGTTGTGTGTGTTGGCAAGCTGGTTTGGAAACTTGGAATGAAAACTTGTAAATCAGCACACACTGCTGTGATATGAAACAAAACTTCAATGATATCAGGATGACTTAAGTGAGATAAATGAAACATTTTTAAAGGCAGAACAAAACTCTTTTATAACAGCTTTTCCAAACTTACTGTACTCCAAAGGGTCAGTGACAGAATTACTGCAAAATTGGATGAGCAGTTTCCACCACAGCAAGCACAAGGAAAAATAATTGGCTTAGTTTACTTACTTGTCATATACCCTGGTTTTAGAGAAGTTTATCATCTTATCAAATCGGTACTTTCTGTAGTCTTCAATAGCATCCTTAATCATACTGGCAAGCAGCACCACAATCAGAGGCAGCAGAGTGATCTCTCTGTGGAAGACTTCCACTTGTGGGAACCAGTTCAGAACCGCCAGAAAGAAGAAATAAAGATTACCCAACCTGAAAAGGTATAAAATAAATTAAAATAAGTCAGAAATTACAATGTGTCCTTTTCTTAATGAACATACCCCATTTTGTGTCAAAGAAACATTAATCATTTCACTCCTCTACCCTCCTCTTCCTTTCCCAGAATCCATTAATCAGTTGCTTAACTGAGATGCTAATTTTTTCTTTAGAAGAGCCTGTGAGATAAATTTTCATAATATTATAGCTGCCTCCATTTTTCCATATATTACACTTTTTATCTCTAGGAGCTAAAACTTCTTTAATGATCCTCCATTGTCTCAGTCTTGAAAATAAGCACAAAATCAAACAACCCCCCCAAAAACGTTAAAAAAATCAAACCAGTGTAACAGAATTGGTGTAAAACCCCACATGTTCAGAATTATGGAAATGTGCCCATCAGGAATCCGTGAAGGATTCCACAGGTGGAAAGGTCAAATTATGAATGTGTAAATCTAATACACAGAATGAAAATTTCAAAGCTAGAGATGGATATACAACTTTCATTTATGTTTATCATAATGAATTTTCCCTGGGCATCTTATTGACATGATTCATTATGTTGAGGGGGTACATAATTTTAAACCAGGACTTGGAAAGAAACCCGATCTAGCACTTGCATATGCATGTGTACTGTTTATAAGTTGGTAGACAAAGTCACCTGCATGCCACTAAAAATGTACCAGAATTAATCTATGAGTGTCTGAAATCTACAGAATTTCATAGATGTCTCGACACATCCGATGAATATCTTTTCATGTTCTAAAAAGTTAGAGATTTATTCAACACAGAAACAGAGTGATTTTTAAATAAAAGCTGGACATTTTTACATAGAAAACTGTTCCAGCATTGAAATGAGAAAGCTGGCCACAGTGTTGGTTAAGCACATCTAACGTTTACTTGCTTTAAAGCTGGTGTGAAGCGGGTGACATTTGGTTACAAATAATCATCACCTAAATTTTAGTTATGTGGCAACTACAACAGCAGCCCTTCTCCATCACCCTCAAATATCACTGTTTCAGAGCAAGTTCTTAAATCTCATGTAGCATTGAATGATTTTTTTTTTACCTGTTAAACTGCTCAAAAAGATTTTGGGGCAAAAAAGTGAACCACGTGTATTTTGTGGTCTGTATCCTGTTTCCAGAATAGAACACAGAAGCTTGTTTCCAGTCTTTCCACTGGCTCCCATTGTCAGGAACCACAATCCTCCATTTGTTTAAGTTGAATTTTGGTTTGTCTCTGACAGAAAATAGAAGTGGTGTTGATTCTGATAGAGTCTGGGAGGGATGCTGAGCTCCTCGTCGCTGCCAACGGTAAAAAGCAGAGTCCACAGACAAAGCCATTCGCAGCAGGGATGTCAGGCTGAAAGACAAATGAATGACAAGGACTGAAAACCAATTCCATTCTGGTAGAAAATTCACTTCGTGTCTTGCTAGCAGAGGTATAAAGCAGCAAACAATACTCTGTTCAGTGCACTGCACGTTCAGTCTTCGAGCTCAGCGCTTTCTGCAGAGAATGCACAGGATAAAAGATACAACAAAATCTTCAATATGGAAAAATCTATTTCTATCTCTAGGGTAAAAAAAAAATCCCAAATCTATTTTCTGTGTGTTATAACAGCAAACTAACATAGATAAAGCCAATTTAACAGAAGTGAACAATGGCTTTTCTGTCACAAATTCTGTACCATTTTCCTCAGTCATAAACTGCCAGCAAATCCATACAGGCATTTTTCTTCAAACGTCTGACTTTCTTACAATACTTTTTCTATTCACACTTACTTACAAAGGGACTGGTTCAGGTGTTGAATAGCTCAGATAATAAAGAACTGCAGCATCAGCTTAATCTCATTTACACTCATGTAATAGTTTTCCAGAGTCTCCATAGAAATCTGATTTGAATGGAAAATGCCAGCCAGCACTAAAACAATGGATGTTTTATTGGTTGGAGAGATAAAGGAATTAAATCTCCCAATACGAATCCTATTATCATTGAACACTTGTCTTCTGACTTGTTCACACATCCACAACTGCAATTGTGATCCAGCGAGCAGGGCGCTCGGGCTCCAGCAGCGCAGGTTTATATGCTATTACGCTCAACCTAAAGACAGCAGAACCTCCATCCAACAGCAGGAGTTTAGAGGGCTGGAAGCTGCCTTACAACAATCAGGCACTAACAGTGAAAAAGCAAACAAACAAAAAAGGCACTGGCTTTAAGCAACATCAAGGTTCCACTAAACAAAACATGTGAACCAAAACCTCCTCACTTAGACTATAGGAAATACACAGAAAAAAAAGTATTTAAACTTGGACAACGGTCATTTAGATTAATTCACTGAAGATCTGGTTTAAACTATTTAATAGCAGCTAGTTTCGAAGCAGATTGAGAAAACCAGTACGTGTCTGTACAAGTCTAAATAAACACATTTCAGATACATTAAACCTTTGAAATTATTTAGACATTTATTACCAGCGAGTCCTTTGTTTCCCTCTGATTTTCAGCTTCCTCTTCCAAAAAGCCCATCTTTTACTGTACGCAATATGTGACTTCCTTTGGAAAAAAACTTAATCGTATTTAAAAATATGTACATGTTTGAGTCTTGGAAGAGGGAAGATATACTGTACTGAATTTCACTAACACATTTGAAGTGTGTTGTTTCATCAGCAACAACAAGTACTGTTTATGCACTATTACTCACTTGCTGCTCAAAACTATGAGAGTTCAGGTTGCTCAGCAGTGCCTGGGGATCGTCTACAATGTTGAGAATGGCTAATTTACACCATCAGAAACTTGGAAATACTGGCTTGGTTGATACAAACTTAAGTCTCAATACCTAATGAATCTAGACTTAATGTCATGTTATCCTGACAAGGATTGTTGTAACTATGAATTACTGGGAAGATGCAAGGGAAGTTAAATATCTCAACAAGCAAGTTGTTTGAAAGGAGTTTTTGACAGAACTTGCCGTTTGTTACTTGTGCTGTGCTCCACAGACTAGAATTTCAGCATTTATCCCTTGATTCTAGATGCCTTCACTGTGTTTGCAATAACTTTATTCACCTGTTAAAAGATGAGCCACTGCAAGGTAAAACCCCTGCCACTGTGATAATGGGTTCATGTGTACTCAGAAAAAATAGTCAGGTATGTTTGATCCTTGAAGGTCATGTTCATGTAGGACCGTGAGCACAGTCAGCAGCAGGGTACCTAACCAGACTGATCTCCAGAGCTTGCCGAGTGTCAATAAAAACAGCACGTCTGCATGATCCCATGCCACAGATGAACTGTAGGCAACAGGCACTAAGTCAGAGCTGGTCTGCATGGGAGAGGGACGGCGATTTCATAAAGGTGTGCTGAACCTCAACCTGAGCATCAGATTCTCCTTCACTCTGCTTTTGTGCTGTGTTCCTGGGTGGTCCTCGAGCACCCACAGGAGCACTCTGCTGATAGGCAGGAGAGGAAAATTAAGGCTTCATTTAAGTCTTAGTGAGAACCTTGGAACAAGATGCTAACAAGTAGCTGTCTCTTAGCACAATGTAGAGCCATTTAGTTTATTCTGTTTTACTGTGTGTGAAGAGCTAGGAAAAAAAGACACCTAGACACAATAAGTATGGAGTACTGGCTTGGACAACTGAAAAAAAGTGTTCTATAGGTTCCAAGCTATAACAGCCAATGTTTTTAGAAGGCTTGGGTGTCAGGGACCTTTTCTCTATAGGATACCAGATTTAAACTACTAACACGAGAAAGGACTGGAAGCACAGCAGACATGATGACAGACCTCCTTGTGTCTGGATTTTAGTGCACTTGGTGCTTGTTTACTGAGGAAAATCAATCATTTGAAGGTGTTACATTAACACACACAACCTAAAGCTCTGAATGGCTTAATGCAGAACTGATTAAACTTGTAGTTTAATCCACAGACAGGACCTCCTGTAATCCATGTTAACTACTCTGCAAATGCCCAAATGAATGAGTACTTCAACTGAAATCAAAACGATATTCAACCTAAACTATCTTAGAGCCATCACTTCTTTACAGTATAATTTTTAATCTGTGGTGCTGAAAGATTTTACAATTAAAAGACAACAACTCAATCGTTGGTAGTTACCAAAAAAGGTAGTGATTGCTCAGTGAAAATGCTGTAGTGAAACGATGCAACTCGTGTTTGCTAGTTAAAGGCTGGACACTTTTCCCACCTTGTCCTGAGCAGTAAGCTCTCCAATTGATTTCAGCTACATCATAAATTAAGATCTGAACAGTGGATGGAAGAGTGGTGGTCTTTAGTGGCTCAGATACACACTGTACTACACATATACGTTATATATATTTAAGTTGCATGTAACAGAGCTACGTATATGAGTTACATACAACTTACCAGAGCATCAAATTCCTTCTGTATCTGAGATACATCAAGGTAAGTTGAAATTCCTTAGAAATTACAAATGAAAAAAGCAATAGTTTCAGTCATATTATTAAAAAGAAAAGCAGGCAAGGTTAATTAAAGCAGCTTTACACACAAATAGTAGCATGTCTTCCACAACTTCCCCTGGGAAACTTTTTCTACAGCTTCACAAATCCCAATTAGACAAGTCTGCTTGACATTCAAGATAGGGTCTCTCCCCACCCCATCTTTAACTATTTACTTAGTGTATAAATCAATGAAAGAACGACTTAGTTTTATCCAGATTAGAAATCAACCCTCTCCTCATGGTTTTCTTTGAAAAGCAGTGGTCATAGACAGTGCCATATCCATGAGGAGAGAGGCCAGCTAGTGCCACCATGCAATTAAATGTGTCACAGGAGATGTAGAGACTTCATAACATAAACCATGCAAAACTAAGCAACTGTTATATGGGGGGTAAATTATGTAGCTGGATGCATAAACAAAGCAGCAAGCTAATAAATTTCAGCGCTGGCAAGGAAAAGATATGAGAAGCAAACATAATACTTATTATTTCAGATCAGTAAGAATAAAAAGGAGCCTAAACTTGCCATCAACATTAGGAGATGACCTAGCAGGAAAGAAGAAAGAACTCAAAGATGTATCCTTCTGTAAAATGTCGATTTTCTATAGTTTGGCCAACTGCTTACAAGTCTTCTGACTTACTAGCACTTTGATGTGTTATGCCACTTACTTTCTGTATGGTAGGAAATCCATAAAAAATATTGTATTCCTCTGACAATATATCTAACGCATCTGTCCCAACTCTTTCTAAAAGAGCTTCATAAAATCCCTTTTCTGCAATTCTAGAATATTTTACATGTGCACACCTATTTGATTTGTGTTTTTACAGAAATACTATTGAAAGAACCTGTGAAGCTTAGATTTTTTCAACGTACATTTACTGAAGTGACTGGGTTTTTTTTCCATCTAGCTAGTGAAGCCTCAGTGCAGCAATACATATTCTGAAAGTGAAAGATGAAGGTGATGCAGACATTTCCAATGCTATTATGTTTGGGATTTGCCATCTATTTCACTTCAGCATAGAGATTACAAGTGCTAATTCCAGTGCTGGCACATTATAGCTATTGCTGTTTTGCCTAAGCTCCCCTTTGTCAGCTGCTTCAGAAATGCTTGCCTTTAAAAGGAATCAGCATGTTCCAGTGACCTGCTTTATTTCTGCCTGGGATCTTGCGACTTTCCACAGGATGGAGTCAGAAAGGCCAGAGAAGTCCTATCCATGGCTGCAGAAAGTTGCATTAAGCTCAGTTATCCTGTAACTGCTCAATGTACAACAGGATGAAAAATACAAGGAAAAACCATGGCTGTGCTTCAGCTCAGCATTTGTCAGACTTGGAAACGAGGGGACAAAAAGAACCCCTCTATGTCCTTAAAACCACAAAACCTAAAAAGTGGGAGGGAGCCTGGAGAAATTATGCAGGTAAGTCATACAGAGGAATATCCATGACATTTTCCCTCTATCGCTATATAATCATGGCAGCATAAGCTTTTAGCCTCTTGTCATCCATTTTTTCGTGAAGTTGCAGTCAATTGATGCTATTACCATCATTCCCACAGAGTCCTCTACTCAACAGCCTAAAAAGCCTCAGTTTCAAGAAACTATTTTCCCTCTTTCTATCTATTCCATTACTGATGGATGTACTGTGGGCAGGTCTCAACAGGGCAGACACATTTTTCCCATCTGTAACTCCCACATGGTTTTCCAGGGAGAAATCATGCGGAAATCTAGCCTAGGACAAGTTCTCTCCCTCCTCATGTAGATGCCTCTCAAGGTTCCCACAACCACAGACGTATATTCCTTATATGAAATTATAAAGACTCATTACCTATCTTATTCTTCCTTTTAGGAAAGGCACTCCTTCCCACAGTCCAAACTTTTGTCACTCTTCTCTGACCTTCCAGTGGAGCTACTATGGTCTCAAGAGACAGGCAAAAAGCTAAATATCCAGCTATCTCAATTCCTGAACTTCTGCCTTTGGAAAAACAAGACAAGCAACACATAAGTGATTAAACTATTATCTATTTATAGCAAAGGTAACTTAGCCATACAGAAATGCATCAGCTAGGCACCCAGTTACACTAAGAAGTAAGATGAGAAAAGTGTAAGCTGGTGTTAGCACAGGAGGTTAGATGCAGTAGTCACATTATTTCACAGGCCTGTGTCAAAATTTCTGAAATGTGAAGCAATAAACAAAGTGTGAAAACCTTTGCACCTCTCCCATAAAATTATGGAAGAATGTATGTCCAAGAAAGTTTTCAAATTTTCTGATGTTTGATGAAAGAGTGAAGTGAACAATACGCTGCAAATTAAAATGGTATCATTCACACTGTCATCAGGAAGCTCTTGAAAAATCAGAATTTCTTTGCAAGAAAAGGAGGACTGACATCATACTCCTTTGGGAAGGTCTGGGGTGCAATCTGATAACTTTTATCATCAGGCAATTCAGAGGGACGATGTCATTAAACATTTTTTTCTTTGCTATTTGCATATGGATTAAAATATCCAACTTCTATTAACGAAAAAGAGCGCATCATGCTATTCTTGGAAAAGATACACATTTTGCCTAACAGATTTGTAATGGTACTCTGAAAAAGATATTCTTTGTGAAAAACTATTGAATACCCTGTCTCAGAAAGAGGATTTTGCATGTGATAAACACAACAGGAAGGCATTTATTGCAATACAGAATCATAGAATCATAGAATGTTTTGGGTTGGAAGGGACCCCTAGAGGTCATCTAGTCCAACCCCCCTGCAGTGAGCAGGGACACCGCTAACCAGATCAGGTTGCTCAGAGCCCCGTCCAACCTGGCCTTGAATGTTTCCAGGGATGGGGCCTCCACTACCTCTCTGGGCAACCTGTTCCAGTGTTTCACCACCCTCATTGTAAAGAATTTCTTCCTTATATCTAGTCTAAACCTACCCTGGTTTAGTTTAAAACCATTACCCCTTGTCCTGTCACAGCTGGCCCTACTAAAAAGATTTTCCCCATCTTTCCTATAGGCCCCCTTTAGGCATTGAAAGGCCACACTCAGGTCTCCCCGCAGCCTTCTCTTCTCCAGGCTGAACAAGCCCAACTCCCTCAGCCTGTCCTCATAGGAGAGGTGCTCCAGCCCCCGGATCATTTTTGTGGCCCTCCTCTGGACCCGCTCCAACACTT
>NW_009260839.1:2151502-2218676 GCF_000687185.1 Egretta garzetta | reverse complement strand
GTCTCTTCCCTTCTTTGCCCGATTTCTTACACCTAGGGATCGAGAGCTCTTGCGCTCTGTGGATCACATCCTTAAAGATCTGCCAGCTCTGTTCTGTTCTCCTGTCCCTGAGGACCGTTTCCTTCTGACTATGTCCTTGAGGAGCTGGAATTTTGCTTTTCTAAAATTCAGAGTCCTGACTGTACTCTTTGTTCTTCCCATTTCCCTCAGGAGCGTGAGCTCTACCAGCGCATGATCACTGCAGCCCAGGCTGCCTCCGATCTTGACATCTCCGACGAGCTCGCTTGCATTGGTGACCACCAGGTCCAGGTCACCATATGCAACCAGGTCACCAATATGCAACCATTAATTACATCTCATAAAACCTAAGGCCACCATTCATGTTTTGAAAGCCTCATTTATTTTCTTATTACTGCATTTCATCAGTGAATGAAACTCACCACTGTTAAGATTAGCACTACATTTCTGCCCTAAACACCTTCTGCGACGTCAAAGTGCGCTCATGATTTAGCCTACATTTTGGTAAGCTTTCATAGATAGCCCTTGCCTGTATCTGTAACATAAGGTATCCAGGGGATGTGAACACATTTTGGAACTAAAGAGAAACAGGATAACTATTTTTTCCTTTTGTTGGGGGAAGAGCTGAAAGGCACATTAGGTCAGCAGAGGCAGAAAGAATGATGCAGAGTCCTTTCCAAGTGTGGTTTTCAACATGTTCAGATGGTTCAGCATATCAGAGATAAACTACTGTATACTTATTTGTATCAAGCCCTCTCAGGCAGGCCTATGCTTATTTTTTAATTATTTTATATAAATCATACTACAGTGGGAATATGTAGGCATTCTTATACAAGAGGTGAAGTTTCTTGTTAAGAGACATATCTTAGACAAGTAACAATCCAGGGGGAAGACAGCACTATAAAATCCAGCATGCAGTTGGTGGAATTTGGCATTTTTATCCCCAAATGTTTTGAACCTATCTTCCATTTGTGAGTACTGCAATTGTGAGCCAGCAAAAGTATTTGGGAAATATTTCCCTTTATTGGAAAACGGATCCTAGAACAGCACACTGATGGTGTTTTCCTCTTGCAACCTTGCATTGCCAATGGGAGGAACCCCTCTTGATTTTTCATGGGTAGTTGTATGACTGGCATCCTTCCTGTGATTGCTTAAGCTCATCCAACACTAAAGAACACTTTCTCTTTATATGATAGGAACCAACTGCATTAGAGAGTGTTCCAATGCTCTTAACTAGGATTAGTTGTGGCACATAATTTACAAGTATTCTTTTTTAAAGCTATCTCTTTTTTGAAGATTCTTGTATTCAAAAAAGGTACCGTTGACTGTAAGAGAAAGCGCATCAGAAAGTCAGCAATAAGAAAACCACCTTTTCTCTTTTGTGGTTGCCTCATTCCTGCCAAACGACAGGCTCAGCTGCACATCCCTGAGTCCCAGACTTCAGAAGCCAAAGAGCGGAATCTTGCCACTCCTACATATACACTAAAACTTTTACACAGTCATGCCTCATGGTGTTTGTTAAAGGGGATCATATTCCACATTGAAAGAAAAATAAACCTGCTCATAGACACGTGAAAAGCAACTTCAGAAGCTAGCAATACAAAGCAGCAGCTTCCAGAGCTACCAAAGAAAGACAGGGTCTATACCTCGTTTTCAAAAGCTGGTTGGGTATTTCTGAAAATCTGACTTCAGGGCAAAATTTCAGACAGGGTGGAGCTTATTTTTGAAAATCAAGACTGTGAGAAAATGCAGTGGTAGCACTGAAATGCAGATGTGTGCACTATCAAGAGCTACAACTCAGATTACATCCCTCCAAGTTTTCATCACATATTTTCATTTCTACATTGTCTCTAATGCAAGAAGGCATTGTATAACACAAGTCCCCTCTAATACTGAATTCTAATTTTCCCGAACTTTTATTGTATTTCCTAATTAAAAGAAGCAGCATTTTTTCTTCTTGATGCCCTTTATGGCCGATGTGGCATCCATTCAAGAGAGCCATTCCAGAGAAGGCTTGGCTGGAGAGATAAACATTACCAAGTGAGCTGAGTATTACAGAAATTTCAACCACAAGCTTCTTTATCTGCTTTGAAATTATCTACTGGAAAGCTCTGTCATTTTTTGATGATACTGTATAGAAATTCCTCCTCAGTCACATCAGTTCAGAGAAAATGTTTTGTGGTTAAGATTAATGGAACAGGAAAAAGAGATTGCGAAGAAGGAAGGCAATTACATTGATTAGCAGGATACAGACCACTGCTTAAATTTATGCTGTAACATTTATATTAGAGAAAACATATTTGCAGTATGAAAGAATGTTGCTAAAAATGAAAAAAAGAGCTCCAAAGAACTGCTTCATTCAAAAAAAGCTGGCCATTGCAGACTGACAAGGGAAATGCGTTATGGATTAACAATTATATAATCTTTTTGAGCACAAGTTCATGTTTGTGTGGGATAAACAGAAAAGAGCTTTTCATAAATCTAATACGTCATTAGACCACAGGGCTTCACTATTCTATTATTATATTAGATTGACACGTTTTTCATGTCTCGACTGGATTCTCTTTCCTTGGGGAATAAATACAAAAATCCTACAATAATAGGTTAATTATAAGACTCTCTCTCAAGGACAGACTATATTTCAGTGCCTGATGCAGAACTTCCCTTCAGCTTGAGCAGCGTGGAGGCATGTTCAGGCAGCACAATCTTCTGCAAGGCTGCAGCTGTGTTATTAAGACTGGTTTCAAAATAGATGTGCTCTCAGCATATGCTGACATACAGGTCATGCAGACAAGGGTGATTATCAGATATTATTCAAGAAGGAAGTTGCCAACTTGCGAACAGTAGCACTGGATGCTGTGTTTAGCTTCATTCTGTGAACAAGGAGTTTGCTCTGGTCTCCCATACTACATGCTCATTTAAATGAAGAGTTAGACTAAAATTATCTGGCTAGCTGCAATGAGTATCACTGCTGCCAGCATGCCCAAGTACTACAGTGATCTATTCTTATATTTGGGCCCACTGCTCTTTTAACGAGTGTAAGCAGAGGTAGCTTCTGCATCTTTACCACCTCCCAACACAGTAATTATATTTGCTCTGCTCACATCTTCAGCTGAGGAGACACTGGGAAGAGATACTTGCACAGAGCTTTTACGAAGTCCAAAATAGCAAGGTATTACTTGGAGACATCAGATTGAAAGGGCAGGCTGGTCTGTGATTTTCGTGACTTTGAGTGAAATGTTCTTGAGGTTTCTCTTACAAGTTGGTGCCCAGATATGGGCAGTGAATTCTGCTATATAACCTAAAAATGTTTTATGTGTACATATCTTTTCAAACAACTAAACATAGTTCCAGACACAGGACTGCAGGCTTCAGGCCAGTGCAGAAGTGAGAGTGGTCCTTATAAGAAATAGAACTACATACACATCTTGGCATGTATGTAGTTTTGAGGACGCACAGGAAGGTACTGTCCTAAATACAGATGTCTTGTGAAATCAGGCCTTTAATCATCTCATCCAGGAAAATATAAGAGCCAGAATATAGGAACTCCTATTCACACTTACACTTCACTTTAAATAATATTAAAAAGATTTCTATGCCACATTAAAATACATTGGCCTACGCAAAACTATATGCAATACAAACAAAAGTATGTACCTATACCACTGGCCTTTGGAAACAGCCTCCGTGTACGTTCTTAATACAGGCAAGCATTAAATACTTACTTTGTTCATAGAAGAAAGGGTAATTCATAAAATTCATAAAGAACAAGTAAACTTTAAAATGTTCCAGACCTACCTCCTTCCTGAGCTCTAGAAAACTATATCTCCATTCTTTTCATAACCTGGTTATCAAAAAAGAAAACCCAGATAAGGAAATGAAAGATGCATATGCTGCACTGCCTCTCACTCCTTCATGTGACGTGTCATACACCTCCAGCTCACCTCTGCTTTTTGGTAGACAGCAAGTTCTGCCTCTGAGGACTCTGCCTTGGTTATCTATAAAAACACTTAAGATGCCAGTAATCAGAGAAAGCAGCAGCAACCTCTGTCACCAGGGTTCTACAATCCTGACATCTCTCTGTGGTGGGGAAAAGTCCACCTTTAAGGATCTAAAAATTATTGAAGTATTTTGGGCCCAGTTATTTATTTTCTTGTTGGGCTCAAAACAGTCAGCCTAAAACCAGTAGTGGAGTAATGGACTGCAATAAGCCCTCCAAAACATAAAATAAGCATGACTACAGAAACTCTGCTTGAGCAAAGTAACTTCCACAGCACACACAGCCCAGGTGGCAATCAGCATAGCCTTTTGCTAAGCCACCTCCACCCAGATCCTGGGGAAAAAGAAAGCACAGACAGACAGGTATGCCAGGTCAGCAAGGCAAGTCAAGGTTAGGGTAAGGCAAAGCAAGGCAAATTGTAGACCCACTGTACTGGAAGCTCATTTAATCAGAAAAGGCTTAATTGGTAAACTGCAAATATACACATCCAGCCTAGTCCTCTAGGCTGGGGAGGGAGGGGGGCTCTTGGCACAGCTGTCTCTTGTTTTTTTGAATATATCACATGAGAAGCATTCTCTTTGCCATAGGTTGGGGAAATTTTCCCTTGTGCTCTCATCTGGCTATTCAGAAATCTTTTGAGTTTGCTATTGCAAAAGAGACTACTATCTGTTTCGATCCAACGTATGCCTCTATCTCTGGCTCTTTGAGTGGTCCTGCACACTACTTCATTAGAAGACCATGTATTTCAGACACCGGCAATGGCAGAATTTAGTTGCATTTTAGCCCAGAAATGAGGACACCAAAATTAGAGCAATTGTCTGAATAATAATTTTTTGTTTGTTTGTTCCACTTAATATTCAAAATCAAAGTGAAGTGGCCTTTAAAAGACAATCTAATATTTATAGTGTGTATGATTATAAAACACTTATGATCAAAATTATGTTGCAGATGTTCATGTGGGAACTCAGCAATGCTGAAAAAGTCCAAAAGGAAGCAGAAAAATTGAAAATAAATTGGAAACTGACCAGAAGATCCTTTATACGTAAAATCCTTTTATGCAACTATGTTTTTGTCAGAATGTGCTGACTCTAATTTCAGTTCTCCAAATCTGAATATTAAACTAAAGTGCCTCAAAGAGAATAGTTACTTATTTATATGAAACGGAAAGAAAAAACAGAGAGGCTAAACCAACTGCCAATTCAGTAGGGCACAGCTCCATGTCAATTAAAGATCAAGGGAAAGCTTAATCAGCATAAATATAATCACATGGTGCTGTTGAATGAATGTCCAGTAACACCTGGGCTGGTGAACCAGGTGTGTACACAGGATAAAGTTTTCTGGTTCAGTCAAAAGTGATGCTTTTCAGGCCTTTTGGAAAGAATGACATGAAAATGCTTCCAGTCCAGAGAGGTACTCCTGGCAGTAGCGCACCACACTGAGAAGAGAACTGAAAGGACGACGTCAGGTAGCGGAGGATGGAGCCAGGTTAGGATGCAGGAAACTGACCTTCCCTTCCCGCTCAGCCAGAGGTTTCCTTGGACTTGAAGACGACCACAAACTTCCATATGAGAATCTGAGCACAAAATGCACAATAACACCATACTTTTGAAATGCTCCTTGGAATCATTAATTCTTTTTTAAAAACAGTAGTAAGATTCCCTTCAATCTTATCTCTTTTCCTCCGATGCTCTTTCATCCTCCCCCAGACTAAGGTAACTGGGACGCACATTTTTGCATTTAATTAAACTACATAAATAAAATAAGATAACAGACCAGAAACCATTTTACAAGACCACAAAAAAAGTATAGTACAAAAGTTCACTGTTTGACAAGGTATTTCTCCCCAACCTCATGTTAAGAAAATCTAAAAGATCAAAATTTACAATATGCCAAGTCAAGGCTAGTTTTCCTAGAGAGGTATCTAATCACCTTATTCTATCTAGATCTCATTTCCTCTGCCATCTTTCCTCCTCCTGTCAGGTCACAGTGATATAACTTATATTTTTTTATATATATATATATATGCTTGGTTGCCAGCCAGGGTTAAACCATGACAAACACTAACCTTGGGAAATACCACCTTGTCCCAGAGAAAATGAGTGAACTTGGGCAGCAGTGATGGGAGAAGATGGGAGAGGGCAGGGGTAAATGCTGCTGCACTCACACTGCAAATTATTACAGGTGCCTAAAACTAGTTAAACTATTCTGTCTGGCTCTTTCTAAAGTAAAAAAACAAGGAGCAATGGCCTACAGGCAATGTTCCACAGAGACAAAGGGAGATTACATTTGTAGTGTGAGATGACTCAAGCCAGACTGTTTGCAAGGGAACCATGATTATTAAGAAATCTTGGGAAGCTTCACATCTTACTCCTGTAGAAAATCACATCCACAAAAGCAAGAAAAATGAACCCAGTCGCTTCAAAAATTATGTATTTACAGAATATCAGGTGTACTGCACTGAGGTAGCACAAGCAGAGACTCAAAAGTACATTAAAAAAGCGAGCTCTAGAAAAATTTCAGAAAATGAATTTTACTCCATTTACTCAGGCTGCACGTAGAAAAAAAAAAACAGTGATTATATTTAAATATCAGCACTATCAAGTAGAACTGGGACAGACCTGATGAAGGACCTCTTTGTTATTCAGCAGTGCAGTTCTTTTATAATATTAGGCAAGGCAAAGAGTTGCCAAGAAAAATGGACTGATGTGAAGTATAAAGCTGTAATGTTCCATGCCATGACTATCTTGTGCCTAACAGAGACAGTTAGCCAAACTGAGCATCTCCTCGTGTTGGGGTACAGATACTCCCTTGCCAGAATCTCTCAGGAGCACAGACACAGAGTTCAAACTTCCACTCCCAATCTATGTTCAAGCTCTATCAAGGTTTAACACAAAATCTGTTACAAGGAAGTGAACAGTAAGCTTTGGAAAATTGTTATTTCTGGTCTGAAGCCTCATATAAAACCTTAAGGCCCAAAGATTCCCTGGGCTTACTTTTTTGTTGCTTTGCATCTCGTGCAGTCATTTACATGAATGCAAAATCATCATGATAATGAGTGATCGGTTGACTGATTCCAAAATATGAGAGGCAGAGCATGTTACAAGTGGTATCAGAACAGCAAGTGAAACCAAAAGGAATTTAAGAAATCTAATTCCACACCCTGGCTTCACTAGCTACTGGTTGCAACATCTTAGACCATATTATCATAACTTGTGTTGTTAATTACTACCTAATGAATTGAAATGAGGAAATTATAATTCTGCTGGGGATTGCTTAAGTCTGAAATGTACCTTTAAAGAGAATGATAAGTATCAGACTACGCAAACATTCTGAAGAAATGTCTTAAATGACAAAGAAATATTTTTCTGCTATTGTTGGTTTTAATTTCTCAAATATCCAAGAGACTGTTTTAGAACCTAAACTCTAACACATGAAAAGCTGTTTTGTTCACCCATCCTGAGGGTTTTTTGTTTGGTTGTGGTACATGAGAACTCTATACTATCATAAACACTGGCACAAAATCAGGTTGATGAAACTATGTAATTAAAAAGCAGAACACGAAGTACACAGTCACACCGATGATTTATAGCCAAGGCTTGTTTCAACAAAAACGGCAAATATTTTTTTCCTTGCCTTTAAAGTATGATGGTGGCTGATTTCTGATGCAAATTGAAAGACTGATTATTCAAAATACTCCATTCATTTTGTTATAACCGAAAGCAGATGATATTCAAAGTCAAACACAACATGAAGCATTAGTAAGCATAAATGCTGTTTGAGTCTGATGTATAAAGGACTTCATTTCTAGGCTGACTTTTTACACTCAATAGTTTCCACTAAAATTGCATGAGATCATGAATCTGCCTTTGCATCAAAGGACAAAAAGTTCTTACCATCTTCTTCTTGCTCATATTGTTGGCGCAACAGAGACTTGCAGCCAACTCTTCCTAACAAAAATCTGAAGTGTTACAATTGGTCCCACAGAGTGTGAAAGAGCTTCTCTACGACTGCATCCAGAGATTGTGTTTTTATCAGAGCAGCCTGCTTGTGCATTACTACAGTGATTTCAAGCTGACTTTTTTGCTTTTAAAAGCACCTGATTGTCATTTATATCTTCACACTGAAGCTGATTACAACCTGCTGTTGCACATGCTACTTGACTCAGTCATCTTCTCCAGTTATCAGCTGAGCTAGGTTTAGCTATAACCCTGAAGTGGATGATGGAAATGGTAATTGTTTAACAGCTTTGTTTTGAACAGGCAATACTACAAGCCTATGAAGCAGCCAGTCTAACTTCCTGGAATTTTGCTCGTTTATTCATTATCTCATGTAAGCCCAGCTGACCTGCTGAAAAAATGGAAATTCTTTTCCTCTAAACTCAGAAAGACAGATTCAAACCCTTAAAATGTGTTCTTCTTTTCTATTTCTTAAATATTTTCTCTAACTTGAGTGTCCTGTGTGTTGATCCTGCTGTCCCTTCTCGTTACATCAGCATATATTGAAGTTATAAATATCATAGGGTGCTGGCAGTTACATTCCCTGGAATAAAGGTGTGACCTTCATAGGCTGCTTGTAATAACTTTAACTGATACCATCACATGAGTGGGTGAAGGTTTTAACGTAACCACTGCAACCT
This sequence comes from Egretta garzetta, assembly GCF_000687185.1. Taxonomy (NCBI): domain Eukaryota; kingdom Metazoa; phylum Chordata; class Aves; order Pelecaniformes; family Ardeidae; genus Egretta; species Egretta garzetta. The sequence continues at coordinate 2,210,022 of NW_009260839.1, read as the reverse complement.
GTAGTTACTATTACACCGGTCTCAACAAGCAGCTACTGAGCAGCAATTTTAGTGTCTTCCTTAGCAGCTACAAGACAAACTCAGCAAAATCATCTACTCCTATAGCTAGTATAACATCTTTTCAGTCATCAGTGCACTACAACACCCTCAAGACATGGTTTGTTACTACATCATGTGAATTCCATAAAAGAAATTATTTTCAGGAGTAAGTTCCCCTTGGACAAAACCTATAGGTCACATTGCTCAATCTTGCCATTACACAATAGTCTAACTAATCTGTAATGCCTGAGCACCTTCTTCAGGGAATGCTATTATGAAAGACAATATGTACACCCTGGGAACCTTGTTCACAAGAGCTAATGGTGCAGTCTTTACCAAGGAGCTGTATTTCCATCGGTAAGAGAGAAGTGTTTTTAAAACCGAAGTGTCAAGGCTCCTAGTTTTGTAGCTGTCTAGGACATGAGATTGCATAGCCTGATTTCCTATTAACACTGGCCAATACTTTTATCAAGTTGTTCTTGTATTGAGTATAAGTCTTTGCTTGATATAATTCTTGATTTGGTAACACCAAGAAATAAAGTAGAGGTCTCTCCTAAAACATATTTTCCTTAATTTCCTAAAATTTAAGTATATAGCATATATAGATATATTCAGGATGATTTCCTACAGTAATTTGAAAGGAACAAAAACACTTTTGAGACTATCATATAGGAGGTTCCACCTTTGCTGACAATGAATGAAGAGCATTGCCAGATGCTGCTGATGGCTCTTGGGATTAGTGGTGCAACATGAGGCGGTTCTCAAGAGATCTGTCACACACTATGCTGTGTATAGATGGTTACCCAAAGAATAGCAGCACAGATGCTAATATTACAAAAGGAAATGTGTTGTTCTAGTGATTTTTCAGTGGAGATTCATGACAAGGGGTTTGCATGACCCTAGCAAATCACCAAGGCCCTATCCTTGTCACTCCTAGGAGAGGGTTTTGCAGACATGGTTCCTTGGTTGCCCAGACCCTGGACATAGCTAAATACATCATGGCTCTATCTATGCTCCCTTGACTAGATTTCCTTCTAACAGAAACTGCAGTGTACAGTCAAGTCTGCTTTGCCTTCAAACCTTGCAGCTGGGAAGCGCTTTTGGCTATCTCTGTTCAAATGAAGCCCCTGAGACCCCATTACTGGATTAGAGCTAAAAGTCCACAGCTGCACTGGTGGCTAGTGACAGCTCCAATAAACAGGCAGAGTGTTCAAATATTAAATGATGCCATATCCAGTGGATTCTGGCTCTGATCAACATAAGGATAGGATAAGAAATGGTTTACCACTTATTTTAAAGCCCTCTATCTGTTTTTCAATCATTAACTAGGTAGCCATTGTTAAGTGTTGATGATGTAAATGAACCACCCATTTTGCAAATAGGAAAATGGCTCAGCATTACAGCAAGGACAAAAATTCAGGAACAAGTATGTCAGCCTTATGCTCCATCCCAACAGGATTTCACCATGCAGACAGAGATACAAAGCAATTGCCTGTAGAAATGTAGAAATGTGCAGAGTATGTTGGGCTAACCCACATCAGCTGGCTCACTTGTAAGTCGCAGCACCCGACAAACTCACGGCTGTGTTTTCAACAGGCACAATACTTTAAAGGTAAATAGCAGGCAGAGAATGTGGATTCAGGGCTATATTTTCTATATATTTTTTCTGTTTACATGTTTTAGCTTTGCAGGCCAATCCCACTTTTAAAGAATGATTAACACATTATTTTGCCCCAATTATGCATGTAACAGAATTAAAGTAGGCTGCTGCCATTTATTAGAAACAAATTAATGTTTTAGTGTGAACAGGTATTTCCATTTGTCTTGTTGCCTCTGGGGAAAAATCCTACAGGTTTTAATATAAAAAGACACTTCACTAACTTAGGTTTTGAATGTAAATTTATTAAAATCTTTCTTTTTTTCTTAATGGACCTAGAAAGGGCCATTGCTGAACTGTAGAAACTAAATGAGTTTCCTCTCCAAGCTATATGATGTCAAGAAACAAACAAAGAATAGTAAGAACCTTTCCTTTCATACAGTGTGTAAGCACAGAAGTAGAATCAGATACATGTCTTCTGTAAGTTTACCAGCTGCTCTCAGTTCAGCTTTAATTTTTTTTTTCATTATGCAGCACTGCAGAGGTTAACAGGAGAACAGGCGCCAAGGCAGTAGATGACTGGCACTGCACACTGAGGATGAGCAGAACCGTGTAAGAAAAAGCTCACAGATACTTCTGAAAATATCTCCACTCAGTCTGTATCAGGCAGCCAGTGAGATATAAACGGGGCAAAGACAACTCTAAGTAGCAATGTATTTATTTTACAACCTGCCCACCCTGCCTGCCTGCTTCCTCTGTTAGAGCTCTTGGCTGCACACATGAAGAGCTCTCCTGGAGGCAGTTACATTTATGAACTGTTTGCTCTCTGCTCGCCTTGCCGTCAGCAGCGGCACAACCATCATTCACTCTGAGGAAAAGGGAACCAGGTCAAGAAAAACGACTTTCCCCAAATGCCCTCATAAATTCACACGGAAAAATAACCACGCACCACTACCCAAAACTTTCAGTTTTATTAATGGTGGGAAGGCAGTATTTCTATCCAATAAATCTTAGCTTCACCTACTGGTCAAAATGGAAGATACACCATTTTGGCCAATTCTACTAGCCTTGTTATTACAGGCCCTGCAAAATATTAAATCATGTAATCTGGTTCATAGGACTGCCCACTGGCAGAAATATGTTCCTGGAGGACAAATAAGTAATGTGGGAGGTTGAGCACCAACACTTCCCTCCATGCTCAAGTACAAATCCAATGGTCCTGAGGAGGGCGGTAGGATAAACAAGTGGAGGGGAAAAAAAGAAGTCTGAACATAACCTGAAACCTGAATGAAACCTAACGTAGAGTGACAAAAATGACACCTGTGTTAGAGCACCGGACCAGAATACAGATCTCAATATTACATATTAACTTAATGGGCAGCGTAACGTACACTGTTCCTTTCTTGATGGATAGTTTTCCCTAGCATGGTGACAATATTTACCACCCCATAAACGCGCTTTGAGGCTAGCAACATAAAAACAACCAGATGCTCTAAGTATTACAAGAACCCCAGGAAGATCAGGCCGGTGGTTATTTGCTTGTAGCTGAACTGGCTTAAGTGCAACTGTTTCATCACCAGGGGAAATTAGCTGAACCCTCCATGTTTAAAAATTAAGAAATCTCTTAGCAGCTGTACCACAGTCCTAACTGCAGAGCTGAAAGAGCTAGACCTCAGGCCTATGGGAGACTGTGTATGGTTATTAGTACGTGTGTTTTGCAGATACAAACTGACTGACACTAACTGCTGTGTCAGGAGCCAGGGACAGCACTGCCACTCTTTTGCAGTTTGTCTAAAGAAAAAAGAATATACCACATGCAAACCAAAGCTGAATCAATTCATGAGCCAAGTGCATGACTTAAGTGGCCATAAAATATTTCTGGTTATATGAAATATAGCAGAGTGGCTTTTCAAAAATAAGTGTAGCTGCAGCAGTGATTTCACATCTCTTCTGATAGTGCCTCATCTGGGCTTCCACTATTTGCCACCGATAAGGTAAAGCCAACTGTGCCTTTGAACCAAGCTGCATTGTAAAGAGGCCAGGGGCAGAGGGACTCCTCGTAACAAGTACAGGAGTGAACAAAACCAGAATCACTGCTCAGCTTTGCAAGACTATGCTGCAGGAAACATATTTCTTTTTAGCCTGAAGGCAAAAGGAAGCATGTGCAGTTATGATATCAGTCTGTCCATCATTGCCCTTTTCCTTCCCCAGCAAGAAATTTTGCATGAACTAAGTTCCAATTCAAAGACATTAACACCCCACAACTTTTGTGAAAACCAGCAGCCAGTCTATGGAGACACCTGAGGTAGCCTTCCCCGCACGAAGGGCTGCAGTGCAAGTGCAGTCGTGATGTTCTGCAGTGGCTGACACAGCCAGGAGACATACTCCTCCCTCAAGCCAGGCTTTAGAAGTTGCACTGCTCAGGCAACTACTTGTTTGTTTTTACAAAGCCTGAAGAGCGTAAACACTATGAGGGTATTATCCAGGTTACTGAAATGTAGCATCATTAGCAGGAACATTACAGATTCATTTTTTACTACAGATCTTTAAGTGGGAGGCTCATTATGGTGGTGTTTTCAAAAGCTGAGAACAAGTTTGCAACTCTCCAATGTGCTCCACAGGCTTTGTTCTGCTTTCTTTTCTCTTCCAGTGAGCAGCATATTCTCCTAAATTGGGAGAGTTTTTCTTTCTTTCATTTTTAGGGGAGGCTGCAGAAGATAAGATGGAAATGGCAACAAAATACATTTTCCGCAAGAATAATGTGAAGTCTACCTTGCGCAGCTTAACATTTTTTATCACTTCCATGCATATACCTTATGTGAGGAATAAAGTTAAAATGATTTGTTTACTGAATGGTGGCAAGCCTGAAAAAGCAGAAACCAGATAAACAGATACTCAAGTGTCTGCTTAATTACAGTTAAATATAGGAGAACATGTATAATTTCAGCCTTCAATACCCACACCTGGCACTACCCACTTCAGAGCTTTGTGTGATAAGGACTCTGAGCATCAGCTTTCAAACAGCCCTGGAAATGGGATTCATGAATAATGTGGATTGCCCAGCCACTGGATTGACAAAATCCCCTACATCACTGAAGGTGCTGATACTGATCTACCTTCTTCTGTACTACTTCATTATGTCTGGTTTGATGTTATGACTCAACATTGTGGCCAGATTCTGGAATTGAGGAAGCTTCTGCAGGGAATCTCCAGCTCTGGAATAATCTCTTCTCATCCTTGAGTTTCAGGTCACTTTAACCACAAGGGGACACAGGTTAGTGATGCCTTGCATACAGTGGAAAAACAATTAAAACCAAGAAAAGGTAACAAAGGCTTATTGCCAAAACGGCAGAAAGCAACTGTATGACACAACAACTTTGAAAAATGGGTACTTCTAGGCAAAGCAGAGGTGAGTGCCTTACAAGTACTCTTTGCAGAAATATATCATTGGGGAGAGAGCAGCTGGGATGAGGTGTGCATGAAAACCTACATTTTTTTACATGGATTTGCAATTTATGATGGGGACACCACAATACATACCAGGGCACCTCACTTGTCACCGAAATGCAGTCACCTGTAGAGTGGAAGGTAGTTACCAATTAAGAGCAGATAGCGACATTATAATAACAGCTTTGAGCAAGGGATTTTGAAAAGCCATAAGGGGAATTTTAGGTAGGCAGAATGTAATTATCCATTTGGAATTCAGCCAGATGCACACAACTCTCTAAACTCTGCATTTGCTGCCAATCTAAATAACACTGCATCCCCACAATTTGCAGCAGATCACAGATTAAGCACTAGGTACCTCACGAGCTATTTGCAGGATGGTTATAGCAAACCCTGCTGTCTAGGAAGAAAAAAGCCAGAAAAAGAGCCAGGAAAGTATCAGGCAACGTGACAAACTCTCTGTTACTTTGAAGTCAAGGGCAAAACCTTTTTCACACATTAGAGATGTAAAAAGTTATTTGGCATAGCAACCTTCTTGCAAGCAACTGCAGCCATCTGGCTTTCTTTCAAACCTCCCACCCAGACAGCTCCTTTATTTATGTAGCCCCTGGGGAACCTCACACATTTCTGACAGCTCCAGCAGATGGGTACTTTCCCCTCTCTGTTCCTATCTGCCTATATCTGTGCTTCGGCTCACAGTAGCTTTCTGTTTCCAGACATGCTGCTGAAGCTGGAAACAAGTGCCAACTGAATCGGGTCTTTTCAACAAAACACACTTGAAGCTATGTTCTCCGTGCTTACCAGGCCATCTACAGTCCTCTGGGCACATGCTCTCATTCGGTTTTCCTTCTCCGCACTGTGCTGTTCATTTGAGGAGACAAGCATATTACCCATGTTAGCAACACGGGTTGGAAAGAAGCCCTCAGAGTCCATCCAGATCACTTCACCTAGTTACTGCTGTAGTCTATGATGCTCTTTTCATCCAGTCTGTTCAAGCACCATTTTGAAGAGAGCAACACAGTAGACACTAGAGCAAGTAAAACCCTCCCCAGTGCCTGAACGCTTTTCCCTCCTGACTTACTAGACAGAGCATAAGTGATTTCTGCCAGTTTCTCAGCACCATATCTTTCCAGGAATGGTTAGAGCTCAAAGAGGAATAGTAAAAAAAAAAAAAAAAAAAAAAAAAGATTCATAAAGGAAAATGTACAATAAATTGGGAGCACATTTCTTGCTATCAAGAGTAAAATAATAGTTGTATCATTTATAAACATACAAGATTTATGGATTCTGTTTAATTTTCCCGCTTCAGGGGATGAACCTGTTCTGAATTAAGAGATTAAAAGGAAACTCTTGCGAGGTTATGCCCTCAGCTCTTGAGTTTAGAATCACAGAATAATTTAGATTAAACAGGACCCCTAAAGATCCAATCCCTCACACAAGAGCAGGGCCAACTTCAGAGGTAGATCAGATTGCTCAGGACGTCATCCACTCAATTTCTTCATATCTCCAAGGACAGAAGCACCAAAGATACCTCTCTAAGAAATTCAGAGCCATGCAGACCAGAGGTCTGACAAGAATAGCAATTCTTGTCTGTGACTGTAATAGCTCTAGGGAGATACTCACAGCCAAAATGCCTATACTCAGATTCTAATCTGCCTCTAGCTAATAGGAAAGGTGAGAGTCCTGCAAAGGCTGATTTGAGAGAATCTATCTGAGATAATACAAGAAGCCTGTCTCTTCTAATTATGTAAACTGCCTAGGGAAATAAGCCTACCAGGCCCATGCTTTAAATTAAGTATCTACATTTAGGAGGTGTAAATATCCAGCAAATGATAAATAAAAATTTCCTAAATATCAGGAAAACATAGGAAAACCAGCACCATCTAATATCACTGCAGCACTACGGTTGTCCAGAGAGACACTGATGAACCTATTTAGAAATCTCTCCAATTTCATATTGTACTCCTTGCTTCAAACAACCAAGCCAGTCACATACAATACAAACTGCCAAATACAGGTGGTTTGGGTGAGGTGGGCATGATCTGAAAGCTACAGTCTTTTACTCAAGCAACTTAACTTTTTAAGTAACTCTGTTACTAGAGCCACTTGAAATTGGACAAGGTTGTAGAAAAAGGACAGGAGAAGAAATCAGGTACTCTTCTCTCTGCACTATAGAATTCATTCGTGCTCCAGAGAGGTACAGATTAAAGGGCAAACTTTTCTGCAGCCAGACTGCAATATGATTCTAGTTTATTATGGGTAGGGTGCCCTTATTTTTAATTATCAGTGCAATGCATGTTTTAGGGCTGTTAACTTTGACAGTGTTTTTAATTAGCTACCACATCAGAAGTGGGACATCTACATTATTTCCAACACAAAGTAGTTAAGCTATAGTAGAATGATTCAGCACAGTTCTTTGGATTCAAGGGTTTACTCAATCAAAATTTAACATCCAGGGAAGTATGATACTTGTTTTCATTCAGAAATTAGCTGCAACAATATCTTTAATGCAACTCCTTTGACAACATTTTCATTATGTTTAACTAAACCCAGCCTTTTTGAAGCAGACTGCTAAAGTTTTAACTGAGTTTAATTGAAAGCTCAGTTAATGGACACAACCAATCTGAAATTGCACACTTAGATCAGGATATGCTCCAAATCAGCTTGGAGTAGACTTGGAGGTCTGACTATGAATTTTTCATTAAAACCATACGAGATGTGTGAAAGCGCTGCATGAAAGCTTTGAGGTTGAATCATCTTCTACTGTAACACATTTGTGCGGTGCTGTAGCAAGGATTGGTGACCCTCGGCCTGATGAAAGAAGACTGCGAGAGATCCAGCCAGACCAACTCTGTCCACCTTTGGCAGAGAGCAGAGTATGTGTCACAATAGGGACGCCAAAGCTCCAAAAGGAGCTTAAAGTATAAGGTTTCTAAGCTGGATTATGGAGGGTGAGCTGTTCCTACACAACTGGTAGTAAGGATAAGGATTAAAAGTGAAGCTAATGCCCCACACCCCAACAAGTGCCAAATAAATAGTTTGAGGGTTTTTAAGCTGTTATTTGATTGTCAGCAAACAAGAACCACAGCTACGCTCAGGCATATTGGATAAATTATTCAAACTACAGCAGTACAACTCTCGTCATTTCCTGGCAGGAATCTTTTCCCCTGCTCCTTGAACAAGCCCAGCTAGTCAAGCAGAAACCAGACACAGCCATCTCAGTGTATTCGGTACTTTGCCTCCTCGCTGCCCACCGTATCACTGATGGAAATGACCCAATTTTTTACAAGAGCACATGCGTAAAACCTGTGATGGCAGAGTTAGGTTATGAACAGGAAGTCGTAACACAGTTATGTTACATCGTTTACTTGGAAGAACGGCTATCAAGTCCACTAAAACTAATAGTGTCTATGCCTCTAAAAGACAAACAATAAATACAGAATGCTATGTTGTGTGATTTTCTACATCAATTATTCCAGCTGCGGTTTATTATTACATTTTACTTAAAGGATGGCACAAGTGTCTGAACAGGCTAAGGGGCAAGGAAGCAAAGCATTATAAGATATTTTCCTTTTCAGGCTCTTGACTGTAAAGCAATATATTCTTTTATTCTTTCAGCAGCCAGCACTGCCTGAGAAGTCAGTTTAAACCTTTTTGATTTTTATGTGGGCTTTCAAATGGAAAGAAGAACTTGTAGCCAAGCAACACATTTGAACAAAAGATTGCTAGTAGCACTGCAAGGGAAAACTCCTGGACAAAGCACTACATTAGCACTCGCTATCTAGAGCCCAAGAGGTCAAATCCTGCTTAGGTCACTCAGGGAACACGATGGGATGGGAGCTCTTGTTTAAGTACCCAGGGAACAGGAGTTTCTGTTACAAATCAGGAGCGGCATTTGCCATGGTTGGCAATCTGTGCTGGGCATGAGCTCCAGATGTCACAGGTTGGTCTCAGAGCTGCCCGGGAAGGTCACAGGGCACCTGCAGGCCTTTCCCTGGCTGCTGCGCAGGGTCTGGTGAATCAGGCTTCAGCAGAGCTTACTGCCAGGCATTTCAGGAGATCAGGAAATTCTAACTGAAACCGAATTTTCAAGTGTTAGCAGTGTGCAGCTCTTGCTGAGGAACTCCTAGGCAGATTTGCAGCAGAGCTCAGAATGGAGCCTCAAGCTTAAGTCCCTGACAATCTGCTACCTTCCCAAGGAAGAAAGATTTTCCGAAGAAATCTGTCATATCTTAGTCACTCACCATCATTCACCTGACAGCAGCCCAAATATGATTAGGAGAAAGTGAAAAGAAAGAGGTTGGGTTTTCAGCAATGTTTCTAGGTAACACTTTGCAGAAAACCGATAACCTGAATAGTTGGGAGAAACTAAGACACAGAACAGCAACAGCAGCTTTCCTGACCTTTGCCTGTTTTCTCTATGAAACCTGTGCTCCCTAACAGTTCTTTTAGTGCTCAAGCTCTGCAGATGCAGAAGGCCAGGGGAAGGAGGTGCTGCTGAGCAGTGGAAGCTGACCTGCAAGCAGGCTAATCTGAGCTGCTGCCACACCATACTCTGCTGCACAGAACTTCTTTTGTTTTGAAATGTGTTAACACCAGGCTCAGTAGTGGCCTTTTTAAGCAAAAATTCCATTGCCCATGCCTGGGTAAAAAGGAAGATGAGAGCAGTGATACCCATTTGGTTTTCTGACATGAAGGTTTGTATCTCAGTGGATTTATGTCATATATGGGCACCCTGTTTGTCCTCCTGGGGGAAAAAAAAACTCCCATCTTTTTTCATGTTATCCAGTATGACTGTCCTCAAGCTCTCTGACTGAAATAACTTGAAAAACACAACCACAGTTTTAGAGATACAGCTTGAAAATGGCACTTAACAAAAATGTCAGGTTAAATGACAGATCAAGCAGTTTGGAGAGGCTGCAGATAAGGATGTTTCAGAGTTACAGTTCTCTTGATTTGTTTAGAGAAAAGGGATTTTACTCTTAAGTAGCAGAATGAAATCTTGTGGATTGAATTAGGAGACAAATCTCAGGCTTCCTGTTCACCTCTCCCACCATTTAAAAAATGAAGTATTTTAAAATCCGCTTCATATTCTCAGTCCTCATCTACGAGAAGCCTCTGTGAGGCACCCTGCAGTACAAAGAGGCAGCAATAACTTCAAGGTCTCTGTGTCTGTTTGGCAGCCAGTGAACTTGTCAACACATTTACCATTAGAGCTCTAGCAGCATAACCTATTCTGGCATAATCATTGCATAATGAGTTTCTTTGACTATTCCACAGGAAAAACCAGCATGCTTATAGTTAATAATATTGTAGCCTTTATTTCAGTCAAAACCACCAAGTTAGGAACAAGCTAAAATAAAATTTAAATTAACATTTCTTAAAATGGTTATCCATCTTTTCTACCTCCTGGTATAAGTGGGATTTTTTGATAATCCCTCCTCTGCATGGTCTAGTACCTCTCCTCTGTATTTGTACAAGCCATATGCAGTATAATACATCTCAACATTAGGGATTGGATTGCCTTTCCTATTTACCACGCCTAGGAGGTACTGATGTACCATGCCATTTTCACCTTCAAATCTCCTCCCTTTTTTAAACGCCCAGATAAATCAGCCTTGCAGCATGCTCCAAAGGCCACTAAACTTTGGTTCCAACAATTTTGTTGTAGCAGTAGGAGGAATGTAGTCTCCAAGGTTACTGGGACACAAGTAATTTAGAAATTTCAAGCAGCTCATTGAATTGCACGGAGCAGATATGTTCCCTGCAGGAAGCAACACTGTGAAAGCAGATAGACATTGCCTGCATTAACTGACATTTCCGAGTGCTCTGAGGAGTCAGCCCTGTTCAGCAATGCGGGCTGGGGGCCACGAAAGCCTGGGCTCCTGGCAGTGGGGCCCTGCAGACCTCTTGACTGTGCAGATGGAAAAAAAAAACCTTTGCAATGATCATGCTTGGGGTACAGCACTGCTTCTGAAAGTCCAATCAGACTCAATGTAGACACCCACGATGCTGTACTCATGCCTGTTGTCACAGGACAGAATTTGCAATTAGATGCAGAAGCAATGGGAACTAACTCCTTTGTATTCCAGTCACACACAGCTCTCCAGTGTGAGGGATCAACTGCTTGATCATTTTCTCTGATGCATGCAGTAGGGGCAGGCTTAAAGATGTTTTTTGACCTTTCCTATCTCCATAAAATACTTTGGGGTAGAGCCCAAATATCAGAATTAGTGTATATTCCTCCACTTGTAACAGAATGAGCCAGGTAAAGGTCTGATCTCAGTTACCCAGGCAACTACAAACATCACGGCCTGCTCATGCTCATTAGAAATTTTTTTTAAAAAACATTCAGTTCTGGAGTCTGTAGTGCTTCCAAGTAATTATATTCATATGGTGCATATATGCTGCAAAAATAGCGTCTTCATTTTCTGCCAGCCAAATTAACCATGAAAATGGACTAGTTTAAGAATGTAATTATTATAGACTAATTTGGCAAACTAGGCAGTCAGTATTACATCAACCTGGGCAGCCTGATCTCCTGGGATTTCACTTGCCTGAGGCTTTTTACAAAGAGCAAGACAGCTTGGAGCATGCAACAGGCAGGGAGGGCAGGTAGGCAGGAAGAGTTATGGTGGAAGGGGCTCTTCTTTCAGCTTTGTTTCTGCAAACACACTGCTTTAAATCTTCAGAAAAGCTCAGAAAATTTTCAGTATTGCAATGGGGAAGGGATGATCACCCCCACATTGGGACTGGGGATCAAATGTCTTTAGAGCTCAAACAACTAGTTAAGTGATCCAGACAGCCCCATCTGAATTGCATTTTAAGAAGTCTACAAATGGGACAGTCAGTGGATGTAGAGGTATGCCACACAGGTAACTGTAGGAGGGAATAAACGTATCTGTTCTCAGATAGAAAACATATTTGCTGTTCTAGACCCTGAGACATTTAAGGTGGAGTAGGTTCCATAGTGTGTCTTTCAGGAAGACTGTAGGGAAGGTACGTTCTTCCCACCCTGGTGCTGCTGTGCAGGGACCCATTCTGGTAAGAGAGAGAACAAATTTCAGCCGCAGTACAGCCCACCTGCACCTCCTGCCCCCACCTAAGCAGCAGCAGTCAGTGTGGCTTGCTTAGGTCTTCAAATGTTGGCAACGTAGCTGAAAAGGTGTTTGGCTGCTCTCAGCAACCTGCCTTCTTTTGCTTTCCCCTACAACTTGCCCTTTTATGCAGGAACCCAAAACCAGGGCCTCAGCTGACCAGGCTGAGTTTAAAAAAGCTCAGCTCCTGCAGACAGCCCTGCTGAGCCACCTGCACATAGGACTGGAACTTGAGGCAACGGAAAGTAAGACTGAATGTTTAACGCAGCTTCCTAACGCTCTTAGCCGCAAGTCAGAAATCACTCGTATGGCTTTGCAGCCCCAAGACACTGTTCAGTCACCTGGAGACACTGATGCACGGCGCAACCCATCCTTCCCTTGACAAGGATCTGTAAAAGGAAGGAGCCTTCCAGAGCAGCAAAAATACACGATGGCTTTAAAGATTGTATCTAAATGAAGACTTCAAAGGAAAAGCGGGAGAACACACTGCTGCCATTACAACCACTCTCTGGAGTTGGTGGAGATCTAAAAGAACGTTTTAAAGACAGCAAAACATACAGAAGAGTGGGCATTAGATCTTCTTGGGAGAGATGGCATCATGCTGATGAGAGAGTCTTTCAGCACAGAACAGCTGATAAGTCTTTTCCGTTATGTATAATACACTGAATGGTGTTTCTCAGGAGTGGTTAACCAATTAGTGTATTTACTGGAAGATGAAGCGGTGCTGAGTTCAGACAAAAAAATACCATCATCTTTCTTCTATAAATTTGTTTTGGGTAAGACAAGTAAGGCTCTCTGGGTCATACCGACAGATTCGGTATGTGTTGTCTGAATTGGGTGAAAACAGCGCTGGAATGAATCATGCTGACATCTCAGGAGTTCCCCTCAGGATCGTTAGAGTCTTGGCTCTGACCCTAGCTTCAACATCCTCACCTGCCCACCTCAACTGTACTACAAGCACTCCTGCTTTTCCCTCAGCCTCTAAAGAACTGCTTAGGCACTTCAGAAGAAAACTGGTTAATAGAGGTTTTCTCTCACTTTTTGCAATATGCAGATAGGAGAGCAATGGACTCCTGGGATCAGCTAGGAACAGGCCCAAAGGTAAAGGCAAAAATTATTCTTTGAATAAAAGGGTAATAGTTGCACTGCAGCTAGCAACATTTGAAAATGAATCGCTTTGAACACTAGAGGCTAAGGGAGCTAAAGTGTTACGGATTTACACTGTAGCTGTGAAAAAGGTCCAGGGCAAGCACCTAACTTAGACAAGGTTAACCAGGCACTAGAGCAGACACTGTTCAGAAGCAGGATGATCCTCTTTCTCTTTCCATGGGCTCTAGAAGGCACTTAGCCCCTATGACTAGCTGTTATATATTCCCTGCTAAATTCCCAGGATTCCTTAACTTTAACAAGAAAATTTTGGTTTGGCTTTTTTTTTTTTTTTATTTTTCCCTCTGTAATAGCAGGGATGGAAAAAGAAAGCTGCATTATTTATGCTGCTCAAATACTGCAGACAAATATGGTGTTCTGAAAAAGCAAATATGAACTTCCAGGTTACTCCCCCAGCTGAATAACCTCATAGGAAAAATCTCAGCAAGTGAAAAAACAAAGAAGCCTCCACTATTACACCATGTTATGGTAGTGGTGGACTGTTGTTTTCAAGACTACTTGTACAACTGTTGTGAAAAGAATGGGCATTGATAAGTACAAAAGTTTTTTTAAAGGTAGATGTTGATAACCCATTTCAGTTCCTCTAACCATAAAAAGAAACAACAAACATTAAAGCACAATGAGGTCTATGAACATGAAGCCATTCTTTAAGTGAGGCTTGAAAGACAGCAACATGGAAAGCTATCAAGACTATTTTTGGATAGCTCAAAAACAAGGACAAGTGTGGGTTTTTACCATTTGGAAGCAAAAAAGTCACCTCAAGAGATATAGTGACCATAAGTCAATGTATATAAAGCAGGAAAACAAGAACAGACACAGCAGACAGCAAAAGCAGCTATGGGGAGCGTAGCCATGGAGCTGCCAACTATTTCTCCACTTTTCATCTGTCATCTGGAGTGCCTGTCACAGAAGTTGGTCACTGTTATCTTGACCATAGACAGTTTCTCTATAGGAGATTTATCAAGGCAGACATTTTTATGAAATACCTTTAGAATACCCCCCCTTTTTTTTATTTTTCATAAAGTGAAAATAACTTGATGGGTATCTTTCAAAGTGTCTGACAGTGTTTTCTGAAATAACACATGTATTAGCTGTAAAATCTTTAATCTAAGATCAATTTGTTAAAAGAGATTAGTATAAATACATATGAAAATTTTGCATTCCTTTAGTAGAAAGAACCCGTCATTTCCTGTCAAATGGTCTCAGTTGATAATTATTATTGTACCTGTATTTTTTTTTTGCCTTTCATGTATTATGAGCTGGGAGGAAAAAAAAAGTCTCTCACATCAAAGAGAAAATATCAAAATAAGTTTTAAAAGCCTTGCAAAGAGGATGCTTTAGAAAACACATCAGACACCATTCTAGTGTCCAAGTAAATTAGAAGTTATTAAATCATACATCTAGAGTTAGAAAAGAATGGTTCAATTCTGCAGGAAAGAGATTGAAGCCCCCTAGGTGGTAACAAAGACTAACGGTAAGTACTCTTATCATCTGTATGGATATGAACAGGTACAAATGAACGGCTGTAATTGCTACTGTGCACCAGCTAAAACCTGCACACCTTGTTGTGTTTGTCCCCTCTTTTCTATCAGCTTCTCAGACTTTTTCAGTTCAGGTTAATCCCACGGACTGTATTTGTACAGAACAGCTCTGGGTAAATACTTGGCTCTGAGATAACTTTAATGATTCAGGGAAGGTTCAGAGAAGACAACTTCCACTTCTAGGAAAAGCTGATTCATATTCCCTTCGGAGTGCTGGCTGCGCCCTCTCTCAGGCCAATTCCACTCACTTTTAAGCTGGCTTCAGCTCGTCAACCTAATATCCTCAGGAACATGAAGGGTGAATTGCAGCTGCTTTTCTGCAAAGCAGAAGGCTTTTACCATCTGGTGCACTGTTTTTCTGTGTTTAGATCAGACATGTGAATCAAGCTATTTGTTTACACATTTACTTCTGCATGTACTGCAGGCATTTCTGCCCATTGAAAAGAAGACGAAATCTTTGAACACAGTGAATATTCTATTTACTTTAAATTAAATGTAGAATTTCACTCACAGGAAAAATAAGACTTTAACAATTGATTTGTGGGGTCATCTGAGAAATTATTTCAGCAGCAGAAAAGTTTTATAGTGTAAAGATATTTGCTCCAATTCAAGAACTGATGCACAGTGGACCCTACCTTTAGAACTGTATACAGCATTACCCATTGTACAACAAACTAACCACCTTACTTTTTAATTAGTCCAGTAACACACATCCAACTATTCTGGCATCTAGGATTTTCACACTGTTAAAGACAAACTGCACAATACACAGAACCAGTAAAGTTCTGCCTTTATGTCTCTTCAAGTCCCAAAGTCAGGTTCTCTAGCCCAAGAAGCTGTACTACAATCTTTATGAAATCTTTTATTTATTTATTAAATCCTTGAATCGATTTAGCACCCCAGAAAATAAAAGCTACTGAACTTTCCATTTATTCCAGTCTAGCTCTGACCCATCTCTTTATTTGACATAAGCAATTCATCTTGTTGAAGCCCCTGTTTAAAGGTTATGACAGTTTGCACAGGACATGATAGAACTTGTAATGTCATCACTGACAAGGCTACAACCTTCACTTATTGACATCTTATCAAATAGCCTCATTCTTGTTCAAATCTTGGCCTGAGTTACTTAAAATGACACTTTTCCATTGCCAGCGGCTGAGTCAGCCAGTAATTGCTGCCCAAAATAATACAAATTCATAAAAATAAATTATAGGAGATAGTTATTTTTAACATGTTTGACTTGGTTCCTGAAATATCACTCAGTGACACAGAATAATAACTCATGCAAACGGTGAACCAGCTAGAAAGCTGGAGTGGATTTACTCACGGGATTGACAGCATTGCAAGTAACAGCACAGGAGGCTCCGCTGCCTCCTATTTCCTCCTCCCCGCACCCAGCTCCTCACAGGAGCTATAAAACCACTCATTCCGCAGGTCATATATGTGCCAGACCCTGTCCAAACAGCTGGCGACCTTGAACTGCTTGGTGAGGGACACATGAGACGAGATGGCAAATTTCTGGGGTCAGTCAGGCTAGTTTTCGTTTGCCTTCTAACCAGGATTTTAAAACAAGCCTTCAGAGGAGAAAGAGTTAAACATTTTAACTGTTAACTATCTTCTCTCTGAAGTACAAGCTTGCAGATACTGACACAGGCACACCCTTAATAATACTCAGATGTAGCACATGAACAAGTTAGACAAGCTGAATTTCAATATCACAAGGGCTATGAATCCCAAGTCAAATCCAGGCTTAGAGCTACACAAAGAACGTTATGTTGGGCAATTATACAAATGAAATTTTCATTGTTAGTAGCCAGGGCTTTAGCATGTTCTCACATGCATACAGCATAGGTCAGGGCTCCTGTGGAGAAATCGCTGTCCCCAGGCCCTCAGCCAGCTGGGTCAGTTGTTTTATAGCAACCGTGGCCCTTCAGAGCTACCACTAACCCTGAGGGTGAAAGAAGTGCAGCCTTACAGGAGCTGAAGTAAACCAGAGACCATCAAAACTGCTAGAGATGCTGAAGCTGACATGAGCAACAAGTCTGCATTTAGTCTGGGAAAGGCAGATTCCCTCAGGGGAAGCACAGTGACACAGAAGGTACAAGTCTAGTCTTTGAAACAAAATACTAAACGTATTAATAAAGTTGCTGAGCAGAACTGGTAGTTGGGAATAGGAAGCTTAAAAAAACCCAACCAAACAAAACAAACCGCAAAACCTCCCAAAAACCAACAACAAGAAGGGAGAGATCTGTAAGATCAAGACATGAAACATTAGCAAGAATTTACTTGCTTACTCTTCACGCAGCCATTGACTTGAACGTAGTTTTTAAACTTTTAATATGGGTTCATATTGCCAGCTCATTTCTTTTCCTGAAATAGTTCCAGTTCAATGGGAGGGAAAAGCAATACATTTCTAATTAGAAGACTTTTATTAATGTAATATGAAAAAAAAGAGTAAGTTTATAAGATCTGGGATGAATGCATGTTTCCTTTACCTTTCCTGATCCCAAGGTGAAGATGTGTGCCCTTTTTTGTTAACAGTGTCTTGTTCTCATGGATGGCTGCTGCCAATAGTGGGAAAAACAGTATAAAATCACAGTGTTTACACTGGGCTGTATTTGGGAGACCTTTTCTAGTTTTCATTCTACCACAGGCTCGTAGTGTGACCTGCATCCCTTGGTGATACTTCTTAAACTACTTATCTAGATTACAAGATCTTTGGGGCATGACTTCTTATTCCAAGAATGCCACCAGGCAAATATATTTATTGTAACCCTTCCCTTAAAACTCTAAAATAAAAAATAATAGAATTAACTAATTATTGACTGCTGAGCATCTGCTCTGAAACTATCACAACCTATAACAACATTCCCCTTTTTTGCTCTTCCTCCTCTTCCCACTGAGTAGGGGATTTTTGTTTATGACAACTCTGCCATTAAAATGAGCATTTGTTTCTGGATTACAGTTCTCATTTGCTACTGTATTGAACATTTATCTAGCATGTTGTTCTGAAGTTAAGTGATTTGTTTTTCAAGCTGATTTTGAACCTGGTTTAATCATGCTTTACATTTGCCTGCTCTCTATGCTGGAAGAACTCACCTACACTAATACATCCTCTTGAATTAATTAAATGTTTTGGAAAAGTCTTTATGTCATGAACCAGATCAACCCCTTAACTCTGATACTTTTAAGCTAGTTTAACCCTTACTTGCATCATTAAGCTCTTAAATTATCAATCTGAGATCCCTAGAAGCTCCAAGTCAAGGCAAAAGAATGCATTACTATGTCTTTCATTATCAATGCTCCTTCTTGCTTTGTGCAAGAAGCAGCCTCTGTATATAAGACGAAAATCTAGCTGCGTCTACATTGCCGGGATAAAACTTTCTGCTCTGCCCTTCTCTGTTTCATTCACGCCACAGCAAATCACCCTGAATCTCTTCAGTGCTAACTGGAACCTGGAAAGACAATTTTTCCACTAAGAAGTTGCTGTCCATGATTCCACCATCATTTATCTTTAATTAATATTCTGTTATTGTAGACAGTATTACATTTCAATATCCAGAAGTCCCAGAATGCGGCCCTTTTTCTCAGTAGCACATTACTTGCTTTAGCAACAGTCTACTACATTTTAAGATCAAAGAACAGCCATTTCTTTTCATGAATCAATTATTTAACAATAAGTATGTGATATGCCAAGGAGTTGCAAGTGAAAGATGGATAACATTTGCACAATCGGTTCTGAAACACTTCTTTGCTTGTGAGTATGTGGCTCTGGCTTACAGCGCTTGGGTTGACGGAAACTGAAGCCAAATTCTGCGTTAACAGACAATAAATCAAGGGCTAAAGCCAACAGAATCAGACATATTTCAGTTTGCACTCTTACATCTACCTCTGCTCTTGCCAGACATATCCAGAGAATGAGTTGACTGACCCAGTTAAAACTGCCCAATTAGCTGAATGAATGACACTGTATTGAAGAAAGTGAAAAAGAGCAATACTCAAGGGAGGGAGCTGTCAGGGACTCTGCTGGGAGTGAGGAGGATCATCCTACTTATGATGAGACCAGACTTAAGTTTCTAATCCTGTTACTCCCAATTCTTGCAGATACTGGGAACTTAACAAGGTAGGTCAAAAGACTTATAGTGGAGGGTGTATTATTTTCCTATAAATGAGACTGTTTGTAGCTATCCTCAAAGAATAAAGGCCAACACTTATTTCTGATGCTATTATAAACTACTCTAACTGGGAAACAAAATAGCAAATATATGCTGATGGTAACGTCATTTTTTGATTCACCTCACTTGCCCAGCCACATTATTTCAGGAGTGACAGACTCATGACACTATTACAGTGTGCCCTGTATGGGTTTTTTTCAAGCAAACAATAAGAGTCTGTGAGTGGAATTGAGGTTTCCTGATAGAAATGCTGAAAGCGAGAGAACTAGGAACCAGGTTGTCCTGGTTTCAGCTGGGATAGAGTTAATTTTCTTCCTAGTAGCTGGCATAGTGCTGTGGTTTGGATATAGGATGAGAATAATATTGGTAACACCCTGATGGTTTAGTTGTTGCTGAGCAGGGCTTACACTGGTCAAGGACTTCTCAGCTTCCCATGCCCTGCCAGTGAGAAGCTGGGAGGGGGCACAGCCAGGACAGCTGACCCCAATTGGCCCAAGGGCTATTCCAGACCATATGGCATCATGCTTGGGGGGGAAAGTTGGCTAGGGGAAGGGAAAGTGTCTTGCAGTGTAAGTGGCACAACTCCAGCATTCACTGCAGCTTATGCAGATGAATCCCTTCCTCATGTGATACTGGAGTAGCTGAAGGGGAGGCACTGGTGAATTATGCTGCATCCTAGAGAGCAGTGGATGCAAAAAAGAAGCTATCCTTTGCGATGACAGTCAGTACCTCAAAAGGGATGTACAGGTTAAGAAGCAGAGCATGTAGCATTTCTGGGAATAAAATAACTTTCTACCCTTCTCTGTACATAATTAACTTCTCTCTAACATTTTCTGTTTCAGCCCTTTCCTCTACCTGAAAGCAACAGAACAATGAGAAAAATGAGACCACATACATGTAACTTCAGACAGGACCACTAACACATAACACAGGTCTTGTTCCCAGTCCTCATTTCCCAACAGAGAGCTTTCCTGATAAGGGAGAGCTGTACAAAATGACAGGGAATCATACATTCTGGAACACGAAATTTCAACATGGCTAAAGAAAATTTTTAATGTGATTCTTAACTTCAAGTTTCTGCACTCATCTCATTTGGTACTTACAGTTAGGACACAACAGTATTTTACCAAGGCATGGGAATGCTTCTGGATTTAAACTCTGCAAATAAAACTAAACTCCAAAACAAACAAGGTCATTATAGTAATTATGAATGTTGAGTGAACACTACTGCCCTTCGACTGATGTGAGATTCCTCATGTACACCTTAGCCAAAATGAGCTTGCTGTACAATGTATTTTCATCGTGGATAACCACTTCAGTCCTTTGTAAGTCTTAAATGTTGCTATAAATCAAGGTGGGTTTCAACAAAACCTTTTCCACTCACAAAGATTTTAATATTGTCAAGATTATCCCTTCACCTTTCAATCAATTACGAAAATCAACAGAAGGGGAAAGTGTTATTTATGTAATGAACAGCTTTTAAGTACATAGAACCTATGTAGCATACAAATTTTACAATACTTATAAATTCGATACATCCTGCACAATTGCTATATTAAATTAAATCACTAAACTCCATCTGCAGACAAATTCTCCAGATACTTTGGCTTTCTTCATATCAAATAGCCTGCAGGTGTGCAAATAAGCATTCATAGTCCATACCAGATGTCAATGTCTAATTAAAACACATAATTTTAAAGTGTACGCTCTTGATGCTGTCTGCGATCCGTGATTTTCTGTACAGCATATTGCTGCTCTTTTGTTCCATACTATCAGTATGGAACAAAAAGATGTATTGACAGAAACTGGCAAAACACACAATTCAATTACTAATAAACCAAATTCTATGTAAAACTACAATGAAAACATTAAATTAAATCCAAAGATTGCCACTACTTTCTCAAGTACCAAAAGAAGCTAAACATTGTTTCTTTGTCTATCCACTCTTGTTATGAAGAATGCAAGACCAATTAGTACCAAGCTCATGCAGACAATTACGAGGATGACTGCTACCATGGACTGTGGGACACGAGGAAGCTGCATCAGTCTGAACCTTCACTTCTGGATCGCTCCTACAGAATTGCTTATCAATAGAAACTTATGAAAATTCCAGTGGTTAAAATAGCAACAACCCCCTACATAAATGTTGGGGAGGGAGGGGGCTGCTTTAATACAGCATCAGTTAGCTCAGAACAGGACAACCACTGTTCATTATTTTCTAGTAATGAGCAAACAGTCTGTCAAATGCAAGAAGTATGGTAACCTAGGAGAAAAGCTCTCCTCTCCATCCTTAACACAGGAAATCTGGTCACATCTCCCCCTAAGGCAAAATTCTAGATTTCAGTTGCAATTTCTTCTTTATAAAAAAGCTTGGAAAAATAAAGGTCTCTGAGCAAGTATTGAGCATCAGGGGAGGACTACACTCTCAAGTATCAATGTGGATACCAAAGACAACATTAAATCTAAGATACTGTCTTTACAACGTAAATACCTGACAAAGACAAATGCATGACTTACTGAACGTAGGTTAAGCACTTCGCGTGCTGAAGAAGAGGGGGTGGGTGGGTATTCTACTTTTTCTCCTTCATTTGCAAGTCTCAGATCAGGAATTTCTATTTCTTCCTTCATTTTTAACTAGCTATAGAGGTTGGTTAAAAAAAGCAGATAAAACAACAAAAAGACTGAGAAATTTTTCAATTATTTTAGAGGTAGGACAATTTAACTACCTTCATTTCAGAGCTCAGTTCTCTTATAGTCTGAGACTCATACATTCATGTTCAAGGTGGGGAGGACATGGCTTACATAAATGAGCCTTTTCTACCTCTACCAACATCTTTGTTTTAATCCTCTGTATGTTCCACCTGGCAAGGAGAAACGTTGTTACCATCTTAGAAGTTTGTCTTCAAGTGTACCGTAGGGATTGCGAATTTTGAAATCACTCCCCAAATCTATGTAGTTCCAGGAAAATAACCAATTAATTAGAAATCATTATCATCATTATAAAATAGTAAAACGCGCTCTTTATGTGAATGAAATTACAAGCACCAAAACCTATTCATCTGTGTTACAAGGAGGCTGTTTGAAAGCTGGCTCCAGCAAAAGAAAACCCAAACCAATGAGACAGATTCAATACAAAATGCAGTTATGGTGTTAAGTTTTGTATAACAGCTGCTCCATTGTGCAGTAAACACAATTATAGTATCAAGAGGCATTAATAGTGTTTACAACAGTAAGACTAAGAGCAATTAAACAAAAGGCAATATGGTGGCATAGAATGGATTCTGGCTACTTGCCCCCATGAGCAAGAATGGAGTTCATTGGAATATAATAACAACTGCGCTTTTTTTTTTTTTCACTGGAGTGGAACTTTCTGTCCCCTATTTACACATCAACTATTGGGTCAATGAGCATTTAAGAAGTCTTTTTTCCCTTGGAAAACACACATGCACATACACAACTAAAGGATAGATTTCACATCAGCCAAAAATGAATACAAGCATTTCTGCACTCTTGTTTATACGGGTAATAATTCTAGGCATTGTGTTTCTATTGCATAAACAAATAAATAGTGACAAGTGGTATGAGGATATGCCACCGTGATTTGACTGGCAGAAGGTGTAGGCAGGCAAAACTAAAGGGTGCTCTGCAGACAGCCTTTTTAAAAAACTAATTTCTTGCTTATAAATTAGAACCATGGGTCATTAAGCTTTCTGTGCTAAACATAATGCTACCCAACTAGTCAACCAAGGCAATAAGCCATGAAGGACAAACTAGATTATATATTTTCCTAATTTGAGTTTGGAAAACAGAAGAGAAACCTTGTCGACGAGCAGCAATTTTTTTCTGTATTGATCTGCAGTCATGTAATCCAGCTATGACATTCAAGGTAACATTGCCTTGGAAGTTCCTTGAAAAAGGAAAAGCTCCACATTCTCTGTGCAGAGAACTTTAAATCTGTTTTACCTCCCTGTCATTACTTCATAGCACTTACATACATTACTGAAGTACTGCGTACCTGACTGAAGGACTGCAAGACATTCCAGGAAACAGAATGTGTGATGCCAAGAAAGAGCCTGTAGCCTTATCTGAACTTCTCTGCAACCTTGTCTTTCTTTTCTTTTAGGGTATGTTCTACCACTTACGCTGCCTACAACAGTCCTGAACTTACTTTCTGTGTCACATTTTGTTAAGTCAAGCTTTGCTTGCAGTTTTTCAATAGTTTCTTTTCCTTTTAATTGCTTTCTTCACCTCAACATGACAACCTCATTCTTATCCTCTTAGCCAAGGGACATGGCCTGTGTGTTTCTCACAAAGACTTGAGCTCTTCTGTTCCATACTGTGCTAAACAGATCTTTGCTGTCAACTGATGGTTAAAACATACTTTGTATTTTTCTAAAATCCTGTATCCATCATCACTTTCTGTAACTGGAATTCTTTATTAAAATAGAATAAGAGCACTATGAAATGTTTTCTGAGGGACTGGGTTAACTATAGGTTTTTTAGTATGACTCAGGGCTTCCCAACTTTTTGTGGTTTGAGTGGTCCGCATCATTATTTCACTCTTTTCTGACAGCAGTATATTAATTTACATTTAAACTACCTATAATAGTTTAAAAATATCTTACATTATTGATTTTTTTCAAGAGCACCATTCTGAATACATTCAGTAATGTTGTTCCAAGTTCTATCCGGTCAGATATTTTAAGTGAGGACATCCTGACATATTATACAGTTTACATATTTGTCTATTCTCTTTATCCTTCATCAGCTTATGCTGAAAAAGACAACAGAAATTCTTAAAAAGTTAGCACAAAAACTGTGAAAGAGGGTGGGGTGGCAAAAATTGATGTGGTAATTCACTTGAAAGAGACAGCGAATAAAGTTTTCTTTCAGATAGTGTATTTATATACAAGGTGTTCCAAAGTGATTCATAAGGTACCAAGTTATAAAGCAACCTGGCACAGCAGTTACTGTGAACTGAAAGATACATTATACACTCATAAAGGCTCCAAAATGTTTTGAAAATTAGGCATGAGAAACTAGCTGCAAAGTTGGAAATCCTCAGGTCAAAATGGAAAATGAGGAAAAATAGTGGAGAGCATCACCAAAGGACTACAACAGGGGCTGGGGGGAATGAAGGATCATCCAAAAGTCAGTACAGGAATAGAAGAGAAACTTCTAATATTTGCCCGATACCCCATTATGTTGACTGACATGCCATATTCAATTAAACCATCAGACCTTGAATAAATATCATTAGGATTATAACGTTAGCCTTGAAATAATGCCAAGTAGCTCATCAGTCTCAGCCTGTCGTGGGACACCACAGGGAAACTGCTAACTCTGTCCTGACCACATGGCTAACCCACAGATAGCTTACTCTTGTCAGAAAATACTCAATATAAATAAATAATAATAAAAAAATGCATACCGCTAATCAAAACTGAACTCCCTTAGAATTCAGGTCCTTCTCAGACCTTCCATAAGGAAAAATCAGTAAGTGTGCTGATACGTGTTGGTACACATGCATACAATCTCTCACACTATTTTTAATGGTGCTTCAATCACTTTCCTCTCCTAGGCCTTGAAACATGAAAATGAGAGCATGCATCCACACATTTGAGATTCACATCAATGACCTAGACTGTCATTCCAAACCCAAAGTCTCTGTCTTCTTTTGAATAACCTATCCCAGAGATCTCTCCATGTCAGAAATCAGCTACTCTCAAGATTATCTTTCTCGATGGTCATACTTAAGTAGGCGTGGAGAAGACAGGAGGAGTTGCCTTCTGTTCAGCAACCAGACCCACCTGCCCCCCCTATCTTTCTGCACTGCCTTTCCCAAGCCCCGGTGGCTGGCCCAAGGCAGCGGCCAAGCATGCCTTTCAGATTGCCATCCAGAGACTTGGTCTTCACGGCCAAGTCCACACTGTGTGAAGTCTCTATGCCATGAAAACTGAGATTGAAAAATCATTAATAAAATGGCTATCATATGGTAACAGGTTTAAGAAATTCTGGAAGTTAATTTTGTCCATTTGTAGATAACCAGTCCCAAATGTATGCTTTGCTATAGAAAAAAAATCTTCTAAAATAAAAAAGGAATCCCATTAAAAAAGAAAATGTGATAAAACAGATAAAAAAGTTCATTAAAGTTCATTTCTGTAAAGGAGAAGAAATTTATGACTCAGCTTCTGTAAATTGGGCTTTCAGCATTTAAAAACCTTTCTTTGCTTATAACAAAGACATACAATAAGACTGGAAATGGAAAACTTTTCACAGGAGGGGAACTTTCCTTTCTGTTCTGATCCAAGTGGTTGAAACAGTGATTAAAACCTGCAGTTTCACAGCTGTAGCTGAAACAAGCCATCAAATGTGAAGGTTATTTTATGGAGAGTAATTAATCATCTAAATGGATGTCCAGGTCTCTCACTTCTCTGTCTTTGTCATACGAAATTAGTAATGAAAAGAACATCCCTGATATCTTTTGTTGCAAAGCATTCTTCCCTCTTGCAATCAACGTTTTATGATTTAGATAAAATAAGTGCAGTTTTTTTATCAACCAAAAGAAGAGCAAATAAGTCATTCTGAAAAAAACCCAACCCTAAATCATTTCAGGTCTATGAGAAGGAGCTTGTTGGAAGCAATCATTGCAACCATTTTTTTCTTAAAAGATTAGATCATTGATCCATAAATCTATCTTTCATAACATCAATATTTTAATTAATAAAGTTTTGACAAGTGAAAATTAAGCAGAGAGTAATGGGTATTTAACATATCTGTTTTTATTTACTGAAACTAAATGCCAAACGCAACCTATATTTTGTAACAATTCACAGTAGTCATCAGTCCAGAGACAATAAAAATCTGTAGCTGATTTTCCCCTGCTGACGCCCACTACCAAACACTGAATTAAAGTATTAACTTTCTTTTCCCTTAAAAAGTAAATATTTTTGAGTATATTGCTCATGGTTCAGCCCACAGAAATAAATAGGACAATGAACTCAGAGTGGAAAGAAAAAAAAAGGTTTTCTAAGAAAAGAAATGTCACTGTTAAGCTTCTAAGCAGCATTCCACCCCCACCTCCCAGCCCCCCTTATTGCTGGAGAAGGGATTAAAAAAAGTTGTAAAAGGACACTAGAAAAGTTTGAATCTTTAGTATTTCCTGGTTGGTATCTTATTAGTATGGTCTCAGACAATCAATATTTTGGGAACAGTTTTCTGGTTAAAGAGCCAAGAAGCACCAGCCTGTTCGTTCAGTTCTCTAGCATGATTTAAGTACTCTTAGTGCTAGGAGATACAAAGAAATACTCCTGAAATGGTCTCTCACTTTTAGAATTAATGTTTGATTGGGTAGATAGCAGCAGTGAATTATCAGACAATTAGGATTATGGCAACTTGTCACATTCACTTGGTAACTTATTTTCAGTTCAAAATATTCCAAGTACAAGAGCATAATCTCAAATGCATACTTTCTCTTTTTCTTACTTACTGAAGTCAGCAGAGCATCACGGTCTCAGAGATGAACCCTGTCAGATATGCCAATGTGACTCAGTGGTTTGTCTACTTATTATTTTGTCTGCAGACATAAGTTCACTCAACCTGTATTTTGAGCTTACTAGATGTGAATCAACTCCAAAGCACAAAGCTGCGTATCTGCGGTTAAAAGCGCTGAGCCCAAGCTAATGAGCCCCTTCGAGACACAAGATATAACGGCCTGGACTCAGTGCCTGCTAACACGGCTACGGTGCAGCCTCTGCCTCAGATGGGGCTCATGTTGAGTAGGTGGAGCAAAGTCTGCCAGCAAAGGCATATCAGCATCCCCTTATGAGCCTGTGCCCTTGGTTTCATAGAGAAACAAACTCCCAAACCACACAGGTATTCTGCTCGCATTTCCTAGCTCAGGACTGATTGAAAACAACTGGCAAATCTTGCAGTGGCAATTCAGCAGGTCACAGCCCTGAGCTCTCTGCCAGGATCCTCTGCCAGAGGTCACCACTCCTCTTCATGGACCACATGCCCGCGCACACCTCCAGCTCCTCAGGGCACCAGCTGATGGCTCAGCTCTGACCAGGGCACTGCTCCAGGGCAGCAGCTATGAACCTGCCTGCTGACTCCTCCACATGGCAGTGACCCAGAGCTGAGGTTAGCAACTTCTAGAACTGCCGTAACAAGACTCACTCACACTCACTTACTAAGAATAACTGGAAAACTGTGTGCAGCAGTGGGATAAATAGGTTGTGTGTTTAAATTATATCCGAATTACTAGGCTGATGTGGACAGCATTGAGAATCCAACTTTGTTCAGAACCCTGCCCACTCCTTAAAGAGCATCACAAGTAGCAAAGGCAGATGTTAGGGACAAACAGGCTGGACTGAAAAACCTTTTCATGTCAAATATGAGTGCCTTCAGCTTGTAAGATCTTCAGTTACAGAAAGGCAGAAAGCTTGGCAGAAGGGATCTGCATGTAACTCCACGTTAAAACAGGAGCTGATGGCAGACTGTGTTGTAATCTTCATAGGCTTGTGAAGGACCAGTGATACTTGCAGGAGTCTGGGGCAGCTTTTTGTGCTCCCTTCTTCTGCTTCTTTTTTGTTTATTAGTTTGATTTGGGTTCTGCAGTGCAGGATGAGAGCACAAGGTATCTTCTGTATTAAAGACAGGGTTTTAATAAGAGTTGAGCTGATCTAAAGAACATTTTAGCTCCAGCTACTACCAAAGAAGGCAATCTCTACTCTCTTTTGTACTGCACAATGTTAATTTGGAGACTGTCATGGATTTTAAGGTGAAAAGCCATAAATCAGTTCTAGAGCAGAAGTAACTGATCAGTCTTTGCTTAGGAGTCGTATTCCCTCTCTCAGCATTATAATATGAACCGGAAAAAAAAATATTCTGATTTCATTGAGTTAGTTTTATTGAACTTATAACTGTGAATTAGAATGTAAGAAAAAAATACTCTAACTCCAGGGAGATAGTTTTAAAGGATTTTTACAGGAAACTCTTATTTCATGACTTCTACTAGACATATGAAATGCTAAAACCCACAACTTTCTCAACGGATATTTATCTCACTTATTAAGACCAAAAAAACTGCTAGAGAAAATAATTCTTGAATGCTACTTTTTCTCATCCTCTGACAAGCTGTCTTTATAAGAAATTCTCTTGCTTTTCCTCTCATTGACTATGTCACCACGTTGGAAACAGTAAAACAACAGCAAAGGCAACGCAGGCACTATTTCAACCCATCTTGCTTAGAGCCCTTGTGCACAAACCACAGCAGCTTCAGTATTTTTGTTCCCCTAAGACAGTACAGGGTCAAAAAATAGTTTGGGGTTTTTTTTTTTTCTCCCATTATCAGGAAAAAACACACATGAGTTGCTGCTAACCAAAATAGCAAAGAAAATAAAATAGCCCGTACAAGAACTTCAGCTATTTGATATTTTAGTCTTGGAGGTACACAAAACCACTAAACAACTCACAAGACAGTGTAGCCTATCAAGCTCAAGAAGTAAAGGGTGCTCTTCTAGTAAGGTCAATCCTTCCAATAATCCTCAGGGTCAGATTACATTACCAAAGATGACTGAAATACTTCATTAAACTAACCATTCTGCCTGCTATCGCTTTGGTCACTCTCAACAACATGCAGACAATAAGCACTGACAAAAGATCAGGACTAGGCTGCTGCTACAATACTCCTTTTCCTCATAAATACAGTCAAACCATGCAATTTCTTCTTACAGATCCTGTGGCTCCTGAGATTATCATAATACAAAGAGACAAGAGAGGGAAAACATGCCTCTTTCCCCAAGTGGTTTTACTTTGACAGCACTTTCTACTTAGTCAATATCATTGCTTTTCTTGTATTCTCACTTTTTGTGTCTACATCAACTTACTTAATTTCCTGGCACTATCATACCACTGGTGGGAGTAACAGAGCTGTCACATCACCTACATTTTTTCTGAGGTCTGGGGAAAATAGTGGCTGTGCCAGCTGCCAGACAACCACAGCAGATGTAACACAGAGGGGGAACAAAGGAGAAGAGACCACCACAGTGAAGACCTTCACGTACCAGTTTCTGTCCCGGGCAGGTCTGACACAGGAAGAGAAAAGACACAATTCAAAAAGACACTGAGGAGGAGCAATTTTGAAGGACGTACAGCACCTGACCCTACCTTGCAAGAGGTGAACTGTTTAATTAATGCTTGTAAATGAATGGGAGCTTCTGACAAGACACCACGTAAGCAAAAAGAACAAACGAACAATGGTAAATCAAATAATAAAATCTGTGATTCTGCAAAACTAGAATAGGAACACCTACAGCTTATATATCTATATGATTTATGTACTTTAAGAACTACTTAAGGTCAAGTTTCCAGCTGTGAGCATTATGGCTGTTCCCCAAAGGTGGTTGAAAGCAATGATTCATGTCCTCAAATGCCTTCATGGAATCTTGCTCAATGTGCCAATAGGCTAATTAAGAGAGGAGAGGTGTGTGTACCTAATAGGATGTTTGGCCTTAATATTTGCAAAACCTGCCAACTCCCTTCTTTATAACCAGAAAAAAAAAAAAAAATCTGACTAGACTGAAGTCAGAGGGGAGTTTGGCCTGAAAGCATACACACACAGAGGCCCATACCCTGCTGGCCACACTGCTCAGAAAGCCTCAGAGCTCCCCAAACCCCTCTCTGGCTAATTAAATTCCAGACAAGGTAGAAAATTACTGTATTAGCTCTCTACTCTCTGTGCTGGCTGATTTTATAAGCAGCCTTTTGGCAAAAATAACGTGAATTAGTAAAAAGTAATAATAAAGAGCACACACCCCCTTCCCCCCCATTTTCCTTCACAAACAGCAAGCTGCACACTTAGTATGGAAAATTCTGTGGATAACAATGTATCATCTTCCAAAGGATGCTAATGAAGATAAGTTTCACTGTGCACAGGGGGAGGAAGAGAGGCAGGGAGATGGAGTATAGGGAGGATGGCTTGGGAGAAATACTCCATCCTTGCCTGCTCCCCAAACACCTCTTAAGTAAGCACTGGCAGTTTGCTGTTGAATCCAGAATAGACTATTTACAAGTTCCGTGCAAGACTCAAATCCACAAATTAATTTTAAATAAGAGGCTGTAAAATTCTGTCAGTGTGACAGGAACATTAACACTGCCCAGTATATGCAAGTACTAACTTCCTGAATTTCTGCTTTTCAAATGTACTTTTAACTATTAGAGGCTAAAATATGTATGCTGCATGCTCAGGCAAACCTCCAGCTGCATAGAAATGAAATATTACTGAAAGAGGTTGTTTACAAGAGCCGGCTGGAGCAGCTAATACATATTATAATATGCTAAGCTCCAAGAGTCCCATATCAGTTGCAATTACTTAAAAATGCAGTAGCTCTAAGATTGAGGCAAATTAAATTCTCTTTATTCATGATGTAACTAAAACAATGGGCAGGGAAAGAAAAGAATACCTGTGGTAAAAGGTAGCAATTGGTAACAGACAGGCTGCAGGCAGCAAAATATGCTTGTTGACAGCACCCTGGAGAATGCTAAAGAAAACACCCAGTTTTCTTTAATTGTTTCTTACCTACATTGTTTGATCCAGGCACATGCTCCATTAAACCACTGAAAACAACCTCCTTGGGTTTACTCATTACATAAAGTTTATTTCAAAATGAGACTCTGGGTACCTAACAATGATTCTCAACTTGTCCAAAGAATTTTTCTGAAAATGCTATAGACACACGCCAGCCCATCCTGCACACTCAAATAATTAGAAAGCTTACTGAAAGCAAGAATGGGGGAGAAAAATTGGTGTTGATTGGTTTGTTCAGGCTGATGCTGCACAAAACTCGAGGCATGAATAAAAGTGGCACAGCCCAAGAACAAAGAGCACACGCGCCATTCTGCAAATGTAAGGGTTGTACTCCTTGCTTACACGTGTATAGTACTAGTATAGACACCTCCCTTTGTTAGCCCCTGTAAATGGAGAATAAAAATGGATGCTGGATTATTTTAGGTTTTGCAATTGTTCGAGAAACTACTAAAAGCATGTTCCCAGAGTGACTGAGACCATTTAGAATTAGATAACCTCAAATTAGGGCACGTGCTTGGAGGGATCTGCCTGCAACACTGCATGGCAGGAAAATCAGCCCAAGTGCAGAATATCTCAAGGGTGTTTGTAATCAGACCTGAGGTTGGCATAAGCTGAGGAAATGGGAACAGGCAATTCCCAGAACAACATTATCTGAATGTTGGCGCCTCTCTGAAACAGGAAGAAAAAGTTGCTAAGCAGAAAATAGCACAAACCCATAAATATGCATGCTTATTAATGAGCAAATAAAACCTTACTCTTCAGTAGAACCCAGAGGTGTCTATTATAAAACAGAATAGCAGTAATCTGCCAAAATTAGCTTTGTTTCAGAATAGTGATGGGTATAGGGACAATGGGGTATAAGGTCTTGGTCTGTAAAATATAGGGGACACAGAGAGACTTACAAAAGGATATGGCTATTAGCAACATTAAATAATTTAGAAAATAGCTCGCAGGGTCAGGAAGTTTGGTAGCCCCTGCCCTACAGCTTCACTGTCTGCATTAACTAGTGCTCAATAGCTCAGAAGCTTAAATCCATACAAGATTTGCACATAACTTTATCCACAAAAGGTAGGAAGAATAAGCAGCTGAGGTAGTGGTCCAAATCAAGCCTCAGAAATACAACAGAATTCAAATATTGGTACGTGCTCCTAGTCCACACCCTCCTAATCCTCATGAAATTACCATATAAATAAGGTGTCACTGTGGATTTACTCAGTTAGTGATCACTTGCAGGTAAACCTTATTACTGGTTACAGTAATAGGAAGACTGCAAATAGATAAGAAAATAAAGAGAAGGAGATCCGAGTCTCCCACAATTTTGTAAAAAGAGTATTTAAAATGAACCTTTTGGAAACCTTATCTTAATGACAATATTATTGCACAGATGGACAAAATATGACATTAATGTTCTTTCTGAAACAAATTACTATTAGCCATCACAACCACCACAGCCCTCATCACCACACACATGGACAAGACTTGCCTATACCCATGGTCAAGACTGACAGAGATGGATCTTTCAACTCGTCTAATTTGCCTGAGGATATAGTAAATTAACTGGACCCTGCTCTGCCTGAGCTAGCAGTTTTTCTGTTTGCTAGGAACAGAAAGCAAGCAAGATTACATATTACTTATTGTTATGTCAATTTTCTTGCTAGAAAAAAAAATAGTGTTAGTTTTCTCTGCCAGGGTAATTATTTTTTTTGCAGAGAAGCTTACAGTTTCTGTTTTGTTTGCATGGTACTTGTTTGTTTGCTTGATGCTTGCTTTATTTATTTGATTTCTAGAAGCTTTTCTAAGACTGGAATTAAGCAGATAATTCCTCTGGAATGGGGCATGGTGAAGGATGACTCAAAATGCTCAGAGAGGTAAATGCAAACACAACACTGCTTTTCTCAAAGTTCACACAATTGCCCTGCAATGAAATAGCTGAGGGCAATGGAACACACAGGGTCCTGGTGCATCAGCATTACTAAGATATCACACATCC
Organism: Egretta garzetta; assembly: GCF_000687185.1. NCBI lineage: Eukaryota > Metazoa > Chordata > Aves > Pelecaniformes > Ardeidae > Egretta > Egretta garzetta. Next base: position 2,177,379 of record NW_009260839.1, on the reverse strand, counting down.
TTTTGAACTCTTTTCTTAGACTCTGTAAGCAGTTCATCTTTGCGTTATGTTTTTTCCTTAATTAATCTTTCAGTACTTGAACTAGAACCAGTAGGCAACCTCTGAGAAACTCTGCTCTGAGCCCCACCACCATAAAGTTGTGTTTCCTGTGGCTCTCTCTGTTAGACTTCTTAGCTCCTGACACCGGGACTGAATTTACTCTGCAGTCTTTGCATTGGTAGGGTCACTTACTCTCCACAAAACACGTCAAATATACCTGAAGCTATTACAAAAGTTACCAGAGGATAAAGGGGACAACAGCTTTCACCAGCGCATGTGTCCCTCCCTAACTGCTCCCCAAACCAGGCTTTCTTTAAAATATGAACCAGGCATATAGCTCACAAGAGTTCCCAATACAGTATTCTCTTCTTGTTTTGTTGACAAAAGGATTAATTTTTTATTCCTGTCTCCTTGAGAATTATTTCATTTTCATACTTAAACTTCTCTGTTTCTTCCCTGAATCTCCCTGGAAAGAGCTCTTCCGCAGTCTTCCGTGAAGTACTACCAATATTAGTATTCTGATGATAATTCAGCTCCTCTGCTCCACAGCCACACAGCAGAGTAGCCTAACATAATCATATTGTCTGCTATCCGCAGCAATAAAGATAATCTTTTCTGAACCCCCTCACATATTGGCAGTCTGTGGCTTAATGGATTACTCTTTGGAGGAGTTAAGAATATATCTAAAGTGTAAAATAAAACTTTACCAGAAACAGCTTCAAAAGTCAACAAGACAAACATTCTAGATTAAAACTGAAAGTTTCTGTTTTTATGCTCTATTGCTTTCTAATATAGATTACTTGTTACTGAAAAAGTCTCTATTTTGCCTGTTCTAAAACCTGGGTGTTTTTAAAGACCCTAGAAAAATTAAAAAGTCAAATCAGCAATGCATATTAATGTTGCTTTTTGTATTACTGAATTCTGCAGTAATGTTTACTGTTTCAAGGGGAGTTTATAATTATGCAAATTGCTAAGCAGTCTGCATAATGTACAACATGTTTGGGTTCACTGACTGGTAGCTGAGATACATTTCTTTAATGCTGCTTGTATACTATGCAATTCAGTTTGCATTTCTTATGCTCCACTGCACCGTACCTGTCTCCAGCAGTATCCCCTGAGTTTCAGAATTTATATGCAACCTCAGTACCTTTGCAGACATTTGGCTTTCAGAAGTTATTTAAATAATTCTGTGTGCTAACTTAACATTTTGCAAAGCAAAGCAACATTTTGATAGCCCTGTAGCTGCTGAAACCTTGTGAAAAGACTTTCACCCTTTTCATTATAAGCTCAATTGTTCTCATAGTAGTTATAACTTAAACACTGTGAAAGCTGCTCTAAGCTGCATATATGACATTGAAGTGGATGTTGGGGTTTTTTTTCAAATCAAAGTTTCTTACACATACTCCATTGCTTGAAACACTGCATACCTCCTTCATATCATAAATATCCTGGCTGTAGTCGCTAACAGGCTGTTTCCTGATCCTGTTTCCAAAGGCATACGTCATTCTCACCTTGTGCAAGGCAGTTCTGAATGGCTGTACCTGTTTTGCTCCTGGTGTCTGGTCATAGCACATGATACCAGAATAGTGACAGAATATTTTGAGGTGAGCTTGGCAGAGCCCAACAACTCCCCAAGCCTCCATCAGCCTGTTGAAACATTCTGCCCTGTATGAAAAGTTGATCCACTCAACCACCTTCCTAAAATACCATCTAGGCAACCACCAGGTCCCTGAAAGCGAAACATAAGTGATTAAATATGCCTATGGACAAGTGCAGACAGTGATCAAGATCTTCTGGTGTCTCCAGCTCTGTCACAGCCTCGTGAATCCTATGTCCTGTAGGGCTGCTTGCGAGTCAGGTTTCCTTGGCTTTGAGACAAGACCAGCTCTTGGCTATAGCCCAAGGTGTGGCTAAACACCCCAAACTGATGTAGTCAGCCCTGCGGCAGCACTTGACTCCTCATTGTATCCCAGAGTTATCTCATGAGAAGGGTCTGGTGTCTCCAGCTCTGTCACAGCCTCGTGAATCCTATGTCCTGTAGGGCTGCTTGCGAGTCAGGTTTCCTTGGCTTTGAGACAAGACCAGCTCTTGGCTATAGCCCAAGGTGTGGCTAAACACCCCAAACTGATGTAGTCAGCCCTGCGGCAGCACTTGACTCCTCATTGTATCCCAGAGTTATCTCATGGGAAGGGGTTGGGGGGAAAAATGGCAGAAGCAGCATCAAGTTAAGCATGAAAGCAACTGGAAAGTTTTACTCTCTTCAACATCCGCTGCTCACTGCTGTGGCAATACAGTGCTTGCTCTCTCTCGGGATACACCAGTGCTGACCAGAGAAGTGGGGTTTCCTATTGTAATGTTAGCTACAGCCTCTCAGGATCACAGTCAACACTGGTCGGTGCCACTTCTGCATACATCTCCCATGTGCCATAACAGCACAATTTTATTAGGTGATTAATTAGACCCATTATTAATTTCAGCCCATCCTCAGGGTGTGGACCATGCTACGCAAACTGATAGCCTCAAAACCACAGAAGGTCTTGACTCAGCTCTGGTTATGCTTTTATATGGTCTCAGTGGGACAGCGATGCTCTATTAACTTATATTACTGTCTACAATCTTAATAGAGTTTTTATAGCTAGAAGAAATCTGTGACATTTTTTTCAAGCTCTCATGTCTGAGATTAGCTGAAAATGGCTTTTGTCCTTCTGGTACAAACCTATAGTGGGTTAGACCTAGCAAGTCTAGGTCTAGGCATGGGAGAGGCTGTGCAATGCCAGTCTTTATTTTCCCTGCTCTCCCCAACAGTCGGTATGAAATCCACTCTTTTTAACTGTTTCTGAAAGAGATAATATTCAATCCCCATCCACCCTTTATAATAAAAGGAAAAAATCTGGAAGATTTTTTTTCCCACCTTGTGTCTGCTTTCCACATTAGTTATTTTGTGTCCATAGTTCAGCTGAAAATGGATTTTATAATTTTCTTATATACTCTTATTTTTAAAAGGGATGTTTTTTCAGCACTTTCTAAGATCCCTTGTGTAATTATATGAGGAATATAAAACATTCTTCCTTCAGGGAATAAGCCAGCTCATGCAGTTAAGAAGAAATTTTCCTTAGAGACAGATAATTTTATAATTAGCCACTACAGGATTTCTTGTGGCTTCCAGCTATTATGGGAGAAAAGATTTTTGACCAGCCTGACTCACAGGCCTCAAACAACATCACCATCACTGTGTTCTGACTGGACTGAAGCAGAGCGGACAAAGCTTTGCTAAAAAGGCAGCCTGCCAAAGCCAGCAATGCCTGCCTTTTTTTTTTTCTTTCTTTCAGGTTTTAATTAAGATTAATCTTAACTTACCTACTGAGTTTATGTTTAATAAATTGAACATAATTTGTTCAATTTTGTCAGATCATGCACCTTCTACATCTACTTCCCTTCTGGAAGACTTTGTGTTTGTTCATCTGCCAGATTAGATGATACTTCTGCTATAGATTTGCAAAGTCTAATACTGAACATGCATGTAAAAGATTCAGTGATGTGACGTGTGATGTCACTATGATGCCTGTTGTTTCTTTGTAAGACTTCAAGAAACTACAACAATCAGATCTTTCTTGTGCCAAGATTTGTAATTTATCAAAATATGCAAAAGTTACTGCTTGAAGAAATACACAATTCCACAAAAGAACAAGGGAACGAGAAAAGAAGAATACAGAACTACCGTGAGAGAATTATTTGTCCAACATTATAAGAAGAGAATTGAGAAATCTTGAGCAGAAGTCTGGATCCACAGTAACAGATCACCTTTATTCTTCTTTCTGGTAGGTGCTCATTTTCATCTAAGAGATGAACCATTTCCCAGCTATATGCCAGGTGTTACAGTGACGTAGAGATGATATAGCACTTATTAACATTGTACCTTGGACTTTGCTGATCACAGTAACTAAACTAGATATGTAATTCCCAGTGCTATTTATGCATTAAATATCTTTCAGTCAGTGCTTCCTGTTCAAGAAAACTGCTCAAATCAGTCATACCTTTTAACATTCCATTCGGATGATTGCTACCCAGTCAATTAATTGCTAAGCGAACACTACTTAACTAGCCATATCTGTGGGTCTAGACAGCAGGAAAGCTTGAAAGAATACTTTGGACAAGAATAAATGACAATGTTAGGTACTGCAATCTAGCCCAAGGAAAAACATTCAAAGAATATTTCTTAAAGGCTGAGAAGATGTAACCCAGTGATGGATGGATTTAGGGAGAAGAAAAAGTTATCACCTGAAGCAGATGGACAAGAATCATATTTGAAATACTTTAATTTTATTCCAAGTTATTTCCCTGATGCTTTTTATTTATTTTCTTATCTTACAGTTTCATCTTGCTAAAGTTGATGCTTTGTACATATTTCCCTTCTCTTTCCCCATCCAAGCCTCACCTCTTCCATCTGCTTTGTGTCACCTCCTTGATGAGGCTCAGCTGCTGTGGGAGGGGAGCATGATCTGCCTCAGTTGGCCAAGTTCACAGGCTGCTGTCTTGACCAGAATTTACTTCTGTCTGAGCTCCTTGGTCACATCCTTTGCTTCTCTGAAGAGACAAAACTGTTCCCCCTCTATGGCCTCGGTGTCTAACAGAGCACCACAAACAGAAAGACCAAAACTAGTGTAAGCCAAGACTCACATATAGTAATTTTCAACACAACCTTAATATACATTTCCCCCCTGTGGGAATTATTCAGACTAGCTATTGTTCAGGAGGATTTTGAAGTGATCAGGCACTGTTAAATACAAATATCTTATATGACTATGTTCATATTGCCTATTAATTTCTTACCCATGACTCATACATGTAAAAAGAATCCTGAAGAAATGAACACCTAGACCAGTCTGATTAAGCAAGTGGTTTAGCCCTGCACTCCAAAAGGGAAGAGTTGAAACTTCCCAAGGAAAACAAATACTCATAACACAGAGACCCTAACAAGGACCTTATCTCAAAAAGGGATAGTCAAATGGAAAACAGATGAAAATGGAAGAAGCTTAGCTTTAAATTTATTTTGGCAAAATACTACAATCTCAATATTTCCAAGCGGAAAATAAATTCCCCAAATGATCAATTACTACTGCTGAGAATTTGCAGACTCACAATACCATAGTGCTGTGGTAACTGTATTAACACAGTTACACATTACGGCTATTAGGATGAATACGTTTATATAAAGGTTGTAGCGTTATTTCTAACACAAGTCTACAAGTAAAAATCAATGAGGTTTGTGAGAGGCCTAACTAGGTGTTCTGCTTTTTACTAAACAGGGAAACAGAAGTTTTTAAAACAGAAGGCAAGACTCATATCACCTTGGAAATAGGAATATGGTGATTTATGGGTAAAGAGAGCATTATTTTCTTAGGTAGTAAAAGGAATACTGACCCGATAATGCATGTAATGTGCTATTTGGAAATGTTTGCAATTAAGCTATTATAGCTGCCAATGTCCTCATCGTAAGTTAAGTGAAAATGAACAGTAGTTTTTAAATAAATACTGTGACTTTGAGTGATGCAAGTGTGATTATCTGGAAAACTTGTTTGGAAGTTATTGTTAAAGATACTAATCAATGAAAATCACTTATAAAGGCATATGTAAATTGGACAGAATAATTGATGAAAATGGTGTACCTGAGAGTTTAGTTAAAAGGTTGAGATCTCATATATTTGCAGTCCTTTTTCTCACTTCCAGAAACAGGTAACTTAACATTTTACTTTGCTAGATTGTTATTCAGTGTTAATAACATAGCGGCAACCTATATTTATTTTTTCTGTTTTGAAAGCATTAGAATTTCCTAAAAATAAGCTGTAATAATTTTTACATGACTATACAATAATGAGCGTCAATAAATAAAGAATTTTTAACTGACTTCTTTTTAACAGATAGCCAGGTGCACAACAACTGCTCATTCTTCAAATGGCAGTAATATTTGCTTCCTAGAGACTTATTAATTTAAATGCCTGTACCTATGTTAAAATACCTTTAGAGTGCTTTTTTTCCCCATTTTGGAAAAAGAAGAAAAAATATTTTCTTAATTTCACTGTCACATAGAAAGCTCTTTTGAGACACATAGGAAATATTATAAGCAGAAAGAAAATGAAACATGCTGAGTTGTTTAATAAGTAATTCTAAATTCTGTAAGACAAATGGTACAAAAGTAACTCCAGCATACGGTTTTTTTCTGGAAACAGATTTTAAATAGAGATGGGCTCTAACGTGTAACAGATATTTATGAAGGAAAACGGCCAAAGAATAGTCTTTTTTAATGAATCACTGTGCTCTTATTTTTCATCACAAAAAAGCCCGAGAAATAGATCAAATGAAGGTACGACTACAGAAGTAACAGTCATTTTTCATTAAACCTGGAGAACACAATATCTGCTTTATCTCTGCACACATTTCTATATTAGGTTTTGATTACTTGATGCTATTCATAATGATTTGCAATTCTAATATCATTTTATTTGGGATAGGAATCTGTAGCTATTTCAAGGGGTGAAGGGCTAATGCACATGCTCTTTATTGCGACTGAGTGCACTGAAATATGAAGCACTAATATTGTTCCAGCTACATTACGTACAGATTACTCAACAGAGCTACTGAAAGCATTGCTTTTGGTTTACTGACAAGTCTTGTGACACTACATGGGTTATTCATATTGGAGGGATACCCACCACCAAAGTAATCTCCCTGGCTTTAGAGGATTATTTTCATAATTTTGTATTAATAAGAGCCTGGCAGAACACAGGCATGGCTGGTCAGCTGTTTCCTTGGTCTGTGGGGAAATTAGTTACTCTCAAGGTGGGCAGTACTTGCCTGAAGGAAAGCTTGTTTTCCTATGGCAGGATGAGGTAAGATTCAAGCCAGGCAGCTCCATGTTCAATAGACAACAGAAAACATGGATGCTCTCCAGTTTCCACAGCTGAACTCCCTTGTTGTGACGTTTCTCTGACCTCAATACAAAACTTCTTACTGGCTGATTTCATCATCTACATGTGCCTTTTTTCCACTGAACCAGTGCACCCCAGTGGGCCTTTCTCTTCTGTAAAAACCTATTGATCTATCATACATCTATGTATGGATGATCAACTCTATCTGAACTCACAGCACAAGTCTATAGCTTATAATGGTTTATCAACTTTGCCTGACGTTGAGAATGAGTTTGGAAGACCTTTACTTCTGGAGGAATATATTCACCTCCCTAGTGCCAATGCCTGCTGTTGAAATGAGAAAAATACCATAAGGTATGTGTATTTGAATTAACTTATAGTCCATAGGAATGCAAGCATACTGTTAATGTACACAAGGATGCCAATGACAAAATATTACTTATCAACAAAAATAAGTTGCTTCCAATTCAGTTAGATGCAACATCTACTTTTTATATTAAACAAACATATTTTCCATGATTAGAAGACTTGCAAAATCAATTTGTCTACATTCCTGCAATATATACACATTACAATTAAACAACACTTATATGTCAACTAGATACTAAATACTGCAGCAATGAGAATGTACAAAATGATACTTGCTTAAAAAAAAAGTTTCATCAGTTTTCACTGAACAGGAAAAAAACAAACATGCAAGGGGAAAACCAATCAACCAACCAACAAAAAAACCCCAGAATTGCTTTCATCATGCATGCAAGCAGAGCTTGCGATATGATTTAGCAAATTTGAGTATCTTTTTAGGTCTTCTATTATCTCATTAGGCAGGAGTATGAACTAGAAACAAAAACCACATGAGCACTATATAAACAAGACAGTAAACATAAAATATTCATTGGAGCAATTTATAAGTGTTCACAAATCTGTAGAGAAATGAAGTTTGTCTTAACTGAAAAAATGCACAGGCCTAAAGGCATATTAACCAACCCTGCCTGATTTATTTCCTCATCTCCTAGCCAAATTGTTTTTATTCTGACATGAAATTTCAAAGATTGAGACTATATTAAACACAAACAGCAGCCACCTGCTAGCCTTTTCATTAAGGGAGATCCCTGAAGTTTTTTTTGACATCTGTTGATCTTCTGTGTTTGTGAGGAAAAAATAGCAGTAATAAGAAATCTAAAATTACAGGCAAAACATGTTTGCCTATAGCTGAGCTCCAGGAAAAATAAAGTTTCAACAATTACTCATGATCACATCACACATTTTGACTGTGAGGCATTGTGCAGTGCCTCTGAAGCACTGTGATAGCTGGGGTCTGATCTCCACACTCGACACTGCACTGAGCCATGCTGCAGGTGTACACAGCTGGAGAAAGGCTGAGTGAAAGGCTCCGGTCTGCTTGACACAGGCTGGGAAGACAGAGCCTAAAGAAAGAGCTCTTCAAAAGGTGATTAAGGCACTTCGGCTCACAAGGAAATTCTTCATATTTGTGTTTGAAGACAGACAGAAAAGAAAAATCAGTAGTGGGAACGCATAGAAGAGAGTAAATCATGGGGGTGCAGTGGAGCTGTGGATAAACATGCAGCCTGACAGTCTGCTTCAGGCTATCACGCTGCAATCCTGAAAGAAGTTTTCAGTGTAGCAGTTCATTCTACTTAAGAAGTGAATAGTCCTAAAATCAATGCTTCTCTCAAAGAGGTACATCTACCACTCATTACACATGCTTAAGTTATGGTACAAACACCTCAACTAGGAATGTATCACACTTAGCCTCTTTATTCTATCACCCAGGGCACTCAGAGCCATGGACGACAAGTTCTTCTGCAAGCTGTCTGGAGTCACTATTAAGAAATGGACTTTCCCCAGTAAGACATGATGCTTCTTTGTATTCAGAAAAGAATTCATACCCCAGCCTGTAGGTACCTGCAGCTGCAAGAAAATTTTCAAGTTTTCTCTTGCAAAGCTGTGACTTGCATTTCAATGCACGTAGGTCACCACGGTAATGAAACTGCGATTTTCTAACGGAAGTTGCATATATAGGCAGAAGTTTATGCCGCTCAGTGTTCCGAACACATTATTTCTGAAAAAACAGACAATAATAAAGTGTTTTCTTGAATGCTTTTGCTTCTCCTTGTTTCATAAAGGTCATTTTGACCATTCCTGTCACACAACTGCTGGGACACCCTCTCCAAGTGACTTTTTTTTTTTTTTACAGTTGAATTGGACTGTGTAGTAAGATGCTCATTAGTGTCAATTCTTCAAACAGCTTCTGGCAGGACAGTGAGAAGAACATGGAGAGCAGAGTTTATTCTCTGCACTTCCTATCCCAGCTGACTCTTCACAATGCTGTTCACTATCCTTCTGAAACAGTACAAAAGCTGAGATTCTTAACATCATTATAAAACACTTAGTGTTATTATGATGTTAGGCATAAAGTTATTCCTCTGAGAAAAAAAGAAGACTAAAATGGAAGTATTGGAAACAAAACCCATTTCTATCAACTGAGCACCCCACAATTACAAATGATATTCAGAAAGGCTAACCGATCCCGCTGAACTAAAAAAGTGTATATAGTCCAGTATTTGGACACTAGATGGCAATGTTAGATTTTATTTAGTCATGTGATTGAAACAATGATAAAATGGGATCTTTTAAGAGAGGAAAACCCTTTTTTGGGTTAAAAAGGAAGAAAGAACTGTTTGATCTGGCTAAATAAGGATAAAGATCTGAATCTTAGTGAATAATCCATCTAAAATAATGGCAAATCAGCAAAATACCTCTCCGTGAGATACAAAATATAGATAACCTGGATGACCTGGATATGATCATCAAGTAGAAGATTAAGAAAAAAAGAACATATTGTGGTAAGAGCACAATGTGCAGTAAAATCATAAGGCTTTATTATTGTCCCTTAAAAACATTTTACAGTTTCATCACTTCAAAGAAACAAACAAAAGAAATGTAAATTTAACAGCCCTTTACCAAATTCCTCCTTTTTCTATATTACAGGTACTGAGACACCTGAGGACACCAAGTTTCCCCCAGCCATCATGAATTCAAGCTTAAATTTCACTACAGTCTTGAGCAGGCAGCTCTGGTTTAGTAAGGAAAAGTAATATTTGCACCTAACATATACAACTGCAAATAAGAAATATTTTTAGGGCTATTCCTGGGAGAAATGATGACAGGAGAATGTTGAAGGAGAGATGATAATACAGTTTTATAATATGCAGAAAGCCTAGATTTTTGTCAAGACTGTCTTTTTAAATCTATTTCACAGAGACTCGAGGCTTGAGCCTATCTCCCTACACAACAGAAAATGTGTGAAATAAAGGGTAATTGTTTTTATTTTGCCAGTCTAACAGCAGCAAAACCTGTTTTCTCTTTGTCTTTCTTTCAAATAAGAGCAAGATTCAGGCAAAAGTCTGGAGATCTGTTCCATTCCAGCTTCCCTGGCTGTTTCATCTGCCCTTGCTGCAAAGCACCCTTGTATTCAAGCCTATCTCCTGTTGAATGTTCAACAGATTCTTAAAATCTTAAATATATGTCTCTCTACATTAGCAATCCTTACATACAGTCATGCACAGGAAAATGAATAATATTTTATAAATAAAATCAACTGGTCTGGTTGTGTTACCTCACAGTCAAACACTCGTTATTCTGTGCTGTAAAGGGAGTGTTAAACATGCGACCCCTCGCGCTCTCTTTGGGAAACATACACCAATCTCACAGGCAAACAGATTTCAGAAATGTTCCTAGTGATTCAGTAATGGCTTTTGCTTATCATTATATTCTGGGAGAATCCCATTATTTAAAGAACATCCAAACCAAAACCACCCAAAAAGCCATTTTCCTTCAGCTGCAGTCATTCTTCCTTTCATAGGCTTTGATAAAACCACATATGCATGAAAGATTAATGTACCAACAAACTTACTGTTGTGACTAAGTGACATAAATGGTCATTTGAATGATTCTGACATCAGAGATAATTTTATCAGAGAAAAATAAGCTCAAGGTTAAATAATTTCAGAAAGAGGACAGGAGTACTGATTTACATTTTACAATGAATTTCCCAGCTTTCTTGTCTTATGGTTTGCTGCTCTCTAACCTAAGAATAGTAATCAAATCCAATCTGTCTGGTGGGATGTTATGCTGCTGCCTTTTCAAAGCCATGGGGACAAAAATACTTGGATGTTAATCTAATTATCTGGTGGAAACACTTTAGGCAGTTTGGTTAAGAGGAGGAAAACACAGCAGGACACGCAATGCAACTGCACTACTGAAATCAATCACAGATGTTTTCTACCTGTCTTGGGCAAATTAATCTATCATCTCTCTTTCCAACAGCTCTGTGGTTGTTCAGATTTTGACTGATCTCCCTAACTACAAGCATAAAAGAAAGACAACAGGAAGAGAAGGAAACAAAAAGACAGCTCAAATTTTATTTTTAAATTATATTTGAGATTCAAAAGTTGCAGATGAACACTTAAGTGTACAGAGCAACCTGGCCTTGGAAATACAAGTCACAAAATTTGTAGACTATAATAGTCTCTATATACTGGTTAAAGGAGGTATATAAAGCTGAGAAGTACATTTTATTAACAGTTATGAGGCACAACTCTCTCCCATCTGCTTATTTGTTACGTATTCCTGGTGCAACAGTGCCTTGAGGTCTCAGTAAAGTCCAGACTCCCTAGTATGAGAAGGGATAATTCTTGTCCTACAAGACACAAAGGAAGTGATGAAAGGAGGCAGAAGCAAAGGACTGGCAAAGTTAAAGGATGGTCCTAAATGATATGGTATATCAGTGGCAGAAAGAAAAACAGGTCAAGGTTTCTGTGGCCCTGGTCTTGTGCACCGATCTCAGATGTCTCAATGCTCATTGCCATTGTTTTGTTTATTTGGGACATACCAAAGTCTGCCATTAACATCTCTTTTTTGTTAACTGGTGCTCTTCAGTTGAGCTAGCTGGGCTGGCAATGGACATGGATCCAGAATTAAGTGTAGGCAAAACTACAGCTAGAAACGCAGGCAGTAATGCAGTTCCTCATTTACATCGGTTCAGATGACAGCTCCTCATGAACTGATGTAATTGCTCTGTGAAACCAGAATACAACATTGAGACATGGCTCGCTCGAGCTAAACAAGCCTGAAAATAATTCAGGTATATTAGCTTAGACAAGCTGGCGTGGCAAGAAACAGCACCTGGTTTCACTGAAAGGAGAGGACTCCTGGTGCTGGTTGCCATCCTTTTTTTCTAATACACTTGTTTCATAGAGAGTATGGGAAAAGGGCAGAAAGAAGGGGAAAAGCATTCGAGGAGGAGTTACTTTTAGCTGTTGCAAAGGGACCTCAAACTTAACACAGACTTTCTCAGGACTTGATGCTGTTCTTTTTGGCTAGACAGAGCTCTGATGGGAGGTGTAAGCTTTAGTTCTACTGGGGTAGCAAGCTCAAAGTCTTACTTGTGCATAAACAGAAAGGCATTGCTTTGTCACAATGCTAAAGTGTAACAGCAAAATTCATTAAAAAAAAAAATTACATCCTGCATGAAAATGACTTTTTCTTCATTTAAAGATTGTGTACATATCACAATATCAGAAACATATATCCAAACATTATGCAAGTTTTCCTAATATATTCCATAAAACCCTTAAGAGTTACAATAATTCTTCCACTTTCAGGATTCCTTGAAACTGAAATGAAATCCATGAAGCCCCAAAGCCTGATCATCTCTCTGCAATGAAGATTGCAGAGCCTACTTCTGTGAGCTGAAATACTATTTTTTTAGTTACTTGGTTAGCTTAAAAGAAAGGATCACATATCTTTAAAATTTGAAATATAAACAGACTGAAAATGCAAATGATTGAAGAGCTTAAAAAGAGTCAAAGAAAGTATATTAGTATTTAAGAGTTTTGAATTTATGTTGTTCTTTCACAAGAATGACATATTGTGCATAGAAGATAAATAGGAAAACAAAAAGGAAATACCCCAAATACCACCTGCTGTTCTTTTGCAGGGATATCTCTGCTCTGGGCAGTCTGCCCAAAAAATAGCAAAGGATTTTGTCCAAATAAAGATTGCATTACAAAACAACTATATAGCTTTACTGCTTAAACAAGTGTTTGAGTTTTGCCTCCAAGCTTCTTCTTGGCTCCTTTTCACTGCAGTCCAAGGACAGCACCACACCACACACTCTGACGGGTGTATGTCAGAGGGCATTTTGGCTTCATCTGTGGGAGTCAAGGCCCTCAGTTTCTAACACAATTATTCATCTTGGATTTTTCATTCTAACTATGACATGCCAAAAAAGTTCATGTTGAGTTTCTCTCCAAAGCAGACATCAATAATATTACATACCACTGATTTAAAAAAAAGTTCAGTGGAAAAAACCAAGTAAAACAGAGCAAGGACCAAAGATTAAGTTGTTCCTTTCTATTAAAAATCAAGGCATAAATCTTAGGGTCATGGGGGTGGTTTTTTTGGCTTTTTTTTGGTTTTTTTTAATGAAACAAAGGGGATTTGTAAAAAAATAAATAAATAAATAAAAAAACCCAGACCAAAAAACAAACCACCAAACAAAACCTAAAAAAACATACGGCAAAACCCAAACAACAAATTTTGATATTCCACTGATAAAGGCTACATCACTCCTAAGACATATGCTTCCCTAAGAGACCCAGTACTTAAAATAAAGCTATAGTTCCCATGCTCCTGTAGCTTTAATGACTTAAGAATGTAAGTGAGGCCATGTTTATAGGGAGTTATATACCTTTTATTAGACCAGCTGATGGAGCCAGGACAAAAAACCAGAGAAGCTTCCAGGCACTTGTAAACTGCAGTGAGTCCTGTTTATTACTCAGCAACATTAGTCAGGAATGCAACATTATCATCTTATTTCTGATGATCAGAATAGTATAAGATAACATATTTCTCAGTTTCTTTTTCTTTTTTCATAGATTCTTATTTTTGTTAGTCAGAGGGCTAAATCTGGGTGCTTGAATACTTTCATACCTTAGTTCTACTTGATAGATAAAAATAAGTTTCTAGGAGACTTTAATAACGAGAAGTTAATAGCAACAAGAAAAAAGTCCTGACAAAATGACCAGAGCCACAGGGCACAGGTACTTTTGATCATAACTGACTTGGAGGGGGCTCAGGCTCTGGAGGCTGCCCCTGCTCTGCATTGCATCCAAAAGCTAGTACCTGAAGTGTATGTATTCAAGGCATCTAGTAGGGCAGAGTTCCTAAGGCCATATAAGTAACATGGCAGTTTGATGAGGCCCTTTAAGTTCAAGGTCTAGCCATTCAACAGACTCTTGTGAGAAGAGCTCAGGTGTTTTTTCTGATTACTGAGATAGTTCAGTTTAAGGGACTGTGGGGATAGGATGCTTTTCATGGTAAGTAGGAGAGCAGAGGAAGATACTGAAGAGCCAAGTATGCAGGATGTTTCAGTGGATGTAACAACCTTTATTTGTGTTGCTTTGCGAGATCTGTGTTGCTCTGCAAACACCTATCTGCAAATGCTGTCCACCTTTTGGTACAGACACAAGGCACGATATCATTCTCTGTTCAGCTGAAACACCCAGTTAATCCAAACAACAATGTTCTATAGGCATTGGGACTTCAGATTAAGGTATTTGTTTGTAAAACCTAGTAAAAAGTCAAATTGCACCAGTATTCATAATTTAAGTGCCTTACCACAGCAGATGCTCCCTGAAAACCTTGTGCATAGTCAAAGAACATTTCCAAAAAGCTCTGAACCACCATGAAAGCAACACAGCTAACAACAGCTTGTGAAGAAGCGGTATGTTAAACACTAATTATTGAAAACATAAGCTTGTGTGCTCCAAGCAATAGCATTCCAAAACATTCCATTAAAAAAAAATAAAATTCAGAAAAATACGGAAAACAACACAGACTTTTGGTAAGTCTTGTGGCTACTAAATCAAAATAGGCTTTCCTGAAGGCACCACATCCATTCTTAATGACAGCAGTTTTGATGGCAAATGTTTTTAAGTGTAGTATTAAACGGCAGCAGTGTAGGTACCAGATCTCAGGCTAAGCTGAACTATGTTCAGCAGAGAGCCCAAGGCAGGACAGAGGTTAAAGTCACCTTTTTTCCGAGTGACCACTGCTCTCTTTGAAAAACAAGCATGTCCAAGACATACAGCAGCCTTTAAACTCCAATGAGTTTTGGAAGTTTTGCTCTACAATTATTGCAGAGCTGCTTGAAATGGCACAATGCTAGGGGCTGAGGTCTGTAATAGATGGGGCAGATAGAACACACAGCTCAGAACTGCATGCTTTTATTTGCATTTTGAGATAAAAATTATTAATACGTTAAATACCAATTGATTATCCAAACCATTAATTCAGGATTAAGGAATATTAAAAACGCACATCATGCATAAACGCTAATCAGCAACAAATCCAAACTTAATAAACTGGTATTTAATTGTATCTTGTTAAATTTAGCAGCCATCTTAATCATAATTAAAAGCAATTCCAAGATGCAATTTAAATCATTACCAAAACCTCTTGCCAGTCCATTTCAAAACCAAAAATAAAATTATCTGAATTTACTATTGATTTTTTTCTTCTCCAAGCTGACTGTATTAATTTATACACACAACCCTCTGTCTGCCCCAGTAACCATGATTAACCCACATCAGTCAGAGCCAGAAAAGCTGTCCAAGGTGACAGCCAAGACAGGACAATAAAATACAGCTGCACTACCAACAGCAGTAAAATGCTCTGCTTCACTGCCTTGATTTCTTTGGAGTCTCACCTGGCCAGCAGCACTGTAGAGCTACAGTTCTATGCAAGATTATAAAGGGACCACAGAAAAAACAGGCTATGTTTGTACATGACTATATAATGTTCCTATGGGCTGTTGTGTAAAAATTAAATACTGCAAAATGAGGCATGTAACTCACCAAAGTCAGCTTTAAGAAAAGGGAGAAGGACCTTGAATTTATAGATTCTTTCATCTCAGCAACAAAGCATTGCAAGTCTCATTTATGGTCTGTCGGTCAGATTCAGGCAGTTGTAGGCTTACATTTGCCTTGTCTTTTCATCAGAGGAGATGGGGAAGAGCTTTTCAGATAACACCTGCTGCCCCAAGACCTGACTGCTTTCTATTGCTCGTGAGAATGGTCTGAGCACTACCCATGCATCTAGACAAGAAGAAGGGATGAGGCTGCATGTAAATTATGTACATACACATGGCTGAGGACAGAACTGGGAAATGCTGCCACAGCCCATGAAGAGGGTTTACCTACCTCTGGTACAGCAGTAGAAGCTGGACAGACTGGACTAATATCTCCTGTACTTCCATCAACTCTGGTACCAATGCGCCTATTTATGTAATCCACCTTAAGGTTTTTTGGCCACATGATCTACAACTGGATGGGCAGTATTTGGCAATACATTTATATTATATCCATAGGCAGGAGAAATGGAGATACAGTGCATTAGTGTAACAGAGAGACACTTTATTTCCTCCGTAGATGCAGTTTGAAGATAGTAAGATTAAAAATGGGGACCCCCTGCCACCACCAGCACAACACATGCTTTTTCCAGAGCAATGTGGGTGTATATCAGCACAATACCCAAAAGCACAGACATAACAGTAACTTTGCTGAAAAACACATGTACCCAGAAAAAAAAAAATTGTTCTTTTACTTTGAATCTGATAGTCCAAAATTTCACTTTTCTGCATGTAACTGGACTCCTACAGATGGTGAAATAGCTTATGAGACTGCTTTTACCACAGAATTGCACCAATTGTTCTTACTGCTTTGAAAATTGGTTAGAATTGCCTCACAAACCAATTCTCCAACACTTTGAAATCATTTCACAAAAAGGATTGGGAATAATCTTGTGTGGGCCAAGTAATCAAGTATGTAAATATAGAAAGAGTCTGGTGCTACTTAAGTGAATCAATTAATTCAATGGGAAACAATATAAGGAAAGACATGCCTTATTTGCATCTTTCTATGTAGTATGTAGAAGTTATAGCCCTGGAGTTTTATTCTTTTACAGTTTAAATGAACTTTTTCTGTTTTGAGCGCTTTTCCTGTTTGCTCTATCATGGTATACATCTGTCTGTATCCAGGCTCATTTAATACACCAGGGCTCATACTTCAGTCTGCAATCCTTTCAAGTCTCCCTTATTGTTTGTTCCACAGCCTCTGCAGCTCCAAATTTAGTTTCATCAGCAACTAACTAGTTCACTCTCCCTGTCAGTCATGTATATAGATTAGACATCATCTATGTCCAAGGACTACCCCTTTGGGAACCCTGCTTAATACTTCTCTCCAATTTAGAAGAGCTTTTCTGACAAGCAATTGCTTGTTCCCATTTTTTTTAGCTAGTCTTTATCCTCTGTATCCACTCTCATGTCCTCCCTTGGCTAGCTGCAGCTTTCAGCTTAAGCAGAAGTCTGTGAAGCGGAACTTTTGCAAAGACTTTTCCCCAAATCCATAAATCAAGCTGTATGCAGTGCACTGTGAAGGCTATTGCTATGTCTTCAAAAGAAACAGCAAGAAAGCTTGGCTTAGCAGGAGCCACACTGTTCCTGCAATGTTGCTTCTGCAGTCATGCTGACTAGTTCCTGTAAGGTTAACGTAAAAGATGAATGTTTCATCACATATTTCTCTCTAACATGGTGAGAGAGATTCTGCTCTGGGTGACATCAAATTATCCCTGGAGTAACTTCACAGATTTCAGAGATTTAGCATCTCCTGCACCTTTCCCCTAGTATGGATGTCAAAACTCAACATCTGGTGTTACAGATTCTGGCACTTAGCACAGTTACAAACTAATACGCCTCCTAACTGGTTCAAGGAGTGAAACTTTTCTTAAAAAAACCCCACAAACCAACCAACCAAACAAAAAGGGGACTCAGAGATTAATGTAAGTCCTGTGCGTGGAACAAGGGCATAACATGCTTGGGATTTGTTCTGCGGAGAAGAGTGGAGGTTGAGAATTTTGCCCTAAGGGCCAGCTACTACCCTTAATCTGTGTCTCCAGCTTCCCCCAGCATCACTGTAATATGAAGCAGTTAGACTTTTAATAAGCCTGCATCCAGCCAACCTTCATGACTATTTAAAGTCTCCGTAAGGACTCTCTTATGATTTGTAACCAGAACATCTGCCATCTCTTGTTCAGTTGTACATCTTTTCTACAGTCTCAGAGAGCATCCTGATTCTCTGTGAATACTGAGCCTCAGCGCACATGTAAAGATGCTGAAAATTGTTCCCAAAACTACCAAACACTTAATTCACTTCTCTCTCTGGGATCTTAATGGCATTGCAAGAAACTGGCCATATATTTACTATTATTTTGCATGGCAGTCAATTGACGTGGAAGTAATAATCTAACACAGCCAATGTGTCAACATTTGTGGAAGTATTTTCAGCACACTGTTTCCCTACCTTGGGAAACAACAAACTCCTTCACCCTATTTGAAACCCTAAGATTATCCTTGGAAAAACAGTATGAATACATCTGAGAGTGAAATGGCAGAAGGAAATAACAGGAACAAAACTGAACTGCAAGACGAATACATCCTTGCCTCTCGTTTTGGTCTTCGTGATGCAGTCATGATGGCATTGCTCTAGGTTGAAGAATGGAAACTGGATACAAGGAGAACATATCAGGTCATATAATCTGACCAAGAAAAGGTCTTGTCAAAGGAAAAGTAAAAAACAGGCACGGACCTTATAAACTAAGGTGTCCTTAATTTAACTGTTGCGTAAAAATTCTTTCTCTTTTCCTCCAGTAAATTTGCATGCAGAATCCCCTCAAATCCAAGGAATGAATCCCCTTAACTTTGCATTCAGCAGTTGAATGAGAGAGAAAATAGAAATCAATAAGAGGTCTCTGTGCCATTAACAGGTTTGTTGCAACTTTATATTAAACCAAAAAGTAAGTCAAATCAACACTGCCAGTGGAAGGCACATCTTGGCTGTTATAAATGGACAGATGGGGAATAAGGTTAATAAAATAAGAAGACAGCACCTCAATGGAAAAGGTGGAGGAGGTCCTCTATCTGCAGCCTGTTCTAAATCCCGCCTCTGTAAGGATAAAGTAAGTGCCTTTGGTGAAGATGAAGGAACAACGTGCAGATGTCCACCCTGGGGCTGAGATGAAGGACTAAACAGGTGTCCAGCCTAGGGCTGAAACATCCCCTTGAAACAAAACCTTCTGTTACAGTAAACACCAAAGAGTCAATATGCAATTACTGTGGGAAACAAGGACATAGGAAGGGTGGGCTGCCAAGTGGCCACTATGCTTTCCAGGTGGACTGAGCTAGGTTAAGGGTTCTAGCCATGCCAGGGGCCCTGCTGTGGATTATGGACTGAATAGGAAATGGTGGCTCTCCCAGATGTTGTGCAAAGCCATTAGAAAAAAACTGCTAAAAGTTTGAGGCTGAAATAAAATGTCAAACTCTTCTGAAGCCATTCAGAGTCCCTGTTCCAAATTCTCTAATGAAGTTTCAGTGCAAGTTTCATTTTACAACTTCCTATACAGCTCTTGATTCCAATTTTTAGTCTACACTATTACTTTACTTCAGTAACACACATTACAGATCATTACTAAAAATCCCACTTAAAGGCCCTAACTAATAGAAAACTCCTACTGTGCTATGCATCATAAAGCAGATCATTTTTGCAAAGAAATCACAGTAGAAATAGGTAGCTGTTAACTTTATTATAGAAACAGAGGTAGGAATTGAATCATTTGCCTGAATCCCACAACTTTTAGAGTACTGACAGAAATCAAATCTACTTTGTCTAAAGACTGTTCTTGTGTGCTCCTTCACAAAGCCTTTTTTTTTTCTAGTTCTACCACCCTCTTTCATGCATCTCCAACAGAAAATGAGCTCATTTAATTCTTTCATACAGTACTAGATATGGAGCCTGAAGAAGTTTTAGTCTAAAATCCTGAATGAAATGTAAAATGTAATTCATCATCAAGCTGATAATTTGAGGCGAAAGGAGACTTTCTGTCTTGGTTTAATGGTTACAAGAAATCAGATATTCAGTGGGTTAATCCAATAACTACAATTTCAGTTTTTCTGAAAACTGTATTTTTGCACTGAAAGAATATACATTTCCTTCATGCAATGCTTTGAACAGATCGTATTAATGTCAGCACCAATAATTATTTTCTTTCTAGAACTGCACATAGAACTATTATGATTCAGTAAAGAATCCATTGCATGGCAAACATATATTTAGTGAGTTGCATGCTTGCTATTTTTCACGCCTGTCACTTCTGTACCTACTGTACCTACCAGGTGTCACATGGCTCATCCCTCGGCCTTCATCAGTGCCCTTAAAGCCAATTTCCTATGATCATTCCCTTTTCCTTCTCAGTTCTAAGATCAATCATCGCAAACAGAGATCGTTAGTGGTGGAGCATTTAGCTATGTTGCAGAAACTTTGCTGGACCACAAACGTAAGGAGGAGCAGCTACTGAAATTTTGTAGGACAGCGTAAGAAAAACTGTAATATTTCAAAGGATTTCTCCCTATTAATACAGAAAATAGTAAGCTCAGAACACTCATGCATTTCACAGTAAGCTTTTTAGCTTATTTTCAGGAGTAGCTGAAAGTGTTGGATAAGCTCCATTATGTCCATCACAGTCTCTTTTCTCCCATTTCTTATAGTTGCTCTGAGCTGTACATTTGCTTTTGTAAATATGCCACTTACAAACATGCCTCTGTGTTAAACATACCCCTGTACCTGCAACTCTAACATAGAAAATGGATAGGATTTTAATACATTTTTTTTAATTAAAAAAAAAAATAGAGATTTCCTTTTGACATATCTGATCTCACCAGTTAATAGTCTCCATAAAATAAATGAAACAAAGAAATACCTCCAGTACGACAGGGGAGAATTGCCACATGACCAGAGAAAATCTCCCATACTGAGATGTAAATGGCAAGCATCATACAGAAACATATCACCCACACATCATAAAAAACATGCAAATATGATAAAAGCCTCTTTTGCTGGAGGTCCTTATATAGCTACTTAGCAATTGGCAAAATAACTGTGCATAGGTTTACTATCTCTTTATGGAAAATAATCAATAAATAACAAGAGAAGTCTTCCACACAGCTTCATGTGGAATAAAACCCCATCGTTTTTCACATGGAGTAAAAGCCTGTCCTCTCTGCCCTCTCTCTCTCTCTGCACCCCTCCACTTCCTCTCTCAGCTATACACATAGCCCCTGCAGAGTTAAAATCTATGTAATTCCCTAGGAATGCAGTAGTGTTTGATTTCTTCCAGAATACTCAGTTATTACGTGACATTTGCTTGGTAGTAGAAGACAAAACACTTTCTTCATGCTGTAAGGTAAGGCATTAGCAATTCAAGAAGAAAGCAAGGTGTAACAAAGACCTGGTCTGATAAATTTATTTATATCAGACATTAGAAACCACTGTCCTAAAAAATCTGATGATACATCGCTCAATAGCGCCATCAGAGCCTTAAACTTGAAGGACAAGACTAAAATACAAATGAATTTATCTCTGATCAAAGTGTAATGAAATGAAGAAGCACCAAAGCATACATCATTTTCCAATTTCATCCTGACATTTTTAACACACTGCCTCTATGGGTTGCAAATTTTAGGAAGGCAGGCAGCACCACCTGTGTCACTGTTCCCACTCCCACAAAAGCAGACAGAGCAGAGTAACCCTGCGAGGCAGACTGCACTGGGGAGCACGCACAGCCAGGGGCTAACCCACTGAAACATCAGCCTTTGCTGGGCACAAATTGTACAAAATATGTTGGATTACATGTAAAATTTTTTCCATGTTGTGTGTATAAGTCAGTTGGGAGCTGTTATAGTCTGATTCTTTTGTGTTTTGTATCTTATTTTATAAACAAACTAAGGCCCACGCATATTAGAAATTCTTCAGATTCTTTAAACATTGAGTGCTTGCAAAACTCACTATACAATGGATGCAAGACTTGTTTGGAAATCATGAACTGTAATTGGTTTAGGAAGAAGACAGGATCTAAGGAGCCTGGCTGGATTTACCTGCTTTGCTAGTCAGAAATCTGTGACTCAGTGAAACTGCTAATCACCTCTACATACACCATGCTAGACTGCTATTTATCACAAGTACAGAGAAGCCCATCTTCCTGTGGAAATGGAATAGAAACAGAGGAAAATAGCATGAAAAAGAAAATTAACTTATTTTTAAACAACTGTTTTATACCTAGAGTAGAGAAATACTCGTGAAAACACTGCTAATGAGTGTTTATACCTGAAGAGAGTAGCAACCACTGGAACAAATGGTATCCAGTACTCTTGACGTGTATAGCTACAGTGAACAACAGCCGAAGGCTGATGAAGTCCCCCCGTTGTGACCTTGCAGGCCTGTAAGGAGTCAGTCACATCTCTGACTGCAGAAAATATGTTAGTGAAAGATGAACATGTATTAAAATAAAAAGGAAATATCTGTATTTTTTCCAGCTGCTTCTCTGGCAGGTAGCAATCACCAGGCCATTTAGGCCAAACCATTACTATTAAATTCAGTGACAGCTGGTAGAAGAGTAAGCTTGAAGCTAACTAGGGAGAGTAGTCTACAAATGAAGCAGTATGTTTGCATCTTGTTTATTACCAGCAATGGGCACGTGGACTGCCAGATGCCAGCAATAACACACAGATGCTGAAAGTGAAATCTTGTCTCCCTTTACTCCCTGGAGACTCTGAAGAAATCAGTTGTATTCATGAAACATAGGGACAAACACATTCTCTTTTTTACCAGGCTCCAAAGGATTTAGTACAGTAGATGACAGAATATGTTATAACATATAGTGTCAAAAGAATTAATAAAAACAAAGAAAGAACTAGAGCTGCACACTAGACAGCAAGCCCCTTAAGACACACACATCATGTCACTGGGATATGAAACACTAATAATGTGAAA
Organism: Egretta garzetta; assembly: GCF_000687185.1. Taxonomy (NCBI): domain Eukaryota; kingdom Metazoa; phylum Chordata; class Aves; order Pelecaniformes; family Ardeidae; genus Egretta; species Egretta garzetta. The sequence continues at coordinate 2,154,449 of NW_009260839.1, read as the reverse complement.
TTTGTATCACCCTTGCAGAAAGCAGTTTGTTTAAACACAGCTGTTGCTCCAGACATGGACTTTGGCTGGCTTCTACAACATCAGTGTGTCTTATCTGAGAAGCTATCACACTTAAACTGTGATGCCTTTTGTGGTGGGACAACTGGCTCTCGAGTGAAAATATTTCCTTCTATACCTCATTTATCTGTTGTGGAACAAGCATCCCTCCACTACAGCACAGCAATTTAGGAATTAGTTGAATCAGTAACAAGGATCCTGTTTTCACAGCTCTCTTTCCATTTCCACTCTTCTTCACAGTTTTTCCCCTTGCTTTCTACCTTCCTGTTTTCTTCAGATTACGTGTCCTAAATATCAGCTGCCAGCACTCCAACCTACTTAGAGCCCATCTGGTGGGAAGCAATTGCTACAGATACTCAACTTATCACCACATCAAACACACATCAGTACTTCATTTAATATAATATTTTTCACCTAGAAATTACCACAGAATATAAACATTTACAATTACCTTCAGTAGTTTAACTAAATAGCTGGTGACCTTCTCCCAAACAAAATGTTGGCTGAGTTGTCTATTGTGGTGGAATTTTAGCAAATCCTCTGGAACCTTGAAAATTAGATGTTTACCTCTCTTCAGCTGAGAAGCAGTGACAGAGCAGTGAGGTTTTAGCACGCGCTGTCTGTGACTGTAGAAACGCTGCAACTCTTGGGTACGTAAGCTGTTTGGTTGCCAATTTGGGAGCTATGTTGCCTCAACATTAAACCAGTCTGCAAAGGCACTACAACCAAACCATTAATTGCCTGTGTCCTAATCCTGGAAGGGGCAAATTTATCTCTGTTCAGATACTGAAATTCAGGAATGGTATCTTAGATGTCTTCATTTACTCCAATTGGTGTTTCATATCTCGTCCACCAGTGGAAGTAAAACTAAGAAGATGTCTTTCTATAGAGAAGTCTGAACAATCCACAGCAACTCCCTGTGGTACTTACACAAATGGGAGGTGGAAAGCAGGAGAGGGGAAGGATTTCAAACCTTTATTTTCCCCCTGTGTGTTAAAACTCAGTTCCCTAGCAGTGGAATATATATTCACTATCCCAAAGGATAAAAAATCAATGAAAAAAAAAAAAAAGATTTAGTAACTACATTTTGATGAAGCAACAGATAGCAAAATAAGAAGAAATATTTACAAATTAGAATAAAAGCAGAATTTAAATTAGTTCATATATGTAAAGAGAAAACAAGGACCTTCAATTCAAGTGAGATTAAACACTCAGTAGATGCTATTATGGATAATTATAATAACATTCTGAAAAGAAAACAAAATATATGATTTGGCTGGTTAGTAACTTAATATAACAGTTCATTTGTTAATAACCTAGAATCACCTGTTAATCACAGATGCATAATTTCAAAACTTGAAAACAGGGGAAGGTTAGACACATAGCTACATGTTAAGCCTCTCATCTGCAGAAAACTTCAACTTTCTTACCTCAAAAAGTTCAGATTTATCATTTCAGAGGGAAATCTCAATTTTAAGGCTACAACGAGCCAAATAATAGCTTTAAAGAGATCCAAGTATATAAAGCTAGCAAATAATGCATAAATAAAAGTCTACAACATTAGGACTTTTTAATGGCTTTGACTACACATACCCTCACAATGCAGTATCGCTACCATCAAAGACAGAATACAATTCATTTACTGCTGGATAAGCATAATTCTAAACAATTTACTACGTGCAATGGGAGGATTAACATAACAGCAGTTTGCCAACAGTCTACTACAGAGTGTCAAAAAGGAAGGAAACGCTAGAACTGTTCTCCCACAGTGTACTCGCCTCCTACCTGAGGAGTCAAAATGAAACTTCACCAGAATATGTCATAATATCATCATACCTGTCAAACACAGTGTTGAGAAAAGTGGAGACTCCAGGCACATTGTATGAACTCTAATTTACTTTGTTTTATTAAAATGCACAAGGCTGGGCTAAGAATATATTTAAGAACATAGGAATTGCTCTTCTCCCAGGTGTCTCGTGCACCTCTTATCGAAGAGAACTTACAGATTTGTCCACCTCCCTTGCCAACATTTCAAGCCTTTAATCCAAAGCTAAACCACAGCTAATATGGCTGAAGTTGAGCAGGTGGGATTCTCTTTTTAACTGTTACTAATGCAGAGTTTCTCCTCAGCTGTACATATTAAGAGTCAGGGATCAGATGGGAATCCAGTAGGGAGATTCCTCTAAGGTAATAAAACCAGCTAGCAAATAAATATAGAGTAAATGGATGGGAGAGTATTAACTTGAGCCTGCAGACAGGCTGAAACAACAGCACCAAGAAAAATGGGTTTTTTTCATTATTTGTTTGACTATGAAGTCATGAAGCTTAAGAAGTTGAACTTTTTTATTATTATTTAAACTGAGGGGAGACAAAGTCACACGAACTATAGCAACTTATAAGTTACTACATGGATAGCAAACTGCAAGTTGGTATTGTAACAAGTACAAATCACTGCAACAAAGGATGAACACAACACAGAGTTATAGAATCAGCTTGTTCTGAGCAGACTGTCTTCAAGCCCCCTTTTTGCTCTTGACAGAGCAAGAATAAATCCACTATGGGACAAGAGATCCCTAAGTGAAGAAGTGCTGAAAGTCATATTTTGCTTACATAGTTACAAAAATGCAGACTAGCCATGTATCCTCAGCCGGTTTGCCCAGCGTTTCGGGGAGCTGGCGCACACATCCCATCCGGCGCTGGGGGGAGTTGATGCTTTCAAAGCAGCGGTGGCGGCTGCGGAGGCCGGCACGCATCGATCCCCCCCCATCCTCACCGGATAAAAAGCGAAATAATGAGCTGCAATTGCCACAAAGGTGATTTAAACCCGGCATTAAGTGAGACCACCGGATGCCGGAAAGCGCCGGAGGGGGGCCAGGCCGCTGCTGGCGCT
>NW_009260839.1:2144964-2151483 GCF_000687185.1 Egretta garzetta | reverse complement strand
CCGAAACTGGGGGAAATTGGCTAGGGGGGGCAGCGATTGCTGCTCAGGGACTGGCCAGGCATCGGTCAGCAGGTGGTGAGCAACTGCATCATGAAACACTTGCTGTATATATTCTTTTATTAATAATTGAAATGAAATAAAATAGTAAACTGTTCTTATCTCAACCTCACTTTTACTATTCCAAATCTCTCCCCCATCCCACCATGAGGGAGTGAGCAATTGTCTGTGTGGGGCTTAGTCACTGGCTGGGGTTAAACCACAACGCTATGTTTACATGGGTAGAAAAATAAGTCAATTTCTAGATTGTGACATCCATTTTCCCCTCCAAGTTCTTTGATTTAAAATTATTCTGCCAGCACTCCAACCTACTTAGAGCCCATCTGGTGGGAAGCAATTGCTACAGATACTCAACTTATCACCACATCAAACACACATCAGTACTTCATTTAATATAATATTTTTCACCTAGAAATTACCACAGAATATAAACATTTACAATTACCTTCAGTAGTTTAACTAAATAGCTGGTGACCTTCTCCCAAACAAAATGTTGGCTGAGTTGTCTATTGTGGTGGAATTTTAGCAAATCCTCTGGAACCTTGAAAATTAGATGTTTACCTCTCTTCAGCTGAGAAGCAGTGACAGAGCAGTGAGGTTTTAGCACGCGCTGTCTGTGACTGTAGAAACGCTGCAACTCTTGGGTACGTAAGCTGTTTGGTTGCCAATTTGGGAGCTATGTTGCCTCAACATTAAACCAGTCTGCAAAGGCACTACAACCAAACCATTAATTGCCTGTGTCCTAATCCTGGAAGGGGCAAATTTATCTCTGTTCAGATACTGAAATTCAGGAATGGTATCTTAGATGTCTTCATTTACTCCAATTGGTGTTTCATATCTCGTCCACCAGTGGAAGTAAAACTAAGAAGATGTCTTTCTATAGAGAAGTCTGAACAATCCACAGCAACTCCCTGTGGTACTTACACAAATGGGAGGTGGAAAGCAGGAGAGGGGAAGGATTTCAAACCTTTATTTTCCCCCTGTGTGTTAAAACTCAGTTCCCTAGCAGTGGAATATATATTCACTATCCCAAAGGATAAAAAATCAATGAAAAAAAAAAAAAAGATTTAGTAACTACATTTTGATGAAGCAACAGATAGCAAAATAAGAAGAAATATTTACAAATTAGAATAAAAGCAGAATTTAAATTAGTTCATATATGTAAAGAGAAAACAAGGACCTTCAATTCAAGTGAGATTAAACACTCAGTAGATGCTATTATGGATAATTATAATAACATTCTGAAAAGAAAACAAAATATATGATTTGGCTGGTTAGTAACTTAATATAACAGTTCATTTGTTAATAACCTAGAATCACCTGTTAATCACAGATGCATAATTTCAAAACTTGAAAACAGGGGAAGGTTAGACACATAGCTACATGTTAAGCCTCTCATCTGCAGAAAACTTCAACTTTCTTACCTCAAAAAGTTCAGATTTATCATTTCAGAGGGAAATCTCAATTTTAAGGCTACAACGAGCCAAATAATAGCTTTAAAGAGATCCAAGTATATAAAGCTAGCAAATAATGCATAAATAAAAGTCTACAACATTAGGACTTTTTAATGGCTTTGACTACACATACCCTCACAATGCAGTATCGCTACCATCAAAGACAGAATACAATTCATTTACTGCTGGATAAGCATAATTCTAAACAATTTACTACGTGCAATGGGAGGATTAACATAACAGCAGTTTGCCAACAGTCTACTACAGAGTGTCAAAAAGGAAGGAAACGCTAGAACTGTTCTCCCACAGTGTACTCGCCTCCTACCTGAGGAGTCAAAATGAAACTTCACCAGAATATGTCATAATATCATCATACCTGTCAAACACAGTGTTGAGAAAAGTGGAGACTCCAGGCACATTGTATGAACTCTAATTTACTTTGTTTTATTAAAATGCACAAGGCTGGGCTAAGAATATATTTAAGAACATAGGAATTGCTCTTCTCCCAGGTGTCTCGTGCACCTCTTATCGAAGAGAACTTACAGATTTGTCCACCTCCCTTGCCAACATTTCAAGCCTTTAATCCAAAGCTAAACCACAGCTAATATGGCTGAAGTTGAGCAGGTGGGATTCTCTTTTTAACTGTTACTAATGCAGAGTTTCTCCTCAGCTGTACATATTAAGAGTCAGGGATCAGATGGGAATCCAGTAGGGAGATTCCTCTAAGGTAATAAAACCAGCTAGCAAATAAATATAGAGTAAATGGATGGGAGAGTATTAACTTGAGCCTGCAGACAGGCTGAAACAACAGCACCAAGAAAAATGGGTTTTTTTCATTATTTGTTTGACTATGAAGTCATGAAGCTTAAGAAGTTGAACTTTTTTATTATTATTTAAACTGAGGGGAGACAAAGTCACACGAACTATAGCAACTTATAAGTTACTACATGGATAGCAAACTGCAAGTTGGTATTGTAACAAGTACAAATCACTGCAACAAAGGATGAACACAACACAGAGTTATAGAATCAGCTTGTTCTGAGCAGACTGTCTTCAAGCCCCCTTTTTGCTCTTGACAGAGCAAGAATAAATCCACTATGGGACAAGAGATCCCTAAGTGAAGAAGTGCTGAAAGTCATATTTTGCTTACATAGTTACAAAAATGCAGACTAGCCATGTATCCTGGTTTCAGCTGGGTCAGAGTTAATTTTCTTCCCAGTAGATGGCATAGAGCTGTGGTTTGGCTTTAATATGAGAATAATGTCGATAACATCCTGATGGTTTGGTTGTTGCTGAGCAGGGCTTACACGGGTCCAGGACTTTTCAGCCTCACCTGCTCTGCCAGGTGCACAAGAGGCTAGGAGAGGGCACAGCCAGGACAGCTGACCCCAGCTGGCCCAAGGGCTAGTCCAGACCGTATGATGTCATGCTCAGTACAGAAACTGGGGGAAATTGGCTAGGGGGGGCAGCGATTGCTGCTCAGGGACTGGCCAGGCATCGGTCAGCAGGTGGTGAGCAACTGCATCATGAAACACTTGCTGTATATATTCTTTTATTAATAATTGAAATGAAATAAAATAGTAAACTGTTCTTATCTCAACCTCACTTTTACTATTCCAAATCTCTCCCCCATCCCACCATGAGGGAGTGAGCAATTGTCTGTGTGGGGCTTAGTCACTGGCTGGGGTTAAACCACAACGCTATGTTTACATGGGTAGAAAAATAAGTCAATTTCTAGATTGTGACATCCATTTTCCCCTCCAAGTTCTTTGATTTAAAATTATTATAATCCAGTTTGTTTTGTGAAATGGAATCCACTTCAGTAGCTATGTTTCAAGGACACTTGAATGTAAAAGTAAAGGCTTTTCAAACTGATTTTTATGTGCATATTGGCTATTACACCATGACCACGGTCTATATATCTCTTCCTTGAAAGAATAATAGCTCTTATTGATTATAGTTTGATCATGCAAGATAAGGCAAGTAGGAATAATACATCACCTTTATGGATTATTTGTGTACATCAAGTAAATGAGATGAAATGTATGTTTCACATGTTTGCTGATGAATCTGATTCGTATGTAACTCAGGATGTTTCTGTGTATAATCTGTTAATGAACTGTCACACAGAAATGGAAGAAATATTTTCAGTCATTTTAAACCATCAATCATCTGCCTCAAGAGCAAACACACTGGCAATGTAGCACTGGGAAATACTGGAACATAAATCATCTTATCATTGGTCCTAAAACCAGAATATTACATTAACTTAATCAAAAGGCTGCACGAGAACACCACTGAAATTCACTAAATGGAAGTAGATACACCTGGAAAATTACCCGTACTTGCTTTAATTGTGTATACAACAGCTGTTCTCTGATACTCTTAGGAATTAAACTCTTAAGTTACAATTACTTTACAATTTACCTATGTTATCCGAGTCACCCAGGAGATACCTGTAAATTCCTATGAAGAATAGCTCACTGCTGGATTCATCAGTTTTGAAAATGATGTCAAGATATTCTGGATTTTTTCCCCACAAACATAACCACTTAGGAACTTCTCATTCTGCTGTGAATAACAGATTGTGAAAACCCCAGAAACAGAAGAGCAACAAAAATTCCTCCTACTTCCTAAGCTCTATTCCCATTATTCCTGGAGCTACAGGATAATGTCCATTAGCAATAAACATTTAAAGGTGATTAGCTGAAATTCTGAATTTTGGTGAAACATAACACAGTACTTAACACAGCAGTTCTAAATCTGCCTTGGAAGAAATGCAGTGTTACCTACCCCAGTCTTCCCAAACTGGCCTCCCATCCGTAGTGTCAGATCTAACAGTGTTTTCTCTCTTACTTTTCTCTCTCCATTCTTCTTGCCTCCCTTCCTGCTTTTTCCTCTTTTATTCATCCACTTCATTAAAAGAAATATGGGGTTTTAGTTAGCCTGTGCTTCCTGAGCTTTTATGTGAGCAAGCAGAACTTGACTCTTCAGTCTCCGTAAAACCCCCTTGATATATTGTTCAAGAAAAATAAAATAATAAACTACAATATGATTTAAGACCTCAGTTATGAGCTCTCTAAAAATGCTAGTGTGGCTAAGTGACTACGCTTTTTTTAAACTCATCACTACTGGTCAAAGGATCTTGCAAAATTTTGTTATTAGCTCTCATAATATTCAGTGTGTCAGAGGAATGCTTCTCCCATTTTACAAATAGAAGGGGAGGCACAACCCACACAAGGAGCTGAATGGCTGAATTCACTACTTCCAGCCACATGCCATTTAATTCTGAATGGTGATTCTCAAATGGCGATTCTCTTTTTCATCTACTAGTGGAACAAAATCTTGTCTCAAGGACAGCTGGCTGCGCAATAAGATCATATGGTGTCAGAAGGTTATATTTCTATTACATTACAGACTTCAGAAAACAATGACCTTATTATTGGTAAGTCATGTCTGCACAGAACACTGAAGTTATTCTCTGTCTGGGAGACTTGAAGTTATACAGGGAAGAGAGCACAAGCAGGAAGGGCAGTCTACAAGGCAGGAAAAAGAGAAAAATTTGCCATCTACCCCTCGCACCTCCCTGCCTGACAATCAAAGCCTGGATTCAATGTTAGAAGGAGATAGAAGGTATGTATGGATAGTCACCCAGAAAATCAGGCAAACTCTAAGCTAAATCATAACAGTTCTTGATTCTAACCAGGACCTCCCAGATCCTTCAGAATAGTGCTCTGGTCAAAATGTGACTGTCAAGGCACTGAAACTGTAAGCATAAAAAACAAAACAGCACCAGCAAACCCAGATGTGCGATGTTTAGAAAGAACAGCATGATCAATAACTTTTAACCAATAAAACCCAATTTCCTTTCTAGACAGTAACAGCTGTTGAAACTCCCCAGCTCCTGAATCATTAAAATTCAAAGCAAGTGTGATAGAGCATTGGTAAAAGTCATTAGACGGTCATAGGGAAGAGCTTGCAATCCCTGGAATAACAATTAATTTAAATCAATACAGAAATTAGAAGGAAAGATTAGAAACTGCTGAAATTTACCCACTGAGAACTAATTTATGGTTTTTAGCAAAATGAATCCTGATACACGATCAGTAAAGCTTGAATTAAGAATCAAGCTGAAGTTCTCCAACTTCTTTTTAAAACACAGTGTTAATATACTACCAATCTTCAGAAAGAAATGCAGCCATTTACTATCATTTGTAATAAACAGCTGTAAAGCTTTGGAACATAGAGAGCTCAAAGTCTGTGACAAAGAAATTAAAATCTGCAGAAGTAAACAAATGGACAAGATTAGATTATTTAAGAGGTCTGAGCTATTTTTTCTAAAATATGCAACAGGATGACTGTACTGCAATATTTAAGCCTGACAGAAGAATCAGTCATGGTGTGTTGGAAGGAATACATTTGTTTTCAGAGCGATCACTGAAAAGACAGGCTGGTGCCTTGTTCACACCGCAGCGGCCAGCTCTCTGCATAGGCACAGATGTAGAGGAGAGGCACCATCTTGTTGCCCAGGCACTGCAAGTTTTGGTTACAGCTCACCATACGTGCACACATTGAACCACTATTCATTCGTTCAAACAGAAACAGCACACTGTAAAATTCAATGCAAGAATTCAAAGCAATTTTCCCTCTGGATGTCTACCAACAAATTCTCATTATGTATCAAGGCTGACAGGCAAAGCTTTGCAACATTCTAGATAATTATCTGAACTTTCCCCTCAACAAATCAAATAAATAATGACTCCCTGCTCGTGTAGCAGTCCTCCTCTCCCATTTATTTTCTCTTCATTTGACAACAGAGAATGTTCTGATGATTTGCTTTTTTGCCTTTCTGTGAAAAAGGGCAATAAAACCCAGAAAATACACACACACGGCAGCAGATGACAGCCTGCCATGGCTGTGAATTATTGGAGGAAAGAGCTGTTTCTTACAGGTCTCCTGAAAACATTTGACATATTGTTGGTATTTTGAAAACCAGCAAGCAGTGATT
>NW_009260839.1:2100946-2144935 GCF_000687185.1 Egretta garzetta | reverse complement strand
TCCCTACAATCTTTTTTACAGTGGATGACATTACTGAATAGACTTCTTGCCTCTCCACCCATCTCATTTGCCTAAAGCATCACAACAGTGAATTAACAAACATCACACTATAATTTCTGGTATGATAAGAGGTCACTGCTGAAAGCACTCCTCTGTCATGCCTGCAGCCTTCTGGAAAGAAAAGGAAAATCCTGAGGAAGCGGTGCCTGTCTTAATTTCTAAAGTTGTGAACAAACCTAATAGGTCTGCTATTAAGAAAATAAGAACAACTGGAATTTCTAGTCAAATGCTGCTTGCAGACCCCACCTCCTGTACATTTCATTATGAGAATAGGATGTTTGAAAGAAATAAGCTTATATATACAGTTGCGTGCAATGTAAAAGGAAGGACAGTGTTCAGGTCAGGCTCTTCAAATGAACCCTGAGAAGCCATTTGTTTTGAACAAATACATTTGTGCAACCACTGACATTACAATAAGCTGGTCAGCTCTTTACTACGAGACAACACAGGAAAGGTGCATGCAGGGGAATAGTATTTCCCCCTTCCCAACACAAGAACCAGAATCAGACAGCAGGAGGCTGGCATAGCTGAGATTACTTGGAGGCAAGAAATATTATACAAGATCCTAAGATGAAGCACTTTCAGCTCACTTGTCTGTGAAACCAGTATAGTACAAGCACCTCCTGATTGCTCATTTCTCCTGATTTGGCCATTATATCACAAGTCCCACTGCAGGCCTCTGCCTCATACACATGAAGCACAGAGCAACAGTCTTCTCCCCATGCAACAGTTGTGGTCTTGTGCCACACATCTACAGCCCAGGGAAGATCCCATAAAGAAGCACAACCCTCATGAGCAATATGCTGCTGCTAGCCATTCTTCACCATGGAGGTCCCTCCAGCTACACACTCCTGCACAGATATGTGACCTGTCCCTGACCAGATGTCTACCTGCACCTCACAGTCTTAGAGGTGCCACCCTGAAAAGTAGCAGTGTTCATACCCTGGGGTTGAAAGGATTCTCCAAGTGGGTCCTCAGTAAAAAGAAAATGAGTTTGCATGTCATTGCCTGGCCCAGCAAAAGTACCCGTGTTTCAGTACCTAGCAAGTTATGTAGTTCCATGGGCGAAATACTCCAGCATGTAGAAAGGAGCAGAGCAGGAACGTAAGGCTAGCAGAATTAATGTTCACCCACCTTTGTGGTTTTGTGGCCCCTTTGGAGGTTATTGAGCTCAGTGAAAGGGTTTGCTCTTTCACAGGGAAAACAAGGGGAGGAATTGTCAAAAGTATTCGCCAGATCTTTCAGGATGGTTCTCTTTCAAGACCAGCTGCTAACCGCACCAACTGCCCCACCACTGCTGTTTTTTCAAGCAAAAGGTTACTGCTGTCACTTTGGGCCACTTGCCTGATGACTGTTGAGCACACCAGTGAGGAGGAGGGAGGGGACAGACAAAACGGGGGCACTGTAGGGAATATTTACCTGAGATAAATAAAGGGTAGAATATGGGGATGCAGGACAAGGGGAAGATACTAACCACAGAGACTATACAGGGTGGGGAAAAGAAAATCTATGGAATGTAGCACAGCGAAACTTTAAACATCCTCCTACTCTGATAAAGTTCTCTGTGACACAGAAATAAATCATCCAGTTCTAGCAGCCTAACAATGCCCACCGCATCTGCGTAATAACATAACAAGATTTTTTTCTTTCCCTTTTAAACCTATTTCTAATTAATGACCTCTTCAAAGAACTTCAACTTATTTTCTCACTCTTGAAACTTTCATTAAACTTGGCAGATTGGTTTCTTGTACTGTAACTCATGAGAGCTGGACTACCTTTAAAAATGGGAAAACATTGTCAGCACATTAAGCCTCAAGCTACATTTGCTTTCCAGTCAGCAATTTGAGAAATTAATAACCCTTCACTAGCAAATTTTCTAGAAATAAGTGAAAGGCTGCACATATTCTTCGGTGTTAGTAACTCAGTGATGAGGATGGGAGATGAGAACAGCAGCATAGCAGTTGTGTAATTACTAAACACACAATGTACAAAGTGGCGTTAATGATCCTAACATTTAGTAAGTACTAAGCAACATGATATTAAACACATAATTTAGTTTTATTCTTAAATATAAGTAACTTTTAATGCAAGTTAAGCTAAAAATCCATTTTCAACTTTCCATGAGGCCTGCATGTCTGAAAGACTACAGCATCTCAGGCACTGTGAAATGAAAGGCACCCAAGACTGTAATTTTCATTAGTGTTTTCTTTATCTTATATATTCGGCTTTCTCATAGGAAAATAGCTGCAGGACTTTTTAACATAAAGACTGCATTGCTAGCATATTTCCATACCTTCTGCATTGCACTGTATCTTGCATTTGAAAATCTGTGATACTTGGCAACGTGCTGCTATGAAGTGGCCTCAGCAATGATCATAGAATCATAGTAGCTCACAACCCATCAGACTCCAAAACCCATAGATGTGACCCTCTTGGTCAGTGAAGAGCTCATTCTAGGCTAAAGGTACAATGCACTTTTGTCCAAACAGTCTGTCTGCAGGAAATTCTGCAAGCCCCTGTCTACAGCCTTTCAGATTAAAAAGCCTCAAACAAAAATGGAAAGCTGCAAAACCAGGAAAAGCCTTGATTCCAGATACAACTGATGAGTCATGCAGAAAGACACCTAAGACATTAGTCACTGCTTGCTTTTCATTATATACTACTGTAATTTAATTTCTCGACAGCTTTTCTGTAGCATCAACCTCAGTATATCACATAGCCTCACAAAGAACAAAACCCTGCATAACAGATGACATTAAAAAAAGCAATGAAACTTTTTAACAAAACAGCTTTATAAAAGAATGGAGGACTGTGGAAAGGTAATTAAGTTAAATAATCCCATTAATAAGTATGAAATATCAGGGAGAAATACTGTCCTGGTTTCAGCTGGGATAGAGTTAATTTTCTTCCTAGTAGCTGGCATAGAGCTTGGTTTGGATTTAATATGAGAATAATGTTAATAACACTCTGATGGTTTAGTTGTTGCTGAGCAGGGCTTAAACTTGTCAAGGATTTTTCAGTTTCCCCTGCTCTGCCAGCAAGAAGCTGGGAGGGGACACAGCCAGGACAGCTGACCCCAACTGATCCAAGGGCTATTCCAGACCATATGGCGTCATGCTCAGTATAGAAACTGGGGGGAGCTGGCAGGAGGGCAGTGATCGCTGCTCAGGGATGGGATGGGTATTGGTCAGTGGGTGGTGAGTGATTGCATTGTGCATCCCTCATTTTGTATATTCTATTACCATTATTCTTTTCCTTTGCTTTTTTATTGAACTCTCTTTACCTCAACCCATGGCTTTTACCTTCCCCCTCCCCTCCCATCCCACCAGGGGAGGGGGGAGAATGAGCAAGCAGCTGCCTGGCACTTAGTTGCCTGCTGGGGTTAAACAACCACAGATACAAAACCAAACAACAACATTATTTATCAGTCAGGTTAGACAAATTTAAGACCAAAGGTTATGTCACTGACTAAAAATATTTTGCTTTTCTTTTTGCAGCGTTTTTTTGTTACTGTTGGCTCAAACCTCAAGAGATCAGTGCAGCGTGGCAGAGATCACAGGAGAACTGGAAGTCAGTAGATGTCAAGAGAAAGACAGGTGAAATGTTGCCTAAACATGAAAATCTAGAAAAAATTCTCTCCTACTTTATGAAGAACTGAAATCTTAAGGAATAATTTGAAATGCAAGTTAATACCTTAATGCAAGTTTTGAAAACTGAAGGAATTTAAGGAATTTTGGTATTATTTACCTGTTCAAGCCTCTCAAATTTAATTAGGAAGAGTTTCTAGCAGCTGTCTTTTTGGATTCCCACCTCTGCTGAGCTGGAACCATGTAGACTTGTAGACGATAGCAAAAGGCACCAGAAGACAGCTTGAAGTGTCGAAGCATCGACTGTGTCAATTGAGGTGGGAGATCTGCATTGAAATAAGGGAGAGAAGCCGGAGCAGATGTGGGCATGCCATCATAAGTATGCCAGAAGCAGGGGTTAATTAGAAGATAAGGAAAATGTATTAGTGCAGGAAAAATAATAAGCTCATAAAATTGAGTACATTTGACAAAGAATAATATCAGGGAGAATACCAAAGGTTACAGGAGGGCCAAGTGCAATTTCCAGTCTTAACCATATCTAAGTTTAAGATTTTAATAGCATTTTTGAAGCTTCTTTACCTAAAATTAAAAACAAAAGGCTTGTGAGAAGTTCAAGCTGGTTTACTATTCTTGACACGTGCACTTTGGTCCTTTCTGTTCGTACTTTGCTAACAATGAAACCATAACCCTGACTGGCCTTCTTCAAAATGAAAACTCTACAGCTGAAAACAGAAATTCCTTGAATTCTTTTCCCACCTTGTCACAAAGACACTTGCTTTGGTGTATTACCCTGCACAGGGGCATTATAAAAACATGCAGCTCGCTGCAGGACTTACGGATAGGATTTCACTTGTTAATACCAGAGATACTCCTGTCCTGTGATCTTATAAAATGTGGGCTCACAAGTTTATGGACGGCCACGGGCATATCATCAGGGCAGACACAATGACGGAACCAGGTATGTTTATTCTCACTAGTTTAATTTTTGAGGCCTGCAAAACTGAGAGAACCTTGCAGCAAATTCTCTGAATGTCCACAGGCACCAACTAACTCCAGCGGCATGTAAGAACTAAAGCAAAAGAGCACTCGCGTGCCTTAAGTCATTCCTAATTTTCTTCCCCATAGATCACTTATCTCTTGCACCATTTTTTTATCTACTCCCCTTCTCTGAAAGATCAGTTCAATCTAAACCAGGAGCAGAGAAATTTTAATGGGTACTGGGGAAGCCAGGGCAGGCCATTAGAGGGATTGGTTTGTTTAGTGTAGAAAAATTATGTTTACTAGTGGCCATGACTGCTCTCCATGAATATCGTTAAGTAGGAACAAACCACTTTCTTCCAGGTAGACAAAAAGGATAATTGAAAAGACACTGGATAGCATGGGTATGGTGGAAAGTTTAGGTGCGAGATGTTCCTGAACATGTTCAGGGTAGACAGAAGACAACAGCTTCAAAACACCAAAGACTCTCCAGGCTCCCTCCCTCTTGGTCACCATTCCAGGACTAAAAAAGGTGCAGAGAAAATACCCCCTTTGGTTTCATTAAGAGATGTGCTACATCTAACAAGACTGAGTTCAGTTGTATGGAAAGGAAAGTGAGGACACAGGAAATACCTTTTGGTTCAATATTTTTGCTTTTCTACATCTGTGTCTACCCACAGACATTTGTCCAGGCATTTGGCAGAAGTTGCACTTTTTGTTTAGCAAAACCATGAAGCAGTACACGATCACATGAAGTGAATGTACCCCTATCTAAAATTCATTAAGTATTTAAACAAAGGATGGAATTATTGATTATGTTGACAAAATTACACAGATCAACAGGAATTTTTTTATGTTTGACTTTTTACTGTAGGTTGCTGCTCAGCAATCTGGGTCCACAAATTCAAGGAAACACTGAAGAGTCAGGGAAGTTAGTAACTACTTATTAATTAATAAACATTGGTAATTATTACAAATATTATTCATTGCTCTTTATTTCCAAAAAAGTGGAAGAAGAGCTGGATCTAACAACACTGACAGTTAAATATTTATAAGTTATGTTTTAAAGGTTTTTTTTTACTCTTCAGTTGAAAACACTGACAATTCCATAATCTTTTGTAAAAAGTTTCAGTATATTCTTCAATAGGAAGTTCCTTAGGAAGTCACAAACTTCTGGTTTTGGTGTAGGACATTAATTAGCTACATGCCTACTACATCATGACTAAAAAAAAGTTGATAATATTTTCAGAAACCTATGATTTTCTGGTCATGCTTCCAAGGCCCACCTTTTTGTGCATATTTTTGGAATGAGTGGGAGTCATCTGAAAATTACCTACTTGTTAACTTTTGTTGACATAAGCAGCCATTTGTTATCATGTATAATCACACTGGCCTGTCAAGGCCACTCAGAGTCAGCAAGAAGCAAGGTGAATGTCTCAGAGAGGTACAAGTCTTAAATATAGAGAATTCATCAATTAGAAAAATTAAAAACTAAACTAAGTAGTACATATTTGCTTAGAAAGGAAAGCAGAGCTGGGCCATTTCGGCATAAGATTGTGAAGGAAGCTTAAAGAGTGTCCAAAACCCTCTGAATGTCAATGAGATTTGGGAAGCTATATCCCTTCTGTATCCGTGGAAATTCCCAACTTATAAAATGTTGTCTACAAGTCATAATGTTAGTGGTGAATTGGATGTCTTTTGCTTTGATCTTTTGGGTCAATCCAAACCCCCAAACTGAAGCCAGATATGTGGGTTGGGAACCTGCAACAAGGAAAAATAGAAGGCAGTTTGTAAACCCCTGTAAGGAGATTAGCAAAGCCCTATGTACTTGGTTGTCATCAGAGAGAGGAAACACAAAGCTATCATATAAATTACACAGACCAATGGCTTTGGTTAGAAAAAGAGAACAATAACCCTTGGATATTTCCAACAAAGGTGTTGCAACTAAGATGCTGTTTTAAGTTAAATGAAAAGCAAAACCTGCTAAGCAAAACCTCAGCAGCGTACCATAATCAAGTTACTGCAAACTTGGTCATGCCTGTGTTTTTTGGCTACACAATCTTTGTCCATTGACATAATGTGAATCTCAACAGTTTGCTGTCAGAAAAAGAACACTGAGAACCAAAACAGTACCTCATTATCACACCCACGTAATTACCACCAGCTTTTCCAAAGCACCTGTTTGCCCTCCTGTGCAAGCCAGCATCCCAGCTAGCCTGAGCAGCGTGCTCTGCCCAAGCTCTCCCAACACGGAGAGGCTTGTTGTTGAAATGTGCTTGCTAAATCCTCACTAGTATTTCATCTTGGCCCTTTAGCAGAGCTAAATTTAACCTTCTTTTCTTATGCCCTGATCATCCTCCCTATAAACTGTGCTAAAATAAGGGAATAATAAAAAAATCTAATTTTTACATCTGCATTTCCTGCATTTTGCTTTTCACAATACTACAGAACTAACAGTGATGTTAATATTTAACTGATAGTACTTTAAAAAGTGCATCAGAATGAGACACTGCCCAACAGGATTCTTAATTGCAAAACATCTGAATAACAGAGTTCAGAAATGGATTAACCAATTGCAAACTAAGACCATGATTTTATCCACTTCAGTTATTATCGCCTGAATTAATAAAACCCCTACCACCACACCCAAAACCCCCAAGAAACTAACAAACAACAAAAAACCCAAACAAACCCAAACCTGAGTACCCATCAACCTTTTGCCCCCAAACCTAAGCCATGAATTTCCATATTTCAGGATTAGTTGCATTAAAAAATTTGGCAAGTGCTTCACAAACACAGTAACTACATTCAAATAACCTTACTATGCTTGAAATTATTTATTTTATGATTACCCATCTGTTTCAGTGCGGTTCATTATAGAGTAAGGTGCCACTCAATATGCATAGAGTAGCAGCATAAACCCAATATTTGCTTCGGATTTACATCAGGGCTTAAGCCTATAAAATGTTTTATTCATGGTGCTCTCAAAGTGCATTCAGATAAATGACTGTTGGATTTGTAACCATCCATTACATGCCTCTGTCTTTTGGAAATTTCCTTCTCTAGAAAGCAGTCGTTTTAAACACTAGGAGACTGAAAGAGGCAGCACCATGGGGGGCTTGATCTTTCTGTATCTTGGGGAGATCTCAAGTCACGTACAGTTCAGGAACAGAGTCAGCCAGTTACCCCAAACGTAGCTGTGGGCCTAATAATATCACAATTGCAGCTCTTGGGTATACCCAGAATTTTTGTTTTACTAATCTGCAAAAAAACCAACCAGTCATAGCAGGCAGACCTTCTGTGCTAGCTTGAAGTTTGTAAAAAAAAAAAGTTTTCAAGTTTTCACAACTTGTCTGTGGCTAGCCTGCCTGCTGAATTAATCTTCAGTTCTATGGCTGTCCATTCAGCGTCTTTTATATTTGTAAGCAGCAGGGAAGGGCTTGTCAGCCGGTCGCTAGCTGCACGACTCAGTGGTGGCAAGTAACAGTGAAAACACAGAACAGGACTTCTGTGAAATTTTCCTTAAAATATATAATTCGGCCCAGGATGAACTCTCCATAAAACTCACTTTTAGAGAAAACAAATACTCCATGTAAGGAAGGCTGTGAAAATCTCATTAGCTAAGCCAAACACAGCATCAGCACTGGCAGGCATTCACTGCTCTATCTCCAGCCGCTTTCTAATCACTGAGGCTTTACACATTTGCACATAGGAAGCCCATTTAAATTCCACTGAGAGTCAGGCCAGGAATCAGATATCAAACTTGACTATGAAGCTATCTCACTTTAGAGGCAGCATTTACTTTTTCAACAATATAAACACAAGATTAATGCCGATAAGTGTTACAGGTGAATTCAGGCCCTGACCCAACAGACTATCTCTGCTCAAGTCTCTGCATTTTCACTCAAAATCATTAAGCAGGGCAGGGGGCATCTTACAAGTAACATTTTCTAATCTGAACATTTCAGTTGTTCTTCAAGACTACCGAGCTTAATGTGCTAGCTCCATCCCCCACACTGGGAAACCTTTAAATGGGAAATTCACCAAGCGGTCTAAAAATCAGTGAACACTGCAGTTCCCCAGAACAGTTCATACTCTGAAATTACGTAAGTAATCTGAATTGAATGAGAACTACAACCCTTGGGAGCAATTTCCAACACCGCTAATGAGAGCACATTGAGTTCCTTGTGTCCAGAAACTGTCACTGTTTGTGATAGTATTTAGAGCACATCTTGATGCTGACTCACAGATGCCAAGCGTATTATATTGCCTGTCAGCGGTTCTGTTTAGTCAGCTATAAAGTTCAGCACCTGGTTCCCATTTGGGAGTTTATTTATATAGAACACCTACTTATATTCTACACGCAGGGAGATGAACTGTAAAGACACAAAGCATTGATGACTACATGGAGCATTAATGTGGATACAGAAGAACACATTCAGCTATAAGTACGTAGGACAAGGGAAAAAAAAAAAAAGATACAGGCAGGTTGAGAGGATTACTCAAGTGTTTCAAGTTATGATTTTTGGGAGCCAGAATACACAAGTTGTTAAATTATCCAGGACAGTCATAGCGAAGATATATCTCTTACTTCTTAAATCACGGGGAAGTTTTTAAGGTGGCCTTCCCAGTTTCTGTCTTGTTTGCTGAATGGTTTTAATAGATAAGTGTTTGAAAGGCTCTGGTATTAGCATACACTTGAAAAGGGGCAGCGAGTGAGCTGACTGGAAAAGCAAAGCTGTGCTATTTACTCTGATTCTCACTCAAAGATCAGTTTCACAAAAATATTTTTATTAACAGACAATACTAATAATGCTTAAGTACAAACCAGTGGATAAGTACACTCATTGGAAGACACGTTTTCTGTTTCGCACCACTGTGTCTTGAAAACTACTACCTAGGTAGGTTCTGGTCCATCAATATATTCCCTGATATAATAGGCTATACAGAAGAGACTATGCAATATTATACCTTAAAAATAATTTATGAAATTGTTACAAATTACCCTTTGGTATCCTTCAATTTCCTATGCTCAAGACCTCTCCTCACTGACAATTTGTATTTAATATTTGATTTTGCTAGAGACTATGAAATTTGCAGGCTAGTGGTTCATGCCACATGGAAGTTTGGAATCCCATCCTTCAGACCGTGCTACGAGAGCGTCTGTTCTTGCTGTCTTGTTCTGATGTTGTTTCAAACTGGATACTGCAAATCCCAGCTCTGAGGCCAACCTACATTTCATTCTCTCTCATCTCAAAGCTATGCTCCAGAAAGTAGGTCTCTCATGCTTTGCATATTTGTAACTGGAAGTGTGCTGATCTCAAGTGTGCACCTTGGAGTAGACTTAAAGGTTTCTTTCTTCCCCCCTCCCCTACAGTAGCTGTGTGATTGATATTTCAGACATTTGCCACCAGAGGGAGATGACAAAATTCCACAAACGAAAAAAGACAGGAATTGACTAAGACAGCTAAAAATGTTTTGTTTTTTTTCCCCCTCTAGATGGCTGGAATCCAACTACATTTCACAGTACAAACTAAGCTCAATGTGCATGCTGTATTTGATGAACATTTAAACTTAATTTACTATTTTTTCCTCCAGTAGAGCAAGAATAAAAAGGAAGAATGTGTTTTCCTGCTATAGAACATTATGAAAATGCTACATTTTAACCATTAATATCGATTTATTGTCCCTTTTATAACAGCAAATTTTTGATAAACTGAGATTCTGAGAGGTTGCTTTACTTCATATATAGAAATAAGTATGAGAAACGGAAACCATCCCTAAAAAGTGTTCAAGACACGTTAATTAAGCCAGAAATGCCCAGAGGAAGCAGAAGTTTTAGGAGTCCTCCTCCCTTTTTGGAAGGGACAGCGACCATGAACACTGGCAAAGGCAGAGCCTGGGATTCAGTCCCAGGTTCAGAAAGCTCTGACCTGAGATCAGGGATACACTGAATACAGAAGACCCCACATCCACACAGGACTTGCTCTTGAAACACAACCAGACACACGTACAGTGTCCAAAACTGAAGAGCACTGGAATAATCTAGGATAAACTCAAACGAAAAGCTGATCTACACCTTTTTTTAGTATTTTGGATTTTTAAAAAAATTTAATTTTGATGGCAAAACACAGCTGCCAGTTTCTTCATCAGAGAGATCTCAAAGCAAAGGCTAATCAGCTTTTGGACAACAGCATGCAAATATTCATTCGATTGGTTTACATTTAGCACAAGCCTCACACATAAACCTTCCCTTCCCCGAGATCTTTGACATTTGTGCCTGTACAAAGATCTCAATTTGAAGGATCTATTTTGTATATGAGTTATAAATTACCTTTCTGAAAAAGTCTGCTCATTACAGAGACATAGTGGTATAGAGTGGTAAAAATCTGTTCTGGTTTAAAGTTCTTAAATCTGTTCCAAGGCGTTTCTTTAGCCTCTCTCTTTCCAGCTGTAGGATTTCTTCCTAATAGAATTTTTATCTTTTGTAGTCAGAGATTATATCTGTAAATGCTGTCTTTTCATACCATGCTCTTACCTCTTCTCCAGATAAGTAACATTCCTAGTTTCTGAAGTTACATTTGGCAATTGCTGGACTAGAGTGGTTACCTACTAGGGTCCAGAGCAAGTGCCCGCAAGGGAATCCTCTTGGCCCCGCTGCTGCTCAGTGCTCTGTAAGGAAATCTGCACCCCTCGCTGCAAAGCTTGGTGGAACTCGAGGCTTATTAGATGCAAACCGTGCTGTGCTATGGGGGCAGTGACCCTGGCCGCGGGACGGGCCCACTGAGCGCCCAGACCCCACAGCCACAGTCCTATGGCAGACACGGAAACAACACTGAAGGAGCAAGGCGAGTCAAACTGAGAGGGAGGGGCTGTTTCCCTGGTTTCCTTAAAGCTTCTCTTACCATATTTCTAATATTCAAAACTGTCTGAGAGAGACTGTATCACCTCAGAGAGAAATTGAAAGAGACATGAAAAAACCATGAGAGTCTGTGCAAACTGGGTTAGTCACTGAGCCAGCCAGCAGAATCAGCTCTAACTGCTTGGGGCTGGGCTGAGCAAACTTCCTCCCAACTGCTAGCCTTGTAATTAAGTAGATCAACCCTTCCCCAACTAGAATTTTTCTACTGACTTGTTTTTAAAGTAATTAGCTCATAATTTATGGATGTAATAGACATCTCTGGTATTCATTGCAGTTTCAAGCAGAACACATTTTAGGACTCCAGGTGTTTATTAGGCAGGGTGAACCACCGGACAGCACGGTGCTTTCTGTCGCCTTGCCTGCTTCAACAACACGCAGCACTGGGCACAGTGAGCGGCAGATTGTCAGACTGAAGGGATCATTGGTCCACTCTGGTTTTCAATTGCTGTCTTTTTATAAGCAGGGCCAGATTTTAACAGAATCACCCTTTTAATAAGCACAATTAACTCCACTAAACCTTTTCTTTTTTTTAGTCTAGTCAAGTAACAAGACAAAGAAGAACATCATGTGGTGGTTTCCTGTGCAATAACAGCAATAAATATAGAGAACAATGAAATGAATAGTTCAACACCCCATGAAGCAGCATAACAACCAAGATTGTTAATTAAGGCATTTTTCTTCAGCATCCATCCCTTTCACTTCTGAATTATTTCTTTTCCTTCAAGATATGCAACTCAAAACCTCTCCACTTACATTATTAACCAAAATTGCTCTGCCACCAGACATAGTTTTTGCTTAAGTATTTAGATTAAAAACGCATGCTATATGCTATCAGAAAGGCAGTGCTCTGTTTTCAAGTCCCTGCTATCACCCAGGACACCCTTACTGTTTAGCTGTTGATCTTATTTTGGATTTACCTGAAAAGGTTCCTCTCTCTAACTGTGAGGAACTCAAACAGGTTATGAGCTGGGGTTTGCCTTTTAGAGTCGCACCCATTCTCCAGTTGTAAGAAAGGAGCATTCCTAATGTTCCTGGCTATTCAAATGAGTACTACTAACACACACACACTAAGTTTATGCCATACCTGTCTTGTAAGTCTGTGCTCTAGAAATACTTGGGAAAGACAAAAAAAAAAAAAAAAAAAAAAAGACAAATTCTCCAAAGGACTGTTTCATACAAGAAGCTGAGATCTCTCTTAGTCTATGCTTATGAGTCCCTAGGAAAACAGCTTCCAAATCTTTTATTTCAGGAATAGACTGGTTTTGGAGAACGGTTATTACAAGACAGCTTAACATATAAACAAAGGGCCAGCTTAACACTTAAACAAAAGGAATGTGATTTCAATGAAAGCAAAATTTAACATATCACTGGCAGTTTTATTTTCCTCCCTAGAACCACACAGTTGTTTCAGTGAGGAAATACGAAGGATAAAGTCATGCGGAAAAAAAAAGTTAATTCCACTCCCACTACAGGCCTTGCTTACCAGAGCAGTGTAACAGCACTCACACAACTAGAGAATCTGAGGAAGGGGGACTGGTGAGGCCACACCAAACAAGTGGGGGTTACTGAATCCCTTGGCTCAACAGGCTTCAGCTGGGGGATGAGCTCTGCCCAAAGCAGCAGCATTTCTCGACCACCCTGCTCTCCCCGTGTCCCACATGGCCCCCAGGCTGCCTACGGGAGTTGCTGCCAACAGAGGCAATAAAGAGCAAAGGTTCACCTCCTGCTCCAGGGCTACATTTCTAATTAAATGCTGTTCACAATCAGCAGGCAGAAGGTTTCCAACAACACCCTCTATTATGCACAATGACTACCATTAAAATACTGCTTGCTAATAATTACAGTGTTAATCATGCCTTCATTAATGCATTTTTTTCCTGCATAAGATAAAATTATGGGAACTGGAATAAGAGATGGAACATGATTAAACTTTTAAATAAATCCATGGTTCACTTCAAGGAAAGACTGAACTCTGTTAATGACTTGCAACTCCATGGTGTGGACAGGGAATAAGCTGTAAAGTTACGAATAACCATATAGTAACTGAGAAGATAAAAGTTAACTCTTTTTATCTCCATAGCCAAAGACTTAGTGGTAGACCTAATCTACCTTTTGATTAGGTCTGACCTTGAAACCTACTGCCTTAGAAACATTGCAAGTAATGTTTTAGTAAACTGAGGTTGCAATTAAAAAAAAATAGAACACAGTATTGATGCCTGCATTACAGAACATTTTCTCAAACAATTCAAATATTTGTTTTAAAAAATGAACTGCACTTTGGCTATTTGTTACATCAACTAATTAGTCATCACATTCACTTAATTACCAATTGTTCATTTTCAACAGTTAAGTTTGAATTAATTATCAGAATTCTCATTAAACTGCGGCTGCCACATCAGACATCACATTAAAATTACACAGCAGAAGAATGAGACTGTCACTGGATCCTAGCAGACATGCTTCGGGCAGGCCTGTCCCTGCGCAGCACTGGGGGAGAAGCGTGAGGCAGAAGCTCTGTATTATAAAGTAGTATAATTGTATAGTTTTGTATAGTTTCAAATAGCTGTAGATCTTCTGTTGCACTTGTAAACCTCTTACATCTTAACCAGTATGAATCAGGTTATGTCTCACTGCAAAACAGAATTTTGAAGTCTGTGGAGCAAGATGATAATATTTAAACAAAAAATTTTAGAACAAGTGCAAGACAGTCACAGGTGATAAAATAAATAGTTATTTATGTATTTATTGTTATAAAGTTACCAATATATGGGAGGATTCCAGCTACTAGAGGTGCCTGAATATTTTTGGGTAAATTTTTTTTAAACTGATTCTGAGAAATTTTCAGATAGAAAATCAGCAAGGTAAAATCAGTTGCAATAAATTTCAGTACAACTACTAAATCAAAACTAAAGATAACATAATGAGATACAAACTTAGTTTAAAGTTCAATTTCAAACAAGACTTTACAATTTAACTTAAAATATGCTCTGATGACAGCAGAAAAATAAAACCAAAATATCTTGTTTAAACCTATGTTTGTTTGCAGGGGGTTTTGTTTATTAATTTGTGAACATTTTCTGCCCCATTTCAGGATGATGAAATTATTCCATCTTGTGATACTACCACAGCTAGTCCCAAAGTAACTCTTAGGAGACAAGCATTGCCCCAAACATCCTCCCTTGTTCAAGGAGACAAAACTGGAAAGAAAAAGTGTTTTGGCAAGGTGAGTTGCTGAAACAGCTTGAAGCTGTTCAGCAGAACACAGTCATATTCATTTCTGCTCTCTGCCAAATGTACAGGAAAAATAAAGCAAGCTAAAAGGACAGAGCAAATTAGTAGATGGAAACAAACAGACCCCAGTCCTCTAAACACTCTTTAGCTTTCCTTGGCAGTGCTTTTCAAATTAAATATATAGAACTCAAACAAGCAAGGTAATAAGGAACATCACTACACTAATAGACACTGGTGAGGGGAAAAAGGAGACAGGAGCAAAGGTTTGATTTGGATATTCTCAGTATGCAAGCTTGAACAAATCAGTACTAGAAATACTGAGTAGGTTAGAATATGTTTACTTATGAATTATTAATCATTTGAATTGCTTGTTAATATGTACACTGAAAGTATAACTTTTGCAAAGGTATTTGCAAAAGAAAATAACCCCTTCCAAAGCATAACCAAAAAGAGCTTAAAAATGTTAAATGTAATAACCTGCTCTCTATATTGGCCAAATATTTAAAAGATACCTAATTTTTCTTTCTAGTTGAAAGTCAGCAGATTTTTAGGTTAAAAGATGCAATATCAATGGCAGATTAAAAAAAAAATGCAGGAAGCAATTTAAGACAAACATAATGAAGTACAGTCTAAAAAGATAATGGAAATTGAGGACCAAATTATTAAAAAAAGTTAATCCCATCTCAGAAGTCTACACCCATGCAGCTTACAGCTTCACATCTCACATGTACATAAAGAACTACAATATCCTTGTAATAAAACTTGTTTTGGTATAAACTCATCACATAATTTGAAGTATGGTCTCCAAACTTAGCTGACTGCAGAATCTGAGAAGCATGGACTACCATATCATTTGACTTCCCTAGAAAAATACAGGAGTACAACTCCAACACCATCATATACATGAAAACAGGCCATATTTGTGCATTATTCAGGGATCTAGCTCAGACTGTAACTTTGATACCTACCACTCAAACCCCAAGCTGCGGTGCTACTGTATGTAACAGTGTCATATAAGTCAGCGTATACAAACTGCATACAAACTCTAGGCAACTATCAGGAATTTAATGACAGAATAAAACTGAACCTCACAGAGAAAGCAACAGCCAAGTCACAGGTGAAAGAAAGTGGAAATGGAAACCAAGGATATGAACTTTCAGACCAGCGCTTTATTAAAAACAGTTCGGTTTCAGATCCACTTTAGGTCAAATCCAGCCACCAATGTAATTTGTAAGCTTAAAAACTCTGAAAAAACATTACCAAATTGTCCTGGCTAAAGCTCAGCTCTGAATGTTCCTGTAATTTAGAAACTCTCTGAAGGAACATTATAGTTTCCTGCCTAATTTATCTTTTTGATTTTAATGAGCTTTGATATGCACAAAAGCAAGCATATGTTTTTTTATAACACCAACTGCGATAACTACAAATACAGCCTTCTGTCAATAAGCCAATTTAAATCATTGCATAAATACAGACTAATTGTTGGGTTTCATTTAACTTTGTGCTTCTATTGAAATTAACTGCCCTGCCTCCTTAAAGGAGGCAATTTACACCAATTTACTCTTAAGGCTGCTGAGGAGACTTCATCATCCCTGTAACAGACTTGCCAATGCTGTCAGAGTAGCACACCATCTTTTTATTCTGCAAATGTAGAAGAGCACAAAGAGTAATTTGGTCTGAGAAACAATTCTCCAAGATGTTCTGAGAATGTCTGGTTTGACAAAACATAATTCGTGCCTGAAGGAGCAGAGAGCAAATGAATTCCCATCCAATATTTTTAAAACAGCAGTTGAAGAAACTAGAGTCTACTTCACATTTATTTTTTTACGAAAAACAAACCAGAAAGCCCCAAACAAACAAAAATCCCCACCTAAAGTAAAACACCAGAAAACCCAACCCCAAAACAAAAGTATTGCCCACAAACTAATCAGAATAAAGGTAAGTTATTCACTGACTTCCAAGTTCCCTTTCGTTACTGATTGCTCCTCTTTGAAACACATAATTGGTAGCAGCAAACATAACTCATCTTTCTAAAACTATTTTCATTCAACTACCTGTGTTCCACCAAAAAAATTGCATTCATATAGATCAAATAATCATATTGTGCTAAAATCTGGACACAGAAAGCAGTTTCCAGCATTCAGAAAGAATTTCTTTGTACTGTGCTGAGAGTTTCTTTGTGCAAAGAGCTCAATGTAGAGATTATAAAATTCTTCTGACAATCTTTGCAATGTTAAAAACATTTATGTCCATTTTAGAGGAAGATGAAGAGGAAACAAATGACGTATTCAAGAAAAGCACAGTTTTGGAAAGAGTCCAGGAGTCCAGGTTCTTGTCTCCTCTGATAGTCATGACCTCTTTGGAGACTTGTCAAATACAAAAATCCTCATACCTCTGAAAACATGGACATTATCAGAGATTGGGTGAGAAGAGGTGTGGGAGGGAATCAGAACTAGGGACACAGTGAAAGACAGCAAGAATAGATTAGAGGCAAGAGTCCTGGTAAACATATATCATCATATATGTATATCTGATAACATGTATCCTATGCACATGGCTGCTGAATCAGTGCAGGATGAGGAGTGGCATTTAAAAAGCAATAGCGATGATTTATGTGTGGGGGATTCTACAATCAGCATGGATCCTCCCTGAAAGATAATATCGTCTAATGAAGACTTGAGATTTGGAAGACTGGGTTCTAACTTTTTGGAGTGGTTTTCAGCATCAAGATGTACTTCTAACATAATTTGGAAGGATGTCTCTCAAAAGAGCACAACTCATCATTTGTTACTTTTCCATCATGCACCAGCTAAATTACATGGGAATAAACGTGTTAGCCTGGGAATTTAAAAGGGTCAGCCACACAGATTTTAAAATCTACTAAAATTAAGAGACAGAAACATCATTACCAATAATACTTGTGTTTAAATACCTTGAAATTGTGACTCAAAAATTAAGTACCAAAAATTGGAATTCACACCAAGTACATGAAATTGGCATTTTCACGCTCCCAAATTACCTCAGTATTTCTTTCCTGCAATTCACTAGTGTTTATAAGAGCAAAGAAGAAAAATAATTTTTGCTTTGTGGCAACAGAAGCACACATTTAAAATTTACGCTCTGAGATGTACAGAAGTTCTTGTAAAAGAAAGAGTTCAAAAATTATTAGAGTACGTTTGACTGTCAACACTTCTCAGTTACTTTCTTGTTTTCCTTTTTTTCATAATTGCTTAAAATTAAGCAAACAAGATCTATAAAATCAGTTCTTGAAATAAACACATTTCAGTGATTTAATTTATGTTGGACACAAAATCATTATTGCAAGTGTTCATTTTCTAAGTCTTACAGGTTTTGGATATTGCGAGGGTCAAACAGTCATGAAAACTGTACTGAGGATCCATCCCTATGAGTAAATGAGATAGAGGCTACAAAAACATTTAAAAAAGTTTTGTCTGTTACTGCTTGCAGCTTAGTCCCTATATTTTCCTTCTGACTTTGTCACTCCTGTGCCTATGGAGTGTATGCATACAGAAAACCAAACTGTTGTTTGGTTGTGGCTCATCTATAATGGAAACAAATTGGATCTCTCTCACACTCGTGAGTTGCTGACAAGGCCTTCACAGTCAGACACCTGACTGTTGCTGTAACAAACACGTTGATATGAATGTAGGTACCAAAGTAAGTTAGAAGAAATCATCCATCCATGAAATACTGCTTCAGATACTCACTGACAACTACCTTAAAGAAACAGAAAGGTAGAAAGAGGCTTTTTATATTTTAATAACATGCAAGTTCTTAAAAGTCCCATTAAGTCTCATGTAGATTAAAACCAGTGGCTATTAATGAATCCATCATTTGCAGCAACTACTTAGAGAGCAAGGGGATGAGAAAAAAGGACCGATCTTAAGTTAGCGTCATTTAAAACTCAAGCAGTCATACCTGTTTCAAGGGAGATGGTGAAGATAAAATGCTGCTCTCTAGAAATCATTTTAAGGTAAAATTATTCTGGCCAAATTAACCCCAAGAGTAACTGTTAGTTTCCCTGGATGTGCACCAGAATTGAATTTAGACTACAGTGTCCAGTGAAGTAAATAGAAGGATTTCAACCCTACTTAAGTGGGCAGTATATAAAGCTGCACACTATTTGTATTCAGAGTGGAGAACTTCATCTCCATATTATCTCCATGGAGATAATTTATTGTTATATCAGGTTTTTGGGGTTGCTTTCGGGTTTTGTTTGTTTGTTTTCCAAAGTCTTCAAAAAAATCAATTACAGCCATGAAAGAATAAAAGCACAAAACTCTCATGTGAAACAAGCCTGTAGAAGTTTATTCCTCTAAAACTGCTAGGCCATATCCTGTTTGTTTTCATACAGCCTTAAGTCAGAAATCATTCCACTGAGCCTTTAAGGAATTCCTTGGCTTTAAGGAATTTAGCAGAACACTACCAGAATGTTATATAGCTTAGAGGCCCAACCTGCAACACTTTACAGATAATTGTATTCCTACCACACAGTTCTATCCAAAGAGTTTAAGAAACATAGAAAAGTATTGTTCCCTAAAAACTGACAGAAATTGAGTAATTTCTATAAAATTGAACACACTACTCAATGGAGAGTTTATGCTAATGGCAGAGAAGAGATGGAGTCTGACACAGCTAGCCAGTATAAAATAAACCCAGTACAATTTCCGAATAATTCTGAATGAGCAGAATGATCTCACACCAGACTGGGGCTTTGCACCACATGGCCACAGCACTTTTGATTTACGGTGGAAGGTCCCCAAATCATATTTTTATACTGTTTAACCACAGTCTAGTTTTGGTTTTGTGTCTTGCAAACTTATTTAAGAAGAAACCACAGAAACAAATTTTAGTCACCTGATTTTTTATCCGCTGGAAAAGTCCATCACATTTTAGCCAGGAAGATTGTAACAGGGAATTAATTTCTGGATAAACCTTTATTTTTCATCATAACCAGTGCACAGATAGGGGTACTGAAACATGCACAAAATTATCCATACATTTCAGGTAAGTTCTTAGTAAACTAACTTGCACCAAAGTCCATGCCTCAGTAAATGAAGGAACGTGCATAAACAACTGAACAGAAAGAAAAAGTTTGCCTTTTAGAGGTGATAGATAACTCTCATTCAGGTTCCCTGATGGTGTACAACAATTTTCTCCTCTTTTTCTCAAACAAAAGGTGTTAATCACCTACATACACTATAGTTTAGAATTCCTAGGATCTCTGACTGAAAGACCACTTACTACTCCATCTGGAAATCTGGAACCAGTTTTCAGGGAAGGTGAAATTCCCAGTGAAATATTGATAAATGGTATGCATTCATGATAGTGTCGAAAGAAAATTAGTACAGCATGTTTCATAGACACTGCTACTTGAGTGATCTGTACAGGTTGTTGAGGCTGCTCAGAGAAATGTGTTGGTACACTTTCTTGCTTAGCCATTGTAATGGAAAAGTACTCCTCTTCATTGCTTAATAAACATCAAGATTTCAGAGATTTTCTTTATTAAGTTGTTAAGTAGCATTTCTCAGTTGCAATTCTTATGAAATACATATTACATCAATACCTCCTGGTTCTGTCTTCAGAATATAGTCAATTATTTATGGATACATGCATATACTGTGTCACTGTTCATGAACATTTGCATATTCAGCTGAATATTAACAACTAATGAGTATTTCTAAAACAGAGTCATTCTGAAGAAGCAAATTTACCTATGAAAACTACAGCAATATTGTATTCTCTTTTCAGAATTCAACAGAGCAATAAACAGGGACTGAAAAAAACCCCCAACATCTTAAATGCTAGATTATGGTACTTACAAGCTATAATATCTATTACCTATATTACCTTTCTTCCCTCTTCCTGTTGCTTCTACAACATACAAATCTTTCCTGTGCTATGCCTTTGTGCATAAGCTCAGTTTTTTGTCAGAAAGGCAACTTCTTGCTACAACGGTGAAACAAATAGCAGCTCTGGTCATTTCCTGTTACTGTCAGTCCAATGTCTTTGCCTCATCAAGTTTCTATTATATTTTTTTTTTATTTCTCTAAGGTAATATTGGAAAAAATCATTAACATACAGCTTGGTATGTAATAACATCTGTGATGTTTGCATAGAGACACACTTTCAGAACAGACTAAATTATATTTCTGTTTGCCATTGGTTAATCTGAATTTATTAAAAAGTTGCATAGTTACTGCACCCTGTGTTAAGAAGCCAAGGTGAAACGTGGTCAGTGTACCTCACTACTCACAGAAAATGATTTTTGTTATCAGAAGTCGTTCAGTGCATTTGTACATGCTTAGAGGCTTGGAAGCCCATCCTGTAAGGCACACTTTTCCTAACCATTCTTCAAGTTGCCACTTATATATCTGCATTTTAACAATCAAGCTTCTAATCTAGGAATAGGGAGCAACCTGTCTCTGCTTCTTACCCGTAAGATTTTAATCTTGAACAGTAGAAATGCTAAAGGCGAGCAAGTGTGCCAGAAGTAGCCAGCAGAATCAGGGACCTTCATTTCTCAGCCTTAAGCAGAATTTAAGGTAAGGATTTTTGCTTCTTAATCCATTTGTTCAATTCCAATTGAATTAAAAAGTGCAGAGTTAATACCAGGAAGCTGAAAGCTAGATATGTCCTGAAACGCATACAAACATCGAGTTATGAAATGAAAAAACCAAACCAAACCAAAGTACTTCTCATCTAATAGTTACTATATGGAGAAATCTAAGGAAAGCTCTACAAAATCAATTCTAAGTGTTAATCACTAGACATTATTTAATGACAAGATGTGCAAAGACTCGCCTTGGAGAAAACTACGTACACAACTGAAACAAGTGATAAAACAGAAGATACCTTGCTGGCATGAAGAGACAGAAGTACTATACATTTTACTTAAGTACTTATGTGCATGGGAAACCATCCCTCTGTAACTTTTGAAGGTGGCAGGCTCTAGTGCCTTGAATAGGGCTACAGTAACAGCATGCACACGCTCCAGTTTTAGGCCTACCACGCAGGTAGCAAGGTGGGCAGCTTCTTATGCAGTTTCCTCCACGACAAAATGAAGGGTTTATTCATTTGCTTCAGGGAGAAATCTGTGAGTATAATGCGCTTCAAAGTAGTTAGTCTTTATGCATGCTCTAAAAGTCCAAAGGGGAATTTCCATCATTTCCAGGGTTGCCCAAAATCAAGATGATGGAAAGAGCCACAGTCTGTCTTTTTGTAACAGCGAGAAGGGAAAGCATTCAGATCTGTGGTTAACAGTGGGATCCATATACCCTTCTCATCATTTGCAAGATATATCGAGGATCAGGTTTATGAAAACATGATGCTGAGATGTAAAAATCTTGAAAAAGTAAACTTGAGAGAAATAATTGCCACCATAAAAGAGAATACATTGGAGGTTTTTTTCCTTACTTTCCCTGAGTATTTCTTAATACTTCTGAAAATTTTCTGGGATATTGTTGGACAACAACATGAACTGGGAGGACCTCAAGCCAAACAGCATGTTTTGACATGTGCTGAGTGGCTAGAGACTTATTTGTCATATTTCTCCCTATGCATAAGCAGCAGAGATTCTGCGTTTCATTGGCACAGTCCCCCCAGTACGTTGTGCCAAGTAGACTTGCAGTTCTGTATCATTAATAACTTTTTTGTAGTAGGCACTTATGCTTTTTAGCACACCTACCAAGGGAACATATGGTTTATTGCATCAGCCTTATTTACCTACCAGGAAAATATTGTTTTTTCTCCTAAATTTACAAATCAGAATTTTCCTGTCACATTTCCACAAGTGATTGCATGAAGCATCATAAGGAACAGTTATGTATTGGTGCAAATCACCCTGTGGGAAAACTGAAGGAAAACGCGTCATCTCCTGGCCTTGTCCTGAAGAGCAGTACACTAATGTCAGCTGTTTATTGATAGAAATCACTGTCAGATTCACCTCAATCCCTTCCACTTTAAAAAGATGCAGTCCAGCTTCCTAAAATTAACTTGACTTTAGGCTTGGGCCCACTGTCATATTACACTGTTTCCAGCATTTTTTTCCTTTGTTGTTTATTATTTCTTCCCAGCGTATTTAAAAGTGCATTCAAAAGAAATAATAGAGAATTAGACTGAAAAATAAGACATCATGGAAAAGTCTGGCTTGACTTCTGAAATTATGTGGAATATGAGTATTTGTCCCTGAACTTCCTTTTCATATTACTGTATATATTTAGCAGTTATAGACATGGTCTCTGCCTTCTGACAACAACCCAGCTCGGCACAACACAGATGTTTGAAACTAACAGTTCATAATACAATGCACGAAAGCAGTTAGCTGACTTCAATATAGTCCTGTATGCTTTTTGTAATATGAGACATACGTAAGAACGCAACTCAGTGCAGCCAGATTCGGGTCATAAGGCACTTATGTATATCCATCTCTTAAGGAAATAAGAGAAAGAAGCTAGAGAGATCAATTTCTGTCTGAAAGAACAGCACAAACTAGCTCACAATAAGGGGAGCTACACCGTCAAGGAAACAATTTTGTTTCAGGGATATTCTCACAGCTCTACATTTTCATTGTTTGCACGATGACAACCAGTTCCAGGTAGGAAAATAGCAAGCATGGTCTGAGCTTCAGTGATAATTTTTCTTTAAATACCAAAGGAGATTAAATTTGGACTGTGGACAGTTAAACTTGGAAGTCTAAATTAATGCAGAAATTTTAAGTGGAATACAGAGGCTTATTTTTAACACAAAACTGTGACAGCCTATGATGACATTTTTATATTATTTCATTTTTTTAAACAGTAGAATTTTCCCAGATAATATATTTTTGGGAACTGATTTAATACAGTGTCCTATTTATATAATAATAAATAGAAAAAACCAACCCAAACTTGCTGCTTTGTCTACAAACAATGGCAGGTTTCCAGGCACCGTTAAAAAAGATTCACAATATCAGCTTATTGGGGTACTTTATGTGGACTTGAAAATAATCAGGTCTTCCTAAAGTCTTCTTATTTTATGCCATCAGTTCAAATACTTACATGTCTGGGGAAGAAGTGTTAATAATATTTTAATTTTAAAAAAACCCAAAACAATATATATACTACTGCAGCCTATTTTAAAAATTGATGTTAAAGAACTATTGTGAACTGAGTCAAATCCAAATACTATTGGCTGGGTCATGTTCTCAGGTGATAATTTCCTTGGATGAGGGACACCATCACTTATTTTAATCTGTAAAAATCTTCTATTTTAAATATTATGTAAGATTTACTTAAAAAAAAAAAAAAACAAAACAGCACCATTTCCCCTTTCCTAAACAAATCTGTTTATACCAGTTCCAACAAAACATTACCATTAATAACAAGGTGGAATACTGTCCCTATAGAAAGAGGCATCCTGCTGTGACACACTGTCTTGTTTGCCTTTCATCACTGAAAATATTAATCTCAATGCAGTTCCTGCTGGGATAAAGATTTATATTTTCTCAGATTTTGGAAACAGTTAATTAAGCAGCTGCACTGAGTTTCAGTAAAAGGAAGCCCAGAACATTTTGCAAAATGCAAAGTAAAGCTCCATACTCAACTTTCTGGTTTCAGCTGGAGCAAATAGGGAAGCCTGAAAAGAAAAGAAGCCCTTTTCTAGAGATTAAATGATCCATGTATTTCAGAGTCCTTCCCCCCCCTGGCATTTTCATAGCTAAATACTAGGACAAACAGGGATAAGACTAGAACAAAAGAATTTTCTTACCTCCTTGGAGCATACACTTGGAAAGAAAAAAAGGCTGTTTGAAGGGGAAACCTTGATCCGCAACAGCAAGGGCAGGGGAGCTAGGTTCAGAGACACAGCTGTTCCCACCCTATTCACTTTATTAGAATGTGGGATGAAAGTGGGACTGGAGAGGGCTTCCTTAGCTCTTCAAAGGTAAGAAAAAGAGATCTTTTGTTGCCCTGAGAAGTAACTGTTGGGCTAAAGATGAAGCTTAGAATACTTTGCACAAGTTCCCCTTTTTTATAAAGTGGTGTGTGGTGTCTAGGAGGGAGGAAAGGAGGAGTTGGAAAGTTTGATATCTTTAACCTCTTTTCTTGCTTTGCTTGGTAACTAACAGATCAAAGCTGCTAAATGGACTGAAGTCCTTGTTTGTGGCTGTAAACAAGGTGTCTCCTGGAATTCCCCATTCCCTCACAGACAAGCTCAAACGATTCTCTTTACAGTTTCTTCTCTCTGAGTTCTTGGTCCAGAGTAATGAGATGAAGAGGGAGGTGATGAACTGAGTGGCTACTTAAAAAGCCCCACCAAAAGGACTGGCTGTGCTCTCCCAGATGGCAGTGAATGCTGCCTGAAGGAGGACTTCTTTTTTTTTTTCTTAACGTTATTACACTGGAGCTTTCAGTCCAAAACTGTGGGAGGAAGCAAATACCTTGGTGACTGTTAGCCTCCTCACATTAACTTGTTAATGTTTGCTCTGAGCCTTGAGGAATTTAACTGTTAACAATAACACCCTGTTTATGTAGTACCCAAACAAGCTCCTGCTCCCAGATATTAACTAGAGAGAACTATCTTAACAATACTGTACTTAAAAAAAAAAAGTTCTGACATCCCTAAAAGTAAGAATATATATAACAGATATATTTTACTGCATTCACATAAGCTCTGAGTTCTGAAAAGTCTTACATGTATGATTTAGATGTGAATAGGGGTGCCTGCTTGGATCAGTCAATGTAGTTAATCAGATGTACATGTTGAATGCTGTGCTCTTTGTACCGTGTGTGAGGAAGGAAATTCTTTGCGGCAGGGACAGATTATTGCACAGTTTTAGCTTCCATAGCTTTCTGTAAAAAGTCATTTACTGACAATAAATACCTTTAAAACAGAGTAGGGTTGTCACACCCATTGGCTATAATAGCTAAGCAGTTTGAGAATCGATGGAACACAATCAGAGGACAGGAGAGCAGAACTTTCTATCTGGTTGGGTTTTTTGGCATATTTTCACAGCACCATGGCAAATAGGACCATTCAGAATCATACAAGAGCCACAGCTGTTTGCATATGCATCAGGATGGATGCTTCTAATGGGCATTAAATTTTCTACAAATGCAGAAGCTTGGCCAAACCTGTAGAACAAATATTTGTTTACATTTCTATTGCATTTCCTTTGTACTCCCAGAATCAGGCTGCCGAACCATTTAACAAATCTGGCAAAATAAGGACAAATAATTACTGAGGCTATTTGTTTTGCTATATGATATCTTTTCAAAAGCTATGGCATATGAGAAAGATTTAGAGATAATTATTCATAACTGTTGTAATTTACCACAACCTTCATTAATATGCTTGTTTAGCTAGCTCAAGTAGTATTCGGGATACAAAACCCAACGAATTTGTCCGTAGCAAGATAAGCAGAGAATAACATTTCCAGGATTTATTTCCTACAGTGTCAAAAATATGACAGTTCCTTGCTGTTCCCTACCAGCTTCTGCTTTACAACTTCAGAGTTATCTACACACAGTAATTGATAAAGTTTCATAGCAACTCTGCCAAGAAAGGAAACTGCCTGTTCCATCACATAGGAAAACACGGTGATCTTTGCCCCAGAATAAAACAGCAGTCCCACAATTTTTAAAGAGGGAATCATTCAAACAGCAAATGACAGAAAGAAATTTTACAGTTAAAAATTTCACTAGACTATGATTAATTAGGAAAAAACATTTTGAAAAAGGGGGTTTGGTTGGGTGTTTTTTGGTTTGTGTATGGGGATTTTTCCCCTTCTTTTTTCTTTTTACACTCTAGTCTTCCTTGAGCCTAATTAGAAAGCACCTTAGCTTTAATTGTCATTTAAAGAAGATACCTTAAGCTGAGCAATGACAACGAATGTGAAGTTCGTCAATTCTGCTAGCCCCTACAAGATGTACTTCGCAAATCTGTTATGCAAATATTGATCTATTAAACTGCAATTCCACAGCAGCTCCCTGGTGGAATGCCACAGTGCATTCATTATAGGCAATACAGGGAAGACAGTCCAACAGGGAGATCTGTGATCTGAAAACAATGCAGATACGATACAGCCTTGCATCATTTACACAATGTCCAAACTGTATGTTGTAAGTCTTGAGGAAGGGAGGGTATTACTACAGCTCTTGTTCAAGTTAGGAACATACCAGAGTTAATAACTTAATAAATAAATCAGCTTGAATAAAGTCCCATTTGTATATTCACCTTTAATCTGTGTATTTATGTGATCAGCCTTGAGTGAGAAAAGATTTAAGATAGAAAGTGAAACTATAGCTAGTTATCTACAGACAATCAAAGCAGTGTTGGACATTACGTATCTACAGGACTTCAGCATAGGCATAAGTGCTTTGCTGGAATGGGGCCTAAATATGAAAAATCTTTGTTAACATTCTGATCTGTCTTGGCTGAAAGTCATCAGACTGAGTTCAGAGCATTTACTTTGCATTCTGGCATGAGTTAAAGACTGAAGCATCTGATGCTAATTTTAGTTCTACTTCTGATTTTCTGGGGTTTTGTAGGGTTAAGTCAGGATGGTGATGCTATTGCAGGGTATATTTTTTGTAGCAGAATTCAGCTGTGTTGTTTTACATAGAAGAAAATATTTAATGCAGAAGTACTGTGCTTACTTGGTGAGTGATAAATGTATTTAGCAAAAGTTAAATTGCATCAAACACATAAACCGTGAATTTTTCTTAGGCTACAGAGAACAAAAAGGCTTTATGGCACCATTCCAGTTCCAATGCAAATGGCAGAGAAGGGTGTGAGAGCTCCTAACCCAACAAATACAGGAAAACATCCACACACATGTCACTCTCAAAACAACTGCTTTCAATAACATGAGTTATGCTTTATGTAAATGGATGTTTAGGAGCAAAAGTACAAAGCAAGACTTGTTGCAAGACCTGATGTATCATTTTTGACATACAGGAGACAAGGTTTTCTTCTTTTTTCCCCTCTCTCTCAACATTTCTTTCCTTTTCCTTTACAGAGCAGGGAAGAGTATGATGTCAATTCTAAAGTTTTAACTAATGCATCAGAAACTGAAGCCATGGTACTACTTCTTTAATTAAAGCATTTCTCACAAGGACTTCTAGATGCAGGAGAAAAATAATAAGGCACATGGATTTAATTTTATGCAAGTTCTTCATTGAATTGCAAATATATACAGTCTGGTTTAAATCAGTGAAGGAGGGGAGCTTGAGCAACCCATCAGGCTCCACTCTTGCACATTAATGAATACCCCATAGAGTAGTCTGATATCCAAGAAAAGACTATCAAAATTATATTGCTTTTATTATTTAGAAATATTCCATGGCACAATGTAATGCAATATCATTTCAGCAGAACAGTTAATGCCTTGGGAAGCAGAGTAGTTATATCACAACAAGCATCTTACCAAGTACTTACATAAGCAAGAACTACAAGACTGTTTCTGTAAACCTTTAAGCCAGTGAGTCTCTATTTCTTTCTGAGATATCGGCTCTGGCAGAAGGTACAGCGAAAGACCATCACAGTTCATGTACTGGGCATTTTCCCCCTGTAGTTAGAACTAGTCATTGGCATTGTATTACTAAAGAATATTTTTTAAAAAGGAAGCAAACTGTGTGTAAGGGGGGGTGGGGTGGGGGGAGATTTTTTAAAAAATTTCCTGCCATTCTAAATTTTTAAGACATGATTGTTACAGCAAGAAAATAATTCCCAATAAACTTTTACATACTTTAAAATATTTTTACACAGGATTCTGTAACATTTCCAGTAACTCTGTTGGTTATACTAGAGTTTTTCAAAGGGTACCTGAACAACAGGTATTCATCATACCTATTGGTACAGCACCATTTTTAAGGTCTCATATCTATGATCACTGAAGAGAATGGGAAAATTACTATTTAGATTATTGGTGCTGGGTCAGACAAAGACTTCTGCACCAGCTAATCCAATGGCATTGGTATAAAATAGAAATAATTTTTTTAAACTATTCTGTGCCTCAGTTTGGCAAATGGGAATAGGTACAGTTAGTATAATAGGTTAGGTACCCCAGAATTGTTTAATCTGAATTGCACCTTTTTCCACTTCTGAGTGGCCTAAGAGGAAACTCTAAGCTTCTCAAATACATTTTCTGTAAAAATTCTAGAATTATTTCTTGGTCTTGTAGCGTGCATAAAATATTTATAACCTGAGTTCCTATAATCTCGCACAGATTAAACTGTGAAACCGTGCAATTTCCCTTAATTTAACAGGTAAAATCATATTCTCAGTGAAAACACAGACACGAGTGTTTATTTTCCATAAAATTTTTTTGGGTGGATGGCAGAGAGGAACAGTCCTTACTGGTTTGAATACTTGTAAAAAGAAAAATGAAAAGGTTAATAAAACAGCCAAGTGACATCACTTAAAAAAAAATCAAACTACTTTTAATGATAAATGTTTTACAGTATTCATGCTGCACTTTCTTATTGCAGTGGGGGAGGGTTAGAAAGGTAACCTAAAGTGTTCCAAAATTAAATGAAACATAATGTATAAATATGTGAAGTACTCCTGGCTTTGTTTAGCAGATAGAGATCAACTCCTGAAAGATCTCTATGTTCTCAACTACTAAGAAAATCATCCCAAGTACCTGTGGGAAAGCGAGTCTCAGGTCAGGACTCCCTGTCCTCCTCCAAGTCAGGCTGCATAACAAAGTTCACCTGCAATACAGTACCTTTCTCAGGATGGGCTCAATCAAAGAGTCTCACTGCAAAATGCCCTTTGTGGGGCCCTGATCTGTACAACATGGCACAGATTTTGGGCAGGATTATTTATTCTGTACTGAATTCCCTGCTGCCATAGCTAGACTGCTGCTAATAGCTAAGCTGCTGTCGTACAGCACACTGGAATCTTCAAGGCAGACCTATTCAGTGCTCTGCAAATCTTTTTACCTCCACTGCTTTCTAACAAGAAGATAACACTCTTTACCCTGCGTGCACAGAACTCAGAGTTTATTCATTTGTGTGCTGTTTGCAGTTCTGACTGTATCAGAAACTGTACTCATCTAAGGAAAAAATTTGTACTATGCCAAAGCAATTTCTATGTCTCTTTTCCTCCCACAGACCTTATGTACCATAAGCTCAATTAATCGGCTGACCCGTTCTTCTACCACTGATCTGGAAATGGCTCTTATGGTAAAAGTGCACAAATATTCTACTCCCAGGGAGAAATTTGAAAAAAAGAAGGTTGTTCAGTCCTCTTCTGAACAGAGAATCAGGTTTACCTGCTTATTCCTTGATCTAGAGAGCTAGTATCATTTAAGAAACTATAGAAATAAACCCATGTTGAATGCCAGAGAATAAAGCTTTTCAGTTTACAGTAAATTCTCAGTTCTGTAGCTTCTAGAGAACCACAGTTAATTAAATGACATGAAGTAGCACTACACCGTGGTGATACATGTTTATTCTGATTCAACCACTTCTGGAATTTGTGTAGATTAAAATAATCTAGAGAAAAAAATCTAACTTGTTTACATCCAACTAATTCAGAGAGATCATAATAAACGACTACCATAAAAAAAAGTTATCATAATAAATGATAGCAAGTCATTGCTATCTGATTTGTAAAGGCTTAAAGTTAAATTCTGTGTCTACTGATTTTCCAGTATACCTTTGAAGTAATTTTTCCTGAATTACTTCATGTACCAGAACCCAAATATACGTGCGTAGGCAATATGAGAGAACCTCAGTGTTTTCTGGAACATAGACATTAATCTGTTTCTACTATGAAGCTGGTGAAATAAAAGTTAATTCCTAGAGGTTACAGAGAACATGAAAACTGAATGTGGAGTCTTTGAAATTTTGGGGCCTTATCTGATATAAATGCAGTTGAACTAAGGCCAGTTAAATGGGTCCTATCAGTTGAAGGTGGATGAGAATCTGAAATCCTGGACCTCTGGATCATGGATATTCAAACATAATGACTCTACATCCAGCTTGTTTCTGGTAATTAAACGATATAAAGAACACATCACTAACAAATGTTTCTGTATGCCCCTTATGGCACCAAACTCAACAGACCCAAATGTTGGGGTTTTTTCCCCTCAAAAATGGATTATTAACGTGATATTTAATCTCAAAGGGAGAAAGGTAAACTCCTTTTGGGCTCTATGCAGTTTTCTTCTCCAGTACCCAAACATGCATTGGAAATTCAACAGCAGTGCCACTCAGCACTCTTGCAAGCGGTGACAAATAACATCTGCAATGCAAATGTCAGGGAAAATTAGACAGACAGAATGTAGTTACTGGCATTGGCATCTGGCCAAGACATTCAAATTAGTGATGGGATGATGAGAAAAATCTTGTAACAAAATCTGAAGCCAAATAACACCTGGAGTGCTCTTTTCGCTAGGCAGATGCAATATCAAAAACTGGAGGATGGTAGCAGCAGCCAGAAAGTTAAACAAGACTGTGATTCTAACACTGGGTGGATGCCACTTGTAAGAACATGCACAGCATATCTGCCTGATTGTGGCAAATCACCTCGAGGTGTTCTTCAAGTGTGAAGGGGAGGAAAGTCAGCTTCTGGACAAAATCATTAGAACACATTGGAATGGGGCTGGTGGCCTCTGCTCCAGGAAGTGTAGGAAAAGTTGGCAAAAATTGTCATCAAGTGTATGATAATTTGAGCAAGATTTACTTGACGTGTTAGATTCCATAACACTTTCTAGAAGACATGAAGTAACCACAGAAACTGCTTCTGGCTTTGTTCATTATGACATAAAAAAATAATATTTATTTTCTTAAGAATTGACCTGTAGATTAGCTCTGCAGAACCAAAAACTAAGAAAACAGACCAGATGCTCTGAAAACTAAACATTTCACGGGAGGATGTCTCTTATAACACAAAGAAAACACCTGTACCTGTGCTGCCTAAGAAGAGGTGGGCTTGGTGGCATAACAATCTGTAATAGTGTTCAAATAATTAGAATTTGATTCTAGAATCAGCCTACTATCTCTCCTTTTTCTACTCCTCCTTCACTGTAAAACAAATGAACCAACAAAAGAGGTTTCTGTTATGGAGAAGTAAAGCAGCTAGAAGGATGGTTAGTGATTAAAGACACGACACTGAAGGACAGAGACAGAATCTGTTGTCTATCCCTGCTTCAGATGCTGTCTAATTATAGGATAGCTTTAAGACACAGATTGGTGCCTACTGAGTTTTCCAAGGTGGCCCTTCCTCCTGCCTGAAGCTCCGTTCTGTACAATGAAGATAACAAGGCTTGTTTGCCTCCTGGAGAAAGCAAAAGATAAAAATAACTGGTGTCAGTAACTGATGTGTACAAAATGTTATGTTCTTTTTAGATAACTGTTATACGAATCCAGAAAATGAAGATGGAAAAATAAAATCTAAACTTGGCTTTGGATTTTCTAGGAGACAAAAGCATGAGGCTCCTAACTGTTGTTGATTTTTGCCTT
Source organism: Egretta garzetta (assembly GCF_000687185.1). Classification (NCBI taxonomy): domain Eukaryota; kingdom Metazoa; phylum Chordata; class Aves; order Pelecaniformes; family Ardeidae; genus Egretta; species Egretta garzetta. Next base: position 2,112,686 of record NW_009260839.1, on the reverse strand, counting down.
CTTAACCTTTTATCTTTTGACCTTCTGCAAAAAAAAAAACCAAAAGAAGCCAAACAAAATACAACAAAACCTTAAAAGTTAACTTTTAATAACATTACCTAGCAGATTCCACCATGATTCATCATTAGGGCTAAGAAAATGCTTACTCTGTGATGAAGCATGGAGCTCTATGATCTGCCTCTGAATGTGCTGGCGTATCCTCTTGTTTGAGCTCATTAGCACTGGTAAAATAAGTTTGTTTAATAACAAATGTAGCATGGCTGTTGGTGGCTTGCAGACCATGAGTTATGCATAATATTTCATAGGGATGGATGCTGCTGAAGGGGAGGAGAAGCACAGCCTGTAAGAGAGGTCCCAAAATGTGAATCTGCCATCTCTGACAGAGCGCTGAACCATGGAAAGTGGAAGGAGAAAAAGAAAAGACGCAGGCTAATAGAAAAGAAAAATAAAACTGCTGAACTAGGAATTGCAACAAGAACCACAATTATCAGTTCTAGAATAACCTCAAATCAAGTAATTACTGTAAAATTTTTGGGTTGAGAGATCCTGTATTATATAGTATATACACACACTAGGTGTGTAAATATTGTATAAGCTTATTGCTTCTCTTCTGTTTTCCCACATCTAGCTTTTAAATCATCTAGCTCCCCCAATTTTGAAGAGTAACTTTTTATTTTTCTAATCTGTAGGCCAGCCACAGCTATGGATCACGCTCTACTGGTTCTCAGAGAAGCAAGGAAAATGCAGTGAAGCTTTGAAGGGGCTTTGAATATCAGAAAAATATTTGGCAATAACTAAAGTTCATAGTGTTTCTGAATTACTGGGACCTAAAGAAGTAGAGAAGATGAGAATAACTGAACAGGCTTAAAACAGCCTCAAAGATTGGTGCTGCTCAGAGGTTACAGGCAGTGTGAAGCATCCCGCCAGAAAGGTATGTAAGGAACAGCTTCAGGAGCGTGTTTCTGATTTACAGTCATCAGGACAAGAAAAATATTATTGTGCCATCCAGATGAGACAGTCTGAGTTTACCTCAAAAGAAATACCCAACATATTTCCTTCTGAGGCAAATGAAGAATACAGATAACCCAGCAAACTGGCTTCAAGTCATTACAGTCCATATGTTTTCTAATGCCTGGTCATATACAATATCATTGCTGTTACAGAGCCAATTGAACCCTTTATATTGCTGATCAAGGGCCAGTAGGTGCAGCCAGGTTCCCAGTGCAAATGGATTATAGTGGGCAAGTGTGCCATGAGGGCCAGCAAGGCAGACAGTCTCCACAAACGGGAAAGCAATAGCTGCCTGCCAGCTACCTAATTGTGGAGTTGGTGTCTGCTGGGAAGCCAGCTGCCTTCCCAGCCTTCCAGATGGAAATGAGAATGTAAAAGAAAGTAGACAATGAAGGGTACATGGAAATCAAATTAAATAAACACTATTTGCACTGCAATTGTGATCTGTTTTGACTGGCCCTCTTTTATGAAAAGCACTTCAGGGATTTTCTTTTTCTGCATGTGGTAAAATGTAAGTTGAGTATAGAAGGTGATGAAGCAAAAGTACTAGATAGCCTCTCTTACATTTGGAGCAGCTGTCTTTAACCTCCAAGTATACAAGCATATTTAGCAGCTATGAGTGAAAAGTTCAGAGGTTCCTTTTTGATTATTGCAGTTTGGGCTTCTACGTGAATCTTGTCTAAATCCTTTCAGTCTGCAAGCTGAAACAATTGCTTGTATTTCCTTCTCTTACTGTTTCCATTCAGGGCAGTAATGCTAAGACTTCCTCCTACTCCTAATCAAAGAGAATAAGAGATAGCAACTTTTTGGAGCCCCAGAAGAAGAGGGGTAGATAATTTCTTGCTCGCATAGTGCTTAGATGATGCATGAGATAAGAACAACACTTATCTGAACAAGCTTCCTTATACAGAGTATCAGTAGAGCATCGAGGGTAGAGTTCCAGCTTGCCTCACCGATGTCAATACTAAGGTACTTATTTCAGTGTGGCACATTTATCCTTACTTACATAATAAACCAATTTCAGCAGTGTCAAATGAATCTAAAATTAACACAAGTTCCCCTGTTGCTTGTACGCGGTTATGGTCATTAAGCCACAGCTGAAAATGTCTGCAGAAATCTGAGAAGGTCATTGCTGAATTACAAATCACTGCAACTTCAGTACTAGCAAGTCCATCCAAAACATTAGACAATCCAAGACTCTGGGTTTGACCACTGTCATCAGGAGGGTTTAGAAAGAAAAATACATGCTTCTTTAAGTGAAATCAGTGCCTACGTAGGGTATGAGCTGGTTCAGATAATACCACATAGCATTTTTAGATTTATATAAAAAGATACAAGCTTTATTACACAGAACAAAAGGGAGCACAGGCGTGACCTAAACAAATCAGAATATGAACGACTAGAAATTGTAGGAATTCTCACCCGTCTCCTTCTTCAGCTACCAGATATTTTGCAGAGATGCAAAATGAGGTTTTGGGTCTTACAGATATTTTCCTCCACAAGAAACAGCCCCACTAGTTTTTATTGTTAGTAAGTGTATCTGAATGTATATTTCTATATTCATGCCAGTATTCACACGGAATAGTCAACTAATTTCATAGAGAAAAGTGTACCTTGTATTTTACAGAAACAAACTTAAAATACTTTACCATTAATTTAGCAACTTAAGTAATTAAGTGCTCAATATTAGAACAGAACAACGTATTTTCCAGAGTTTCTAAGCCTACAAAGTACAACATACAAGCAGCAAACTCATAGATTTAAGAAAAGGATCAGATCCAGAAAAAAAAAAATTTGAAATTATTTATGGTACAATGAAAAAAAACTGTAGCAAACCTAGGAAGACCGCTTGATTACTAAAATTACATTTGTCCATCAGCACTTTAGGAATTTCCTGTACTGATGATCTACCGCTTCTGCACTGAACTCCTTAACCGTTATATGTGATAGGGGGGATAGTGGAATACTGCAGTTTTCTCTGACATACCTTTTAAACCAATAAAAGGGTATTAGGGCAGTGATGTTGATAAATAGGGAGTGCTACAGCTTTATATTTCTAGCTACCTCCTAAGGAGGTATTTTCATAAAATCCAAGTTAGACAGCAATTGCCTTCCAAAACATAACACGTAGAAAGAGAGTCAAAAGCCATTCTAAAGATAATCAAGTCCTTCATACTACTGACAATGGATTTCCTTCCTGTCAGAAACCCAGGCTCTAAGTACTATTTGTCTTTAGTGTAATGGTAGATATTGCTTTTACATTTTCTGGTGATGCAAAAATTAACTACCAACCCAGGGAAACTGGAATGAACTTTGCAGAATCATGCATTAAATCTTCTTGGGTATTTTCCTAACACACATGGTAGCAGGAGTAAGGCCAGGTTCCTTGAATTATTCCATAGCTAGATCAAAATGAACAAAATTAGTCTTTACAAAACATGTTTTCTTACTACTTTTCTATTGATGACTTGTGGGTCCTTTCCATAGACAGAGATTTGTCAGTAAAATGAGCTTTGATCCAGGTTCACAACTGATGGAAACTAATTTGAATGTGGTTCACAGTTGGTGTGAATTAGTGGAGCCCAGCTGACCTTACTCTAATTTGATAGCTTCTACCATTACAGATTTGCATTTAGAAATTAAACTCATCAAGTCAAATTCCAAATACTTTCATATCCTCTCCAATCATAGAGACCATAAGGAGCACATGTTCTTTGGCCTTTCAAATGTAATTATTAGTCAGAAAAATACTCAACTAAATTAATCTCTCCCTCTTGACACCTTCTCTCTTTTCTAGGTCTGCTTTACAATACTTTTTCCCTTACTTTGTGTTCCAGAATTCATCTTCCTCTGTTACAATAACTGAATTTAAATAGTTGATTTTAACATTAGATTAACTTACTATAAAAATTAAGCTGATTTTTCCTTTTGATACATAGTCTTTTATGTAGTTCCTTAAAGTATCAGGCATACAGTGATGAGTTTATCCGTTGCTCATAAGCAGGGATCTGACCATGCAAGCTTGTACAAACAATATCACAAACCCAAGCCCATCATTAGAGCAAGCCAGCGAGTGTTTGATAGAGCATTTTCTAAACAAATACAGAATTTGCTCAGAGTAGCAATAGACTAAAAGAAAGGGAATAGCTATGTTTTTAAGGATGCCCACTCAATGTCAGAAGATTAAACATGCAGTCTTGTGGCTAAATTCATTTATAGGATGACAAATTTCTTCCAGGGCTACGGCTGTGTCATTGATGAGTAGATGCCAAGCCCAAGCCCCCAGAGATTCGTAGACTTTAACATTCCTACAAATGCCTCCTGGAAGGTGTTTAGGGCTATCAGTCTATATTGCAGGAGTCAGTCTCCTCACTTGTTGACATATACACAGCTGGCAGCTGTCCCTGGACCATATCAGAAGCTTAAGTTCACTTTTGCTTCTTAATTCCTCTGTGGTTATTCAGAACTATTTGTATTTCCCTTTAGCATTATGGGAGTTCCTTTATTTCTCCCCCATCAAACTGGCATTTATCAGGAAACCATTTTTGGCATCTAACACCTACACAGCATCCCTTCTTTCTGTTTTTATCATAGCTATGACCTTAGAAAGTCTCCTGTAGTTTTTCCACCTGACGCTGCTGTAGCTATGTGCCAGATATCTCCAGGTATAACAGATGGCAGAGGAGCTGTCTGTATTTTCAGTTCATAGGCAGTCTTTTCAACAGGTTATGTCAGTTTATGCCACTATCCTCCTTTATGCTTTTTATGCCTTTTTTTAAAAAACAAACCACAAACACCACCCTACGTTCTGCAGTAAGCGTGGGCAGTTGGAATAAGGAAGATGTTTGGGGTGGTGCAGGGTTAATCACAGTTTTGAGGTGTGGGTAGATGTGAAGTAGTTCATATTACTAGGATAGGAAAGATCTATTTCTTTTACAAGATGTTTAAAGTATCTATAAAAGTGTCTGTTCATCATAATTTCTGGCCTTAAAAGCCTCCTGTCATTTCAGAGTATGGGAGAGAGGGGAGAGGCAGAAATCCAAGTTCTATTTAGCATCTCTATTGCTTTTTAATGATCTCTTCAGCATCTTAAATGATCATTTAATATCTTCTGTCATCATTTTTCAGAGTCCCACACAATCCTGAGCATTACTGTCTGTTTTCACAGCTCTCAGCTCTCTAGCATTGCAAGGCATCAACAAGCTTTTACTCCAGTCTAAACTGGCTAGGATAATAGTCACATCCATCACAACATAGATTCAGTGACAATTCATTGTACTAATCCTAAACATCCTCAATGCGGTTCATTACTTCCAAGTCCATAAAGTTTGGTTTTCCTCTGGTCAGTGTGAATCTGTCCCATTCTACCTCTTTTCAAGCCACTGTCTCTTGTACTTGGAACACCAAATGCTGCATGTTCCATCTTGGTTATATCAGTGCTTGTGAAAAGCCACTGCCTCTCATTCGCTTCTCATTTGGGCCCTTTCATTACAATCACCTATCTTTACAGAAGTCCATTATTAGTTTTAATGTCCGGTAAATTCTATTTTCTTTCTTTGTGTGGAATTGAAGAAATAAAAATGATTTCCATTTAATCTTTCTGTCAAAATTTATACTTTCTCCTCAGTACTCTCTCTTCCCAAGATCTCACTAAAATTTTGCTATTTTCTCCTTGCTTTAAAATCTCTCTCCTCATTAACATCTATTTTATTGATATTTAATGTGGCTAGAAACACCTTGAATATAGTTTTTACATTAACTTCTATCACTTATAAGTTTATTTGAAATAAAGATCAATGCACATGCCCTTTCCTTCTGTTTTGACTTCTCATATTCTATGACAAGCACTCTGTGGAAAGCTATGAATTATTTGTTTTCATTCCAAGAATTCCTAATGTCTGCTTAGATGCTCATAAATATGTTTATAAATACGTTTCCAAATTCTGGCAAAGTAAAAAACTTATCAAAACCCATGGTTTATTTCACCATTTAGATCCTCTAAAACCCAGAAAACATACACTAACATTAGAAGAACAGGCAAAACAAACAAATATTCTGCAAAAATGAAATACAAAGTGAAATATGTGAATGAGTAACTAAGAGCTGACACTCATTTTAGCAGCATTCAGGGTACGTGATTCCGTAAGTGCACACAGATATGTTTTAAGCTTAGATGCCCAGTACTGATAATCTGAAAATTGTGACATTAAACCATTTCTCCAAGTTGCCCTTAAGATGCGTTGTGTGCGTGCCTGGCAGGATGCAATACTCTACACAGTCCCGCATGGCCCAAGTCATTAGTTTGACAGAACCATGCATTGTTCTGCTGCTTTTTCTAGTTAACTTCTTCTTTCCAAAAAGTTTTTCATATTTAGAGATGAGAGAGAAGAAAAAACATACCACATGGTTCGTTCATGTTCAAAGTGAGATAAATTTGTGACTTTCTATTTACACTGACCACATGTCCTCAAGATATAGAAATCCAGTGTTGTTTTTTATTCCTGAATGTTAATAAAATAGGCATATTTAAACATCCTTATTTGCTGAGACTTGTGCAGATCTCACATCCCAGGAGGTCAGAGCAGACAGTGCTGCACTGAGGTGTCTGCCTTGCATTGCCAGCACAAGTCCAGCTCATGGGAGGAGAATCAGTTCCCTCTGCTTTTTGTGTGCAGACTAGTCCTCATATAGATATTTCCAAAACTGCAGCCCCTGACTTTTTCCAAGTTTTTGGAAAAAAAAACCAAAAAGAAAATCCCTACTGCATGACTTTTTTGTGTTCCTTCCTCACTCCCTAGATCAGGGAAAAGGCAAAGAAACATCCAAGGGCAACAGAACTGGGACTTGGAATGAAAGATATTGGTGGGCAATGGATATTAGGGGAAAAAGTGTCCAAAGGGAGTACACAAAAATAAATACAGACTTAGAATCCATTGGAAAACACTGTACCATATTCGTTTGTGAGAGGAAAATTGAGGACAAATACCAAACATACCTCCTGAATCTAGAGACTCAGCTGAATTCCCCAGTCAGACTATGCCTCTTCAGTTTAATGCACAAAAACATATTTAAGTGGAGGAGCTTTCTTCCCTCCCCTTGAAAGAAGCAAAGCCTACAGCAATGCTGGCAAACTCTGAAAAAATAGTTTTGGCCCAAACTAAATGCAAAGCCATGCAGCAAAAAAAAATATAATCAAAATTCAAACCTACCGTTGTCTTTATTAAGAGGAAGCAATAAAACTCCTTCCTCCTGCTCCCTCCCCTACAAATTCAGCGCTTGGCTAAATTTTATGAGCAGTTATTTCCAGGAAGCCTTCACACTCAGTCTGTCTCCCTTCCCTCTCACTACAAACCAGCAGAAGAGTTGGGAGATGCTTGACCTTGTAGCAGAGGACAGCACTGCTCGGAGAACAGAAGAATTAGATGACAACTGGGCAGAGTGCCATCAATTCTTTAGCTCAAATATTTTGCCTTTCAAGGCTTTGAATTAAGAACTGAGAGTAGGGGTAAGGGAGAAGGTTGAAAGGCAGCCTTCTGGGAAGAGATAGAGAATGGGGCAGGAAAAGCAGCAAGGTAAGCAACCCTTTGTGTGTCCTGAATGGGAAGCTTATCAAAAAGAGCATAAAGATATTCTGACAAGATAATGCAGTGAGTGGTATCAGGGGGGGGAAAAAAAAAAAAAAAAAAGATCTGTTAACAGAACCTTACACAAGGCTTTTTTTTGGTGACATAATAAGTGTACTTGGGCATTCCTAAAGTGATACATGGTACACCTCCTGATGAATGGCTAGAAGTTTAAATGGTTGATCTGAGCAAATAAGAAATGCTCAAGGAGGAGTTGCTTACAAAAAGCAGAAACTTTTCAAACTATGAGATACTGACAGGCAATTCATTGTCTGTCAGAGATATCAATATAGTTTTCAGGAACTTATAAGGAAAAATTTTATCTCTTGTGGTTATTAGCTTTCTATCTGTGACTCTGGGGTTTTTAGTATTTTTTAACTTCTGTTTGTGCCTGAGAAGCAGCAAAAAGCAATTTATGTGCTCCATCTGCTCAGGGTAAATAATGATTAGCATCTTTACTCCCTTCAAATAGGGCTGTTTTTGAAACCTAGGTTGGCTTGTTGTCATCTTGGGTTTTTATCAGCATGTTTTGCCTCATATCATGGCACTTCAGCATCTTCTGCTAGCGCTGGATGCAGGGCACGGGGGTCTTACTTGCACAGGCTTAAGAACCCCAATTAGGATGAAAAAAGCATAATTAATTATGTTTTAAATGTAAGTTTTGATCTCTAGAGATAGGTATGGACTAGAAGTGTCAGAAGTATTCAGCTTGCTGTAAAATAATTGCAAAATCACTGGGGACTCCTGTGGGCTTCTTCAAGGATGTTACAGAATGAAAAAATTCAGGGTGCACTCATTAGAATTTTGAAGTGAGGAGAAAAGTTACTTGAAGCGAAATGATACAATCCGAAACAGATCCAATATCCAGGCTCTGTTGTAAAGAAGAACATGTGTCAAAATATATGTTCTCAACCAAAGTTAACTAGGCAAGAAAGCTTTTATGGACTGCAATTACCTTTTCTTATGAGAAATTAGAATACATTTTCTTCTAGAAGAACATAAAGAATGCCCTATTGAGTAAGACATTACTCAGTCAAGCCTTGTATTCTGCTCTGGACAGCGGCATACAGGACACTATTAAGGAGAAGAAAGCAGCTTTGCCCTTTTCTACAGTCCACTGGCCTTGTCATTCCCTTGCATCCACACCTGCTGCATTAGTGGTCCTAGAGTGGTCCATTGCTGCTAACTCCCTTTAATGAGTAATGACTAATTTACTCCTTTTACACAATTAGTCTGTCTAATTCCTTCTACTTGCTGATACTGTCCATCTGTCACCTCAGCCTCCTGTGGCAACAAATTCCAGAAGTTCATAACCATCTTAATAGAAAAGTATATATTTTGTTTTAAATCAACCTCCCACAAGTGTCAACCAGTACCCGTTGGTTCTAGCACTGAGGGATTTGGTGAACACCAGTTTTTCATCCACTTTGTCATCATGATTTTATAAATTGTGGTCATCTCCTACTTTAGCCTTCTCTTCTCCACCCTGATAAGTCTCATCTTTTTTTGGTCTCCTTGTAAGACAGCATCCACATCTTCAGTCATTTCAGTTGCCATTCTCTGCACCTTTTCTAACTCCATCACACCCTTCTTGAGATGCAGAAAACAAAACTGCCCACAGCTGGGCACACCAAGGTTTCATTTAGTCACAAAATGTTGCCTTCTCTTCTATTCCCACTTGTCTCTCTCTGACTGCACCCAGAATCTGGCTGCCTTTTCTGGACCCCCTACCCTGCCTTTTCACTCTTCTCCATCATGAGAGATGACCATTTTGAACCATCTATTAATTCCTTTTCCTTTAACCAGCTTTCCAATACATACATCAACATCTAATTATAATCCAATAGCATAGTGATTTATTTAATAAACTTTGGTGTTTGTCAAAGACTTTCTAAAACTCTTTAGGATCCTCTTTAACTGTGCTGTTTATTGACACCCTCACAGCACTCCAGAAAGTTAGTGATACAGGGTTTCCTCTGCAGATCCCCTGCTTTTTTAACATAGATTCTACCCTCTTACTGGAGATGGAAAACATTGTTCTATAGTTACCAGGATCCACCATTGTAATAACAGACACACAATTATTTAATGCCTGTCAGGAGCAACAGGGGTAAGTAAGACCATTCAGCTTACAGCATCCATATGCAATTTTTTTGTTAGCTCTCTTCCAGGAATCTTTTGAAGATTTCCTCACACCACCAAATCATATATACTATGACAAACAGCTCTACAGTGACAGGTTGTCTTTCTTTTCCTTAGGAAAGAGCTGGCAGATTATAACCAGGATCTCCATGATAGGAGTCTTACGTGCTAGAACAAGAGGTTAAAGTGGGCACCTTTTCTCCCCAGGTAATTCTAACAGGAGAGAAGACTCATGCACCGAGATGTTCTGCCTCCTTGTATGAATTCAATACAAAAAAGGAATTCCCTGATGTACATGAGCCATGACAGAACAGCAAGATTCCTGAGAGTAGAAACTGGTATTTACTATGAAAGATTCATATAGCCATGACATTTAGGATTTCTGTTTATTTATGAGAAAATCTTTAAAGCTGAAACCAAACAAAATATTAATTTGTCTCATTGTCTTCCTATGCACTATTTCTTTCCAGTGACCCACGGTTTCTCCTGCTCCGCACCAAGGACACTGGAAAAATCAATGGACATCATAAATGCAATAGAAAACAGAAGAGCACGTGGAGCCCAAAAATGCAGCTAAATCACTTTGTTTCCTCATTTTGGACAAAAACTGAGTAGATAAAACTCTACCCATTTTGCCAGGCTTCTTATGTTCGGACAGTATAGTCAACAGCAGAAATAGAATCATGATTTGTACACTAGTCCTTATCATGTGGCATATATGCTGTGTCTGTCTAACTGATAGTGTTTCCTGTAACACCTAACAGAGATTACAACTGAAATCAACAGGGAAGCTTTTGCCAGTTAATTAAGACCTGCCAATTACCATCTTTTCATCAGCACATTACCAAAGAGCTGCTTGCTACAGAGCAGGCATGCAGACTGTGTATGTGTTCATGCACACAAGATCCAAAAAAATAAAGCATCTACAACATTAAATCGAAGTATTTTAAATAGTTCATGGTCTAGTGAACAACGTTTGAAGATCAACAGACATGTTTTCTCCGAATGACAAAATAAGCTGCACACTGAGTAAGAAATTTTTGTGGGTTAGTTAGCTCATATGTTAGAGTGGAAAGCTAATGACTACCTATTTTTCCACAGCAGTTTGAGATTTGTATATGAATATAATCAAAAGAGCAAAAAGCTTTACTGCTTTCAGTCTTTCAAGGTGATCTGGTTTTGTGTATTTCTACAAACACTTAAGAAAATGAATGAAAAATATTGTCTTTAGGTTTCAAGGGAAGCATTAAAGAGAAAGACCAGCTAGATTTTTCTCTGAAGACCCCTGTCCTAGCTTTTTAATGTTTGCAGACGTAACATAAAAAAATATGTTCCCCTGAGCAGTGACAGCATCAGGATTTACCATTTCTCAGCTGAGATCCGAGGCTCACATTGGTCAATGGAATTAGCCGTAATCTTTACAAGTGTCTGTTTGTGGGGGTGCAGCACCTCCAGACCACTCTGAGATCTCAGGATAAGCCCTGTTGTATTGTTACTTTGGTCTTGCCATCTAATCTTATTAAACCACTGTTGCATTTACCATTGAACCCTGTTAATTCTTTGTGCTTTATATCAATAAAGTATATTTTTGCTTCTCTCTTGCTCCATCCCCAACAAACTGGCATAATCATCAGAATCTTAAACCAGCATTTGTGATGCCATCCAACGTCTCCCCAGTGAGTTGTTATCTCCAGAGAAGGAATCCATCATATGCTCCTGTGTACTTCTTGAGCACCTATTACATTTACCAGCCAAAGGTATTAGCACGCTCTGATACTGTTTATGGTTTATGCCAGTCCAGATGGACCAGATGGAAGGTCCCTCTAGTGCGGCATGTTGTCTCCCACAGTGGCAAGTAGAATAGTAAGGCAGGGAAAGCATTAGATTCTCCTCCTATAACTTCTAGCTATTTTCAGCACCTTCTCTTCCCAATCCTCTCCCCCTGACCAACTTTATCTTGAACA
>NW_009260839.1:2092873-2100925 GCF_000687185.1 Egretta garzetta | reverse complement strand
TAGTTCCTACATCAAGTTAATTTAAACTTCAGCATCCACAACATCCTTGGGAAGAAGTTACGTGGACCAATTATTCACTGTGTGAAAATTTATCTCCATTTGTTTTGAACTTAGCTCCTTTCAGTTTCATTTGATGCCACGTAATTCTTGCATCCCTGGTTTTTCTTTTTGTAAGCCTCATAGTCCTTTCTTTTCCAGACTGAATTGTTGTATCTTACTGAATTCTTCCTCATACAGAAGCCTCACAAGACACATCCCATTCATCAGCAGCCTTCAGCAATGGCTATATGGACTGCTATGCTAAGTAACTCTCAGATACTTCCCATTTTTTCTATTTGGAAATGAGAGTCACCAGAGAACTGGCCATGTGTCTACTCTTAAGCTACTGAAAAACCCCCACACTAAACAGATCAACTTAACCGCACAAGAAAAGCTGAGGTGAGGTTTTATTTTCAAGCTCAGAAATTCCCTTTTCAGTATGTTGGGAGGGAGAAAAAAGTGAGAAAACCTTGTTAAAGCCAGTTGTATTTAATAAAAGAGGATAATTTAAAGAATTTTTTTCCTGTAGGGTAAGCATACAACGACCTTAAAAACCTGCTGACATTTTCCCTTTGTCTATGAGCTTAGACTCCTTTAACAGCTCCATCTATACCACTGGGAACTATAAACCACTTACTGCATATGTCAAACTTCTAACAACACCCCCTAATACTTTACAATTTTCTCCCCTTGGGTATTGTACAGGAATACAATCTTTACTGGGATTTTGAGATAATTTTAGACATTTATCTCTAAACCACTTTTTCAATTATCTGCACACAAACATCACGCTCTTGGCTTTACTAACAAAGAAAAAGAAAATCAGATGCACACTTGCTATTTAAGACTTCGTTCCTTTCCTCACTTATAGAGAAGGTTTGCTTTTTTTTTAAGCTATGAAATTCTTCTAGCCAGCTCTTCTCACGCTGAGAGAAAAGCATGCTTCATCCATTATTTTCTCTTCAAACCTCCTAAGGAGATAATTAGGCATTGCAATTGATTGCAATTTATTAATCAGACAGTCTGTTATACCTTTTTTCTTTTTTTAAAACCATAACTTTACAGTTGGAGAAAAAGGGGTAGAGTGGAGCACCTCTCCTATGAGGACAGGCTGAGGGAGTTGGGCTTGTTCAGCCTGGAGAAGAGAAGGCTGCGGGGAGACCTGATTGCGGCCTTTCAGTACCTAAAGGGGGCCTATAGGAAAGATGGGGAAAATCTTTTTAGTAGGGCCAGCAGCGACAAGACAAGGGGTAATGGTTTTAAACTAAACCAGGGTAGGTTTAGACTAGATATAAGGAAGAAATTCTTTACAATGAGGGTGGTGAAACACTGGAACAGGTTGCCCAGAGAGGTGGTGGAGGCCCCATCCCTGGAAACATTCAAGACCAGGTTGGACGGGGCTCTGAGCAGCCTGATCTAGTTAGCGGTGTCCCTGCTCACTGCAGGGGGGTTGGACTAGATGACCTCTAGGGGTCCCTTCCAACCCAAAACATTCTATGATTCTATGATCCAGCCAGATTTCCTCAAGTGCAATTCATTCTAAATCATTCTTGTTTTCTTTTCATCCATCATGTCTTGTCCAAGATTTTAAATGAATCATGGAAAAGTGTTCAGTTACATTGTTAAGGCACATAGTAAATTTGTTTCATACAAGAAAACAGACAGAAGTTATCCCATCCATTGTACACCACTGATTTTTCTGGCTCACTGCTTTCCTGAAACCTCTACTGCCCATCTGTATTGTTTTTATCCCATCCATTGTACACCACTGATTTTTCTGAAACCTCTACTGCCCATCTGTATTGTTCGTGACTGATAAAAAAGATACTATCTCAACATTCATGCTTTACCATTATTTCATCACCTGCAGCAAGTTTGAGTATAACATTCAAATTATTGCCTAGACAAATACATTTGTGGAATTAAGCACCATTCAGCCATACACAATTTCCTAAGGGAAATTCATATCTGGAAACAAACACATGAAACCATTATACACCAGTGCTTTAATTTAATTTATCTTGTTCTATCATTGTGTGTGGTAACATTGCTGAAGGGTTTTCATGACATGTTTAAGGAAGGTCCCTTGAGTTTTTAATGATCTGTGTCTTTTTATTGGTTTTAGGACTTTTCCAAAAGTCTGTAACCACACTAAATGTCACAGAGCTGCCTTAAGTGTTCCTGCCATCTTTATTTTGATGATATGCCTCAATATCAACTCCATTTTCAGATCTGTCAAACCAAGATGTCCAAAACCACTTGCCTCTCTTCCTGTCATACTCAAACTCTTCCCAAGATTAAGAGATAATATGTAATAAATCACATATCCTGAAACACAGCACAGGCTTTAAAGCATAGCAGTAGACTCAAAGGGAGCATTGTGCTAGGTTTGGAAGTTTTTAAGATAGATAGGCTGAAAGTTTCAAATTTCATTTGTGTCAAGCTGCATTTTTCCCCACTTCATCACAAGGTATACAAACCAACCATTGTTTCTGAAGCGCAAGATGTCCTTTTGAGCTAGCAACATTAGACTTCACTCCTTCTGTTTTCATTTGGCTGGCAGATATTGCTCATTTCTAGCCTATCAAAAGGAGAAAAAACCAAAATACTCCCCCCACTCCCAAACTTCCCCCAGCTACAGCAATAGAGGTTCATTTAGTTCCACTTTAGCATCTCCCAAATGAAGGAACACCTTATGGGAAGGTCTTATAGTAATCATGTGCTAGCTTCTTGACCTGATTCTCTTCTTTGCAAAACCTTTTCACTGAGAGACTTCTTGAACAGGAGAAACAAAACAGCTCCTCCCTCTCGGTTGCCATCTCAAAAAAAAAACCCCAAAACCCAAAACCAAAAAAAAAACCCAACAAAAAAGGCACAAAAGAAAACCAAAATGAAAAACAAACCAAAAAACCCCAAACCCTAACAAACAAAAAAAACCCCAACATTTTGAATAAACATGATTATTCTGCTAAAAGTTTTAAACAGAGGTGTTGTCTGGACCATGTTTCAGGATAGAATTCCTCTAGCCTAAGAGAGAATGAGATACAGATCTGCCCATCTCAAAGGCAGCACTGCACTTGCAGCTCAGCTCTATAACAGTAGTTGCAATGTGAATTTTGATCCTGCCTCATCTTTCTCCCCCTCTTCCCCTATGCAATCTATTGAAGGTCGTTACTTTAGTTTTGGTTTTCGCAAAGCCACTAACATGATTCAGTTGGTTTCTTTAAACTGTTTTTTTGCAAAGCTAGAAGAGAGTAAGAACATTTCATTCAACTAAACAGAACAAGAAGTACCTGTGTTAATTAGCATTTTTGATGCAAGTAATCAAAATCAATTTTGGCGGAGATCTGCAAAAGCCTCATTTGCCTCAACAAGGAGGAGCAATCCTATGCATGCCTGTTACAGGAAATTATGTGTTTACTCCAGTGTGGCACTTAACATTGCTTCTCAGTTTTGATGGGGGCTCTCTGTAAGTCAGAATCTTTCTCCATTAAGTTTTCAAGGAATGGGTATTGTTGAACTGAGCAGAGAAATTAATGGAAAGGCACCAAGTTCACTTTGATCATAGGACTATAAATTTGTGTTTCACCAGACATTGTTTACTTTCAGCAAGAACCTTTACAACCCTTCTGAAACCATTATCATGTGTTAGTTACTATTTCATTAGTCTTTTACCTTTTAGAGTGCATGTTTACATGCACCAGTCATCTGCATTTCAAACTGATGGTAGTCTCTTAAATTATACAATTACATTTTTCTTCTCTTCTCTATACATTGCAAAAAGTCATCAGTGCCTGTAGCGTATTGTGACAGGACCAGGTTGTGTTGATAAGAATCACCACTCAGTGTTGAAGAAATCCCACCGGAGTCTTTGTACAGAACCACAGCTAACTACTGTTTTATAAAAACATATTGCTTTTTTTTCCCTCCTAGCCACTATCTCCAAGTACAGAAATCCTGGAAGAAAGCATTTTAAGGCACTAGAGTATAATCAACAACTAGTCATTTGAGCTAAAGTTGGGGAATAATCAACAGCCTTATGAGAATTGAGCATTTTCTCTTAATCTCAGTATGCAGCAGCTGACTGGCAAATAGATGTCATTGCTTATTCTGCTAAATAGAAACCCATGAGCAGTTTTATTTTTGTAGAATATCTCAGTTTAAGGAGAGACGTGTTTGTGACAAAGCACGGATACAGCAGAGAAGCAAGATGAGCTGCAGGTTGCGACACTCTTGCAAGAGTCACTGTACCAATTTTTATATTGTTTTGCTTATTCCATGGGATTGTTGAAAGCTAGGGTTTGGCAATATTGTAAAAGGTGAGAATATCCTCTACAGACATGAGAAAATATTGTCTTCTGGAATTTTTTGTGTAAGCACACCTGCTGCAAGAACTAAACATTCCTTATCAAAAATACATCTTAGATGGGAAGAAGCTTGCATATGAAAAATACTCACATAAAAATGTTCTCAGATGACATGAAGCACATAATGTCATTAAGTAATATTACCATTCTCTTATGGTATGGGATGGACTTCAAAGATCTAAGCAATAATCCCGTCTTGAAACTGGGAAAACATTTCTTTAATTTGAGAGAACATGCCAGTAAGACCTTATTTACATGAGAAACACTGGTGAATTTTCCAGTCTCTAGAAAAATAATGGTATTAGATGGGTACTTGCAGCAACTGAAGTGCTAATATCGCTTGCCTACTAGCATCTTTGCCATGAAGAGTCAGACAAGTCAGTAACTTCAACGCAGTAGCCTAGCCCCAGGGAAGCAGTGCCAGTAGTAGCAATTACTTTGCACTGGTAAGGTGTCTATGCCTGGAATATTTTACACAGAATCCAGAAACCAAAACTGATCAGCATTGTTTGTGCAGTTAATGGAAGTAACAGTCTTAAAAAAAGTGTTGTAGCCTGACAAACATGAGCCATTTTTAGAGTATAAACTATAATTTCCCTCTTTCTATGAGCGTCACAGATATACAGTATTTCAGAATCAGCTGTGATCTAAGATCTTTCTTTCATACACACTAAAATAAAAAAATATCATGATTGTCTCCTTAATAGTACAATATTCCATGAACTCAGAAGCCAGTTTATATCCTGCTTATGAGGAATTTTTGTTTAGCATTTGTAAGCTCATAAATAAGGTTATTTTGTACCTAACATAATGGGAAGAGAAGGGGTATGGCTGGGTCTCCTATAGGTTACCACAACACAAAATATGTTTAAATGCAATGATTTTTTAAAATTTAGCAGCTTCCATGAGATTCCCCAAATCATCTTTAGTAGCTGAACTAAAAAGACTTAACCCAAAACATGATGTTGAAGAAACAAAACCTGTTTTAAAATACGTATCCCTCATTTCTGGCTTATTCCAAAATTGAACCAAAACAGTTAAGGTGAAAGAAAGGAGAACATGAAACTGAGGAACTGAATGCCAGTCATCAGCATAATGAGAAGAAATCGTTGCTATGTCCATGCTAGATTTTATCTACTCCCCCCCTTCCCTGTCTCTCACAGCAAATGACAGTAATTACTGCATAGTACAGCTTTTGGGCATAGTATAAAAATACAAGGTTAGGAGCTTAAAGCTAGGAAATCATTCAATCCCTGATACATTTTTGGCATTAATAGGACCAGGTTGATTTACCTGGTTTAATTATCAAGAACTTGAAAACAAGGTGTTGTGATGACAGTGGAATATATTAATTCTGTGAAGAATCTACAAGACCTCATGGAAAGCTCATAGGTGTGAGCTACCCTACTGGTAGAATTTGGCTTTTTATATAATGATATCAGATTGTGTATGAAAAATGTTTAAATGAGATGTGGGTTTTCATCTTACTGAAAAAAAAAAAGGATCTCACCTCCTTGCGTGACTACATGGAACAAAAAACACTGAACCTGGAGAGTAAAATAAGCTTGTGGCAGATTCCTTTAGTGTTACCATACATCTATGCCACTCTAAAAAGAAAAAGTATCTTTATTAGGAAAATGAGTGATGTTTTTATTGTTTTCTATTAACACAAAGAAATTCATCATCATTAATCATGTGAAATTCTTTGCACTTGGCTCCCTTCAGAACTACAAGATCAAAACCTAACGCTTTCATTGCATCTCAGCTGGAATTTAGAAGTATCCATTTAAGAACAAAGAAAAGCACCATAGATAATTGTATGACTTGCAAACATATATTATCTGAGTTGGCAGTGTTGGGTTATCTAAAAGAGATGAGTTGCTTAAATCTGGATAAACACAGATTTACAGTTCAGGCTACTTAATGATTGACATTTTTTCCAGGAGTCCATCCACTCAACCTCTGACGGCAAGCAAAGGAAAGCTGCAAGATGACAGCTGGTCACGGGCAGTAGACAGCCCCAGTTTGAAAGCACAGTGGTAAAAGATGCTGATTCTCCCTCTTTTGCCAATTGATATTGGCAAAAAAACCCTCAGGGATTATAGTGCACTTGGACTGCTTGCTCCATTCCACACTAGTCACTTAAGCTTCCATGTGGTATTTAAAGAGAAATTTGGCTGCTTATAGGCAACGAAAGTCTGTCTTCTTTTCATCTCCGTCCCCTTCCTTATTTTCTCATTTGAAATATTGTGCAAACGCTGTCAAATTCTCAGCATAAACAAGGTTATGTATTTTGTTTATTCTCCATTTTCTGTAACTTACTCAATATATTATCACAACCTGGATATTTTCCCTTGCTTTCTTTCCTCTTTTTGCCATGACAGTCAAACAAATAGAGTTTCTTTATATATAAAAACAATAAAATGAAAGAAATCATTAGTTCTGAATGCAGAACAACACTGTGAATAATGTTTCTTAATTAAGTGTTGCTCTTCTGCACATTCATTGTCAGTCTTTGCAGGCTGTGCGAAATCTGTTTACCTGGGTGTACTGAATTCTGACTTATCTTAGGATAAGAAAGAATAAACCCAAGTGATAAAACGCCTCCTATGCCAGGAGTTCCCCAACTCTTTTTTTTTTTACTGTTGGATAATGGTCATTACATTTCAAGAGGTCTATGTATCACTTAAAGTACAAAACCCTAGTTTGGAAGTCTCTTGCATGACAATGCAGGCAAAATTTAGTGTTGTAGTAGCGAAAGGAAGAGTAGTAACAGAAACTTAAACATAAACTTCATACCAAGCAACACATATAGTTGTTGGTTCTGTCCAGATTGTTCTGCCTGCTTTGTCTTCCTCAATCCTTTGGTGAAGGACAGTAGAGATTTACAGATTTATTCTCCTCTGGCTCTGATACTCTCCAAGTAAGTGGCACAGAGCAGCATATTCTACTTTGCTGTTGACCCAGGCAGGGTGAGGGCCATAGCACAAGACTACAGCACAGAAGTGTGCACATTTCGGTGATAAGCTCAAAGGAAACCTGCAAACCAGCTCACTGCTGTCTAACTACCTAACAATACCCATGACACACTTGCTGCTATACTTCAACATGCAGCTGGCTGATAAACCGTCCAAAAATCTAGAGCAGGAGGGAAACATACTGTAAGCACCTGTCATGTTTTAACCCCAGCCGGCAACTAAGCATCACAGAGATGCTCGCTCACTCCCCACTGGTGGGATGGGGAAGAGAATCAGAAGAGTAAAACTGAGAAAACTCCTGGGCTGAGATGAAGACATTTTAATAGGTAAAGCAAAAGCCTCACATGCAAGCAAAGCAAAACAAGGAATTCATTCACTGCTTCCTCTCAGCAGGCAGGGGTTCAGCCATCCCCAGAAAAGCAGGGCTCCGTCATGCCTAACGGTGACTTGGTAAGACAAGTGCCATCACTCCAAATGCTGCCCCTCCCCCCTTCTTCTTTCCCCAGCTTCTTATTGCTGATCATGATGTCATATGGTGTGGGATATCCCTTGGGTCAGTTGGGGTCAGCTGTCCCAGCAGTGTCCGCTCCCAACTTCTTGTGCCCCCCCAGCCTGTTCACTGGTTGGGGTGGAAGGCAGTAAATGCCTTGACTCTGTGTGAGCACTGC
>NW_009260839.1:2087236-2092833 GCF_000687185.1 Egretta garzetta | reverse complement strand
TCCAGCACAAATCCAAACCATAGCCCCAAACAAGCTACTACAGAAAAAATAAACTCTACCCCAGTGAAAACCAGCACAGCACCCTAAGAGGCCTACAGAAATAAGCAAAATGATAAGGCCAGGTGCATAACAGACAAAAGCATCCTGGAACAGGGAGATTCTCAAAATCTCTGGTACAGACACAGCATCAGACAGTACTGATGCTGTTTGCCATGACTGCCTTGCAATCCCTGGCTTTGGGGTCTGGCAGCCTACAATGCATCAGCGATCTCAGACCACACTCCCTCACCAAGGAGTGCTCTTCACTCAACTACAATAAAATGTGGTTGTCCTATGGTTAAAGTGGGCAGACAAGAATCTGATGCATGCACTAAAATCCAAGCCATTTACTTAGGATTATCGATCATGACACACAATTTCTATCACCTCTCCACATTTTTCAATCAGTCTGAACCCGAGCTCCACTAATCAACTCCTAGCTTCTGAACATAGCAAAGATTTTGGAAATGATAGGTCTTGCAGAGTATACCTGTGCATTTTGGTATTTCAAGTCATGTCTACCCCGAGAGGTTGTTTTAATGTGCAGAGCAGACATGAGGAACTGAGAAACATGCAGTTAGCTCAATCATACAAAACAGTGAAGATCAGCAGCGCCTAAAGAATGATAACTTGTTTGTCACATCAGGACAAAAAAATCACTGCATACCATACCAAATGATGCAGATGGTGAACCTATTAAAATTTATTGCTTGATATCCAGCCAATTTCTTCTACCCTGGATGTAAATTGACATGATAATCAAATGCTATAAACAAAATTAGAATGCACTGTAGTACAGCATGATATATTAAAATTTCAAATCAGATACCATATAATAGCTACTGCTTCATGATTTCAAAACTTAAAAAAAGTTACTTTTATTGGCACATATTACCAAAAGTATTAGCTAGATACCTTGAAAACAAAAAGTCCCACAAAAATTCAAAATGCATTCCACAACACAGATTATTCTTACTAGCATGAAACCAGCAGCAGCTTTGTTTGCTTTCCTTGAAATTTATGCAATGAAAATTCATGCTTTCCCTATCTAATGTGTTGTCAATGCATAACTGATCTGGTTTGATTTGGCTCAAGACTTGCAAAAGCAATCAATCTTTATGCAATGCCTGTGACTCTCCAGCTGAATACACTCACAGAGCAGTGAGCATATGTTTTAAAGAATAACAATCATGATCATTATCAACAACTTCTTCCTCTCCCCTCCTCAAACAGTTTTTTGTGCTCAGAAAGAATGGAAGCTCCATTGAAATATATTTATGACACCTCTGAGGGACGTCTGCTCTCCTTTCGTGATTCCCATTATATGAATCTTTCTATGTGCAGAGCTACTACTGAAAGATATGTAACAAGACAGCAATAAGGTTAAAAATTGAAAAATTTGCTGTTGCAATAATAAGCACAATTTGGCTTCATTCATATATCAAACTCTCTTTTCTAGACTGGAAAAAACATTCTAGTCAATAGAATTTAGCACATACCTTAATCTGTCACTATCTACTTTGGAAACTGTTCTCTATAACATTGCAAAGAAACAGTTTTTAACTGCCGTAAGAAGAAACAAAGCTCCATAGAATCACATATGAAGCATCCTGTATTTCTATGCCAGATTTTGGCGAGACACCCATTCAGAGACAAGGAAAACTAAGAATCTGCTGATGACATCTCTGTTGTGCCTATGGGTGGATGTACAGAAGTGTAAGATGCAACAAAGTTGGGATTATGAAACATCAGACACTAGCCTCAAAATGTGGAAGGGAACATGTCCTCCACCACCAAATTAACTTATTTTTTTTGGTCACTGTGAGCTCTCTCTGCCCTATCCAATCTATTGGGGAGCTGCTGTTTCTGCTGTTGTTGACTGAAACACTGGAGCAATTTTGCTGTTGCTTTGCTGACCATTTACTACTTCTGTCTCATCTGCAGAACATCTGTGTACACCCTGATCCTAAATGAGGCACACTTAGAGAGGACTGGAAGGGAAGAATTGATAGGGATGACAGACAAAAAGAGCAAGCAAGAAGATTGTCAGAATGGGAAAAATCTCTTAATACAAGTCAAGACTACAAACCAATGCAAAAATCATGATTAAAACAAGGCTTTCCCAACCAAAAGCCACTAAGAAAACCCAGGTGTAATACCTAATTTTTGGTGGTATTTTTTAATCTGCCTTTTCTCTGCTGTCTCCTTTCTTGAACCAATAAGAGCAAGGAAAATGGAACCTGCCATCCACTGCAGCCCAAAGGATTATGCCCCCACTCTTTTCTGCAAAAACTTTTCAGTTTCTGAGGAACTGGATAAATCCAAGACAGAGAAGAAGAGGTATTTTTGTTCTAATACTGTTGAAATAATGTCCTTATGCTTCATAACTACTCATCCAAGTACCTGCTGACAAGGTTCCCCAGTTGGAATAGGTTGCATATAACCACATTGCCTGGAAGAACACAAAAAATACACCCAGAGTCTGGCATCAGTGATTTATGTGACTACATATTCTGTTCCATGACAGCTATTTAAGATAATCAACATCACTGAGCTTTACTAATGAAGTGTTGCAATCTGTATTCCAAATCCAAACAGGATGCATTTCTCCTTTTTCATGCCTAACAAACATAAAGTATAATGCATAATAGGAAGGATTAGGCATTCAGCAACTTACAGTAAAATCCTGTTTGCTTATCAAGGAAAAACAGTCCTTGAGAACTGGCTTGCATACCCTATATTTTTTTAAGCTGTCGTTTAACATTTTAGCAATAATAGGGAGCTATGATGTGGTATTTTCTAACTGGTAGCAAAACCTGAGTATTTTCCACTTGCTTCTGTATTCAGGGGACAAAGAGAGTATTTGAGCACTACTTTTTAAAATGAAACAGGCTACAATACTGAACATAATTGTCCTGGCAGAACATGAACAAAGAGAGTGGTGGAGAGATTTCACCTTAGACAGCATTATTCAGAAGCCGTGTTATTCCTGAAGTTCTTGATCTGATGCTTCTCAGGTGGAACATATTATCTGAAAGTCAGTTATTTTCAACCAAGAAATTTGTTTCACAGGGAAAACTAAAGCGATCCCTTGCTTTCGTTCCAATCCCGTTTCTCCTATTATAGTAATACTTAGTTGCATTGTCCTCATAAATAACTTAGGGGGAGAGGGATGGATGAACTTCTACATCACTACTTCCATTTTGTCCCCCTCTATTCTTCATCTTATTCCATTCTGCAGCCTTAAAGATCCCTTTCAGGAGAAGTGGAAGCAATCAGAAATCTTGTATTTACTAACTAAAGAAAGGCAAACCTCAGTAACTATTAGCAAGAAAAAAGGAAAACATTGAGGCATATTTGCTACACTTCACTGGACAATTGAGAGCGGAAGATTTTTGTTTTCCTTTTGGAGTTAGTAAATGAAGATAAAAGTTGCATCCAGATGCATATGTGACACAGGTATAAGGAACAAGACTAGTCATGAACTCCTGATTCTGCTAAAATTAACAGCTCAGTTAATGACACAGTGGGGTCGAAATTTCACCCTGCACGTCACTTTTATTTACATGCAAAGAGTGCTCAGAAGCTCCAGCCAGAATTGGGTTTCCTGACACAGGAGTATATTCCGGACAAAGCTCTCCTTACTGGAAGCAGGGTGTATCATTAGCATTACAGAGATGGGATGTTAAAAGATACAAATGGGGAAAAACCTGTTGTTTGGTTCACCCAGACCTGAAAGTAATACTTAACCTTTGGTCACACCTTTTATAGTGTTAATACACTAGAACACACACACAGTATTTAACCCATCAAACAGATGTTCCCCCAGACACACTTTTGCATACAAAGTTTTCATGACAAAACAGAAAAGACAACAAACCTTTTGTTAAGTGGCATGACTCATGAATTGTTCAAGTTTTTTTTACTCCAAAGAAGGGCAACTGAGGGACTGTGTAAAACAGAAGTAAAATTCTGCTGATACAGCATCCTCCCCTTTTTTTTTTCCTTTGGAGGAGACAGGTGATATAAAAAAAAAATATATATATCAAACAAACCAACAATCTCATCAGACTTGCAA
The DNA here is from genome assembly GCF_000687185.1 of Egretta garzetta. Classification (NCBI taxonomy): domain Eukaryota; kingdom Metazoa; phylum Chordata; class Aves; order Pelecaniformes; family Ardeidae; genus Egretta; species Egretta garzetta. The sequence continues at coordinate 2,088,716 of NW_009260839.1, read as the reverse complement.
ACCTTTGAGTTACTGGTCATCTATAAAATCTTCCCTTTCAAAGTATACCAAGGCATTAACTTACATTCTCAGGGCCAAAGAACCCAGAAATAAGAAATATTCACACAAAATAAAGAAAATAGGGGGGAAAAAAAAAGCGACTCAGGAACATTCCACAAAAATACAGGGGAAAAAACCCTCAACCATCAATCTAGGTAAAAGTGGTCACTGTCCGTTTGTTTCTGAGGTAACTCCTCCAGTCCATCACTTCTGCACTATCAAATATTCAAAGGATTTCAGTCTCTTTCCTGATACCAATTTTCACAAAATCCTAGGCATTTAATTTTTGAGAGACTTCTGTCACCCCATTTCTTTCTTCCCTGCTCCCTGTTTTTTAATTTGGTTGAAAACAGAAAAAGTTGGTTACTAGATTAGAGTCAGACAAGCTGACAGTTATACATAGCTTTATTTGTGTAATGCCTCTTTCCTTGGAAAATAAAACGAAGATGTGCAAACACCCATAAACGATCACAGATTGCCATCTGTTTCTAATGTAGCATTCAGAGTGAAATAAAAGAATCCACACAGCAAGAAAAAATTTCCAGGATGTAGCAGTAAAAATCATCTTTCCTTTTCTAAATGGGTTGTATGCAAATATGACTTGAGGAAGAGATCTTGGATATAAAATGAGACATTTTTTGAATCAAATTGGTTATAGGACAAGAAAAAGTAGTCTATGGAAACTGGAAATTAAGTCTTCCTGGACTTTTATGTAACAAAAGTGTTGTCAAAAACTTCACAGTTCTTTCAATGCCTCCTGCATCTCCTCTCACAGGGAGCCTTGCTTTGTAAACTCTGAGAGGACTAACCATATGAACAGCCAAATGACATATATTTGCTGTGAAAATAATGCCCATAACCTGATAGGAGGAACAGCCTATGGGATGGAGAACGTGACAGAAACCAGCAGTGATAATCCTGTATTCTTGGGAAAAGAAAAATGAGATGTAGGTGTATTGCAAAACTATCCAATACTGCCAGAGAGAACACCAGCTATTACACAGTGGCCAAAGATGAGCAGTTTTCATGAAATTTAAATTCTGACACTGATTCACTACTAGACAAAAGTCAAGCTACTGATGTCTTATGTTCAGAGAGTGACAATGCCCACCTGCCTTCAGAAGCACATGAAGATCGGTTTATGTTGGGAAGTAGCAGAGAATGAAATCATGCAGTTCTTGTGTCACTTGTATAAAATGAAAACAGAGCCTTCTCCCTTGACTTCAGTGGAGGTAGGACAGTACTCATGGCCCTAAGTAATTCCTCTCTTACAGGTGTTTGCGGACTAAAATGAATAGACGGCCTTTGCTTGAGAACAGTGGTCCAGAAGCTCCACTGAAAGCCATTTGTTAAGAAGCAGAGGTTAGGCCTGTGCAAGGCAAAGGAGATCCATGGCTTTTTTTCTGCAGAAAATACATCCTTTCTTGGGGCTAGGGTGGGG
>NW_009260839.1:1989129-2087112 GCF_000687185.1 Egretta garzetta | reverse complement strand
GGAGAGGGGGAAATGCAGAGGGAGTTCAAGAGTCTCTTACTCTTGACTGTGGTCCCCGAGGGTCAAAAACCACAGAAGAAATTTGTATTAACTGATCAAATGGCCTTTCAGTTCAGCTAGGTTCCACAACATGATTGGGCATGTGCTCCACAGGCAGTTCTGAAACTTAATCTTCACTAGAGAAAAGGAGATCTATATTTGACCACAGGAGCAGGTCTGTGAACATTCTGCAATGTTTTAATGACACAGGGCTGAAATTACATAGTAGAACCTAATTCTAAAGTATTACATAAAGACATAAAATGCAAGAACATGAAAAGTAATATGAGATTAGAACTAGAAAAATAAAGCAACAAAAAAGGAGGGTACTGCTGCAGTGTAGAAGCAGTATTTGGAGGTGTAAAAGAAGCAGGCAGGAGGCAGAAAATAAAAGTAGGTGACAGGATTCCAACTACATAGTACTAAACTACTCTCAGCAAAAGCGAGATATAACAAATTAATGCACAAAACAGATCAGTTTAAACAGGTAAAGAGCAGACTTTGCCTGTTACTAAAGTTCTGAAATTTACAGGGGGTATATTGAGTCATGTTTAATCTTTCTACCTTGAAATCTAGCTTTAGTTCCCCCTCCCTTCCTAGTCTTCCCATTTGGCTGACTTCTTCACACCATTTCATACAAAAAAATGTGTAGGATTTAAATTTACTAGGGCAAAACTACCCCGAGTCTTCATTATGCTTTAAAATATTGTATTGGGTTTGCATATTGTATTGGGTTTGTGTGGCAAGGTTTTGGTAGCAGGGGGCCAACAGGGGCGGCTTCTGTGAGAAGCTGCCAGAAGGTTCCCCCATGTCCCATAGAGCCAACGCCAGCGGCTCCAGTACAGACCTACCACTGGCCAAGGCTGAGCCCATCAGTGGTGGTGGTAGCACAGCTGGGATAGCATATTTAAGTAGGGGGAAAAACAAAGGCTATGTAACAGCAGCCAGAAGAGAGAAGTGGCAAAATGTGAGCGGAAAAACTCTGCAGACACCAAGGTCAGTGCAGAAGGAGGGGCAGGAGGTGCTCCTGTCCCCCTGTGCCACTTTGGGGGAGGAGGTAGAGAAAATCAGGAGTGAAGTTGAGCCCAGGAAGAAGGGAGCAGTGGAAGTAAGGTGTTTTAAGATTTGTTTTTATTTCTCATTACCCTACTTTGATTAGAAATAAATCAAATTAATTTCCCCAAGTCGAGTCTGTTTTGCCCGTTATGGTAACTGGCATGTGATCTCTCCCTGTCCTTATCTTGACACACAAACCTTTCAATCATATTTTTCTCTCCCTTCTCCAGTTGAGGAGGGGAAGTGAGAGAGTGGCTTCGTGGGCACCTTGCATCCAGCCAAGGTCAAACCACCAAAAATATCTTCCAGAACTCTTTTCTGCATGTAGTTGTGTATTTTTTTTAAATATAAAAAATCCAATGCATTTTTCCCCACGCGTATGATTTTGAATGTAATTCTTGCACTCTCCTCCTCCATTATTAGAATCTAGGTTTCATAGCGGAGATAAACCTCACCCTGTAAAGAACATCAGGAACCAGCAAGCAGGTAGGCTTTGGAACTCTACTGATCTCCAGTTATCCAACAGCATGTAAAACAGTTCACTGTAACGTTCCCAAGTACAACATTCCTTTTATTTTCCAACTTCAAAGTTATTTCTGCCATCTTTCCCTTTCTCTGCAATCCTTTGCTGCATGTACACACAATCATCTATATGTTTAGTGCTAATATTCATTTGTTCACCTCCCAGATGTTTCTGGGCAATCCATTTAGTGTGCTCCCAACATTTGGCTCCACTAAATAAACAGACAGTGGGATCCTCTGCTACTCTCAGCCTGTGTAATTGTGCCTGTGATTATTGTAATGTAGCAATCTAAACGCAGCATGGACTCTGTTGTTGCCTCAAGACTTGGGTCTAAAACAATCCCACCATCCATCCAGCATCTCAAAGTGTACTAAAATCTAGTTCATGAACAGCTTGAATCATTTACAGATTCTCTTTGAAATCATTTTGCATGTACCTTCCAGATTTCCTGTTTTTACTTCCAGTGCAGCAAAGAATGGTGTATCTGTTGATTTTTAAAAAAATATATTAAGTAATCAAACAACATCAATGCAAACTCTTTAAACACCTCAGTCCATGAATTCTGTTTACTTATGAAAAAAATGAACTAAGGAATTTGCATTTTATAATTGGCCAGACAGGTCCGTTTATGCTCCATGTTATTGCCTGCAACACATATATCAGATACTTCTATGGGTGATCTGAATGATCATTACCTTTTTAGGACATATAAACCAAGTTTTACTAAAGCAGTTCGGTCAGCCTAATTCCTGAAAGCTATATTCCTCTAGAGATACCTCAAAATGCCGCTGGAAAACGAGGTTTTAGTGTTTACCATATACTTGTATCCAAAATGCACTTCTCATTGAAATTAAGTTCTTATATCAGAATATGAAAGCAAGAGAGACTTGAGGATTGCTTCACATTTGGTGTAAGCTCTAACACAGCATTCTGAGAGAAAGGGCTGTTCTAATAAACACCTTGAAGAAAGAGTCCCCTTCCCCCAGGATAATCCTTACAGCCTAGTAAAAAGCTGTTCTCTGTTCTTTGATTGGTGTTGGTTAGGAGAATTCATAGGGAAGTGCCAAAAAAAGTTCAGCACTTTTTGACTCTCATTTCTTCTGCATCCTGCTTTTAAAAGACCATGTAAATTTGACTCCCAGCTGTTGAATTTCAAACAGACTAAAATACTAGTTCCAGCCCATTTGCATAGCCTCAGGCTTCATTGCCTTCACTGCTTGTGTCAGAGCAAGCGCTGAATGAATCAGTCTTCAGTCTCATTAGGTTAGTGCTTGGAATATTACTTCTGAATAAAAATAATAAGGGTTTGTTTTGGGAGACATTAGTTTCAGGTCCCACCAAAAAACAGCAGTCTGAGAAGACACAGTTTGCCAGACCAGAGCAGTAAGAGGCTGGGGTACATGGCCACTTAGTTGGGACAGTTCCATGCGCTAGAATACTAGAAACCTGCCCCCCGCCCCCCCCGCTTCGGATGATTATCTCCAAGCACCTTGCACTACTACTATTTTATTTTATTTTTTTTTTTAAGCTCAATTTGCATCTCTCCTTTTGGTCTACTTTTCCAGAGAAGAATTGTATCTGGGTGTCAAGTAACAGACTAGCAAAACTCCTCTTCCAGTTTTAATTCAAATGAAGACTCCCATTATGTACATTCCTTATCAAGCAATTAAAAGCTAATCATCATGCTCTATGTAGTGGTGAGTGACCCCAAACTAAGTATCTGCTGTAAGGCAAAATTAAAAGAGCAAAAAATATTTACTGAAGTGTTGAAGGTTGTGGCTGTCTAATAAAAGATTTGTGACTATATGAAACTGGAAAATAATGGTGTATTCTGAAGCTATATTCATCCCATTAGCTTAAGTCAGAAAGAATAAAAGCAAATGTTTCAAAGATTAGTTTAGAAATCTGATGTGAAATGAATGAACATGACTGGCACTTCCTCCCTTCTCCTTCCCTCATATCTTTCAGGTTGGGTTCATTCTCTTTTTCCATAGGAACCCCAGTGCAAAGTTATTTTTCATTTTCATTTTATTTTTACAATGATGATTTTTTTTTTTGACACAAATAACACAATTGTCCTTTTCATTTCAGACAGGTGATCAACACTCAGCTAGCTTCCTATGTTTATTCATAAGCAAAAGAAGCACCCTGACTTTTCACTTCACTAAATCACTCCCCTCCTTTCTGTTTTTAAAGATATCTAGTGATATCAAAAGAAGGTGGGCTTGCAATAACAGTGATAAAAATAGGTAAAGCAAGAGAGATAAGATTCATCTGATTCTACCACGAAAATCATTCCACTTTACTTACAACAACAGGACCTCCTGGAATGCATTACATAACAAATCTATTTGCAAAAACCTGGGCTAGTTTAGCATTTCAGTGTCTGTTTGAGCTTTGGTAGAGAAACAAGGGAATAAAAACTTTGCTAGCGAGTGCAAACGCTGTACAACATAAGAGACATTTTCTTTCCACAGATCTTGGATGAACTAAATAACAGAGAATACAAAAGGAAGATTTTTTTTTTCTTCTTCTTTCTAGAAAGTCTACACTAATACTTGGTTATCTAGTCCATGTTTACCATCTCAGATGATGATGATTCTCCAGTCTCTTCCTAAAAAAAAAATATATATAGCAGTAAAAAAGGCGTAAAATTCCCTGTAATTTGATTTGTTTACAGATCTTTAAGTCAATTATTTTTGTTCTGCTCTCACTGAGAAAAAGCAACCACTTTTACCTACCTTTCAAAAGAAAAAGCTTCAGAGAGCTAACGTTTCCTTAAAAAACAAAACAAATGTCCTCAAAATATCTGTAGGCAGTTCCATATCTCCTTGATATTTCTGTCTAGAATGGAAGACATCCAGTTCTAGACACCTTGCGTCACAGATTCCATCTTTAGTTTTTGTTATTTTATTGTGAATCCAATTGCTTTTTAAGATGTTGGGTGAAAAATAAAAACTCAGTGTTTCAGCTAGGGATTAAGTGCTTCCAAATAGACCTGAATAATTATCTTGCCTGTTTTCTGCATGATGTCTCTTACAGCCACACTCCAACAAAAATATAATGTTCTGCATGCAGCATTATTTCTGTCAAGGGAGTTACAAAATTTCTGAAAATTGTGATGAATCTAAAATGCACCACAGGCATATCTTTAATTCAGCTAATATTTCTGTGGAACAAGGCAATACTTGAAAATGTAGGTGCAAGATGAATGGCTTTGAGTAGGTACAACGAATAGATGTGAAAGGCTGGTTATTCTCAACATTGCTACTTAGTATATTCCCTAATGAAACTGCCTGAAGGCACATCAGTTCTAGCCATCACCTGTCAGGCAACACATTTTACTTGAAGAGTACCATGGATCTTTTACTAAAAAGAATGTTCAACGAAAAGCTTTTTTTCAGGATATGTTTCAAATCAGAATTGAATCAGCTTGTGAAAAAAATTTCTGGCTACCTAAAGTTCCACATTTCAGCCAGCTCTGTTGTTAATTTGTATTCCAACATTCTTTGCAACTCCTAATTTCCTGTCCTAACACAATCTTGAAACACACCCAAAAATGCAAAACCAATTTTATGACACATTAGTACCTAAAACACACCTTCATTAACTTCTTAACTGTAAACAATAGTTAAGGCAGAGACACAGCACCCCTTTTGCTACATAATATGGGAAATGTGAACACAAAGATTTGGAGAAGACAGCCAGGGAGTGTAATTCTTTCACAGAGTAAGGCTATAGGCTCATTTGAAGTTCTCTGGTTTAGGTTGTCTCCTGGAGTATTATACCTGAACTGAGGAATAGTGGATTTTTCTACTCATTGGATTAACTGGAGACACAAAGTGAAGGAGTAAAAATGTAAATATCTGGATTATAGCCAGGTAGCTAAAGGCATAACTTTGCCATGTAAGTCAAAAACAAAAAGAGGGGGAAAATTAGAGTTGAACTTAGTTTAATGAGAGTTTTAGAATACTTTATTCTGAAAATACTATTTTTGTTTAAAATTACTTAAAATAATAATAAACTATTAGCCATCAGTCTAGTTATAAAAAAGTTATCTTTCAACAGTAATTGATCTATAAGATTTTTCAATGTATAAGTTTGAAAAAAAGCTCTGCAATACAAGAAATGCAACTTGGGATGCTCAGACATATAGTGACTGTATGTGTTATTTCTGCATTGAAGCATTTAAAAAAAAAAAAACCAACCACCTTACAGTGACATAAGCTTTCTTTTATTTAGGGTTAAAGTCAGTAATCTTTTGTTTCTGTGACCAAAAAGGTGATGACAACATTAATGAAAGTACACCTGACATCCACACATCAGCTTTGCCTGTGACAGAAGAACAGTACGAGGTTTGCAATCATTTAGTGAGCATGATGAGGTACACACTTAGTGGTTAGAAGCCCCTTCTACAGCTCAGCTCAAAATGCAATAATCATGGAATCTAGATTTTGGTGCTAGTGTAAGTGCAATTGTTGTGAGATGGAATTCAAAACAGTTATGCGTACTAGATAGAAAGTGGGGGGTGTATCTGAGCTGGACTGTTAACAGCTAACAGAAAACCATTTTCTTGATGAGGTTTGTGTTATTTGTATTTCAACACTTTCACTAGAGGAAGGCAATTTTCAAACTGTTGCATCAACTCCATGGATTATCTGAATTTCAACTCATCATAACTAGCAAAGATATTATTTCGTTACTGTGAAGGTATGTTGAGGACAAGACTCCCATAGAGAGCATAGTGACAGTTGCCCTGCTAATCCTTCCTGTTCTTTAATATATTATGAGGAATAAAATAACAAATGAATCCACATCAATCATTTTTAATTAAAAAGAGAAATTTCTAAAGCATGAAGTAACACAATTTCCTTCTGTTTTAGCCAAAGTCATGAAACCTGACCCAGTGAATTCTGCTAAGAATTTCAGTATTAGAGTAGATTACCTTAGATCCTATATTTGTACCATAGATCTCAGAGAGGCATAAACAACCTATAAAACTCCTAGCCTGGTCCAACGCTTACAAGTTGTATAGCAACCAATTCACACAGTGTAACAGTCAACACCAGAGACTGCACCGAGAGACTGCTACATCCCTACAAATGTAAAACAGACATCTTATATTCCTTTAAAGGAAAAATCATTCAAGGTACAGTACTAGCCAACAGTTATGGTGTAACAGTTTAAGAAAGTTATTTCTAAAGCTTTTTTTCTCCGTTACTTTTTGTCCCCTGCCCTATCCTCCACCTACTCCATTTTCCCAATTGTCTTTGCTCACTCAAAATAATGAAATAAATCTATTTATATGCAGACCTACTAAATAGTAGATTAAAAACTAAGACCACAAGAAGATATTTTTAGGGGGCTATATTCAGATATTGAATCCATGCTAGTTATATTTATAAAACAGCTACATCAGCAGAGTAGAGCAAAGATTTCTGACTCAGTAGAGAAAAGTTGTAACTTATTAAGTTGGGTCCACAGTGTCTTGCTTCACTCAGCTGTAAAGGATTAAATAAGCCTCCAGGGGAACATTTATGATAAAGCGCATAATGGTGGAGAGATGTAGGTGATACTTGCCTAAAGACTGTGAGAATTACGCGTCTGAACTGTTGACTGACCTAAGCGAAGACAGGGAAAAGGAGGCAGGAAAGAGAGGAATGCATTTTATACTTACTGACCCCAAATCACAGATGAAGAGCATCTAAGATTTCACTTTGTGTCCTTTATGTTCTTTACTTATACAGGATTTCTATCTTTATTGTTGCTCTAGCTTTTTTTTAAATAGAATCTTAAATAAACACTTCTGACTCTGCAAGACATAGGCAGAGCACCCTCTTCTCCTCTTCATACAGAAGAGATTACTGACCACAACTGACTGAATTTTGCCACTCTCTATTGTTACATTGCAGAGAATCTCCCATCTATTATTGGAAGACTGAGCTAAACAGTTCCAAATAAATTAAATCATATCAGACCTGGCACATATTACTTCTCTAAAAGACTTAACCAGTCACCAAATTGTTTCCCCTACAGTTTTAGGAAAACAAACCCAAAAAACTGAAACCATGAAACATCTTTTAAATGCATAGTTTTGCTTAACAGAGACAGATGAATATAGCTGGATTGATAGCAGTGGAACAAAGAACATCAGGAGAAACCTGAATTATGGTCAAGCCATCTTTGCACTATCTGAAACATTACCCCGATCTAAGGTGATCATTTCTTCCTCAGCACAAGTGATTAGATGCTCTTACAAGACCTTGCTGTCCTAAAGTCGTGGCTGAGGCTGTAAGCCAGGGAAGCAATCAGTGATAATTGTAGCTTTTATTAGTATGAACGTACATTTAATAAGCCACAGGATACATTTGCAAGACAAATGAGGTCAGTTTATGAAAGACAGTAATAATGGCTAATAAAGTCACTTGGGATTCATAGCCTGCACTTTTGAGTTAAATAACACGCATAGCATGAGACTACACACATTGGACACGCTGCATCCAGGAGAGACCCTAGCTAAAAAGCTATGTTTCTAGCTCTTAAATCAAGTCATTACCCCTTTAGTCAAGGTGATAAGTGTTTATCACAGATAAAGAAGATCTAATTAATGATTAGTGAGAACAGGATTATTTCTCACCTTATGAGGAAACCATGAGTCACTCAGCCAGGTGAGCTGAGAGCCACTGCGTGAGAGAGCACACTGCCAACAGTGCTGAGACAGGTGTTAGGATTATTTTTGGGAACTGATCACTGCCAAAGAAAAATAAGCAGGCCAAGATTGGGGTGGGAATTGGCACAACAAATGAAACAAAAAGCGTCATTATGCAACAAACCCCTCTTACTTTCTGCTCTCACATCTTCTACCAGAGACCTGCAAACACCATCAGAAAGCATCAAGAAACACAATCCCTTGTGGAGAGCTCCATTCTCTGCTCCTGCAATGTGCCTGACCTACAGCCTGCTGTGTACCCAGAGGGTCCTACACTCTGTTTATATCTCTGAGCAGTCATGATACAGTAATATAGTAGCTTCTAAGAATGCTACTACAGATATGAAGTGTCTGAAATGGGACCATGAATAAGTGCATGTAGTATTAATGCACTCTGAGGTATTTTACAATGAAAGCACATAAAAACCTCAATTGTTGCACAACTTTTGAATATCAGTCTACAGGGTCTAGCTCTCCTTTACACTGTCTATGAAACAGTTATGTCCAGAATAGCTGTAGTCCAAATAAAGCTGGTCACAGGGATTCCGTCTATCCTCATTAATGGACGGGGATGTTTCTCAACCAAGCTAATAACTTATGAACTAACATAACAGTATCATCTCTGGTCCACCCATACTTGTCCATGCAATAAAAGATTATAAGATGACTGCAAGATATGTGTAGAAGACAGAAAGGTTATTAATGAACAACTCTGGGACTCCATAACTTTCAAGATCAAAAGTGGTTAAGACATGCAGGACAAGAACACTTATGTAAAAAATTAACTTTCACAATGCATTTCACAGGGTCAGGAGCTCTCTTTCCTTTCACCATGGGTAGATGAATATTGTCTTTAACCTAACCAATTGTGTGCTATTTGCTTCCCCGATAGCCTTGCATGCTCATTAGCACAGAACTGATTCTCTGTTCTGGCCTCTGTTATTCAATCACTTGTCAGCATTATCTCAGGAGAACAAGTAATCATTGTGGCTGAAAGGGTCAAGCTTGTCTGCTTGGCATATTTAAACATGCCCCTTGCAAGTACTGCCTTCAAGACCGTGTAACTTCGAAGTACTCTCTGATGAGATGCTGGATTGCCAGAAGATTATCATTACAAAGGCCTGCTTCACAATCTGCTGGTATATACTGTTTATGTACTGAAGTTCTAGAAAGAAACAGACATAATTCTTGGTGGGGCTTAGAGGTTTTTTTGGTTTGCGTGGGGGGGTTGGGGTTTTTTTTTTCCTCCTTCTTTCAAAAAAATAAATTTGATCAACAGAAATTTCATACATAGAACCTTTTAAAGGCTATTCCAAAGCCACATGGTATTTACTGAGGATAAATACCAGGATGGCATCCTAACAGATTGCCATAATTTCTACAGTGTTGCTGTCCTGGTTGAAAGGAAGTATCAAGAACAACAAAATAGTTAACTTCTAAACAGGGAAGCAGGAAGTTTAACAACTGTAACTATTATATAATTAATAAGCATCCTTTTCAGCTTGACACTAGCAATTTAATTATGTGCCAGGAGTTTCACAAAACTCCCAACAGTTTCAGGAATTTCTTTTGTTTGTGGTTCAACTCTGAATAAGAAAAGGGTTCTGTGCATGCAAACCCTAGTCTATGCTTAGAAAGTCAAACACAGAATCAAACTCAGGAAACTGGAGAGTCTGCCAATACTACACTTCGCACCCCCAATCCCAAATCTTAGAAGCTACGGTGTATTGCCTGGATATACCCATTTCCACGAGGCAGGAAGAAAGGGATTTATTTTTTGTAAGTCTTGGTGTTTCCATATATATTAAATAATAATAAAAGCAAACAAAAAAAATCACAGTAACAAGGAAAAACCCACCTTATACATACGCAAATGGAAAAATGACAGAATATTGTGGAGAAAACCCCAGTCTATCAATCATGCAGCCCTTTGCTCTATAGGCAGGTTTAATCAGACATGATCCTAATGATACCTTTCAGAATGTTATTTATGTTGAATATTCCACAGTTATATCTTCCAAATAATAGGCTAAGTAACACATTTAGAGCTTTGTAAATTGTTTCTGTCACCCAGACTAATTTATTTGGACAGGAAAGCCCTTTCAGTGTTAGTCTTCAACAAAGTGACTAAAAGACATCACTGAAGCCCTCGTTGTAAAGGCTGTGCCATGATGCCAGATTATATCACTGTACAGTTATCACTCAGCTCTGATATTTCTGTCATGGATCATTAGCCAGGTGCTAAGGAGACAAATGACAGCATTGGCCACTTGACAGCTTGCACTGTTTTTATACTGAGAGCTTATTTTATCAACAAAGTACAAATAGTTCTACCGTCTTGATTCACATTCTGCATGTTTATGACAATTCTGTAAAGACATTAAAGTAAAAAGTTTTAGTAGAGAACAAATTACTTTCTTATGCACAATTATCTCAAAGTTTAAAACCCTAATGGCAATTTATCTGCTATACTAGCAATTTCCAAGTATAATTTACTCTCCTTGAACCTCATATTTTCCATTTCATTACACTTCTCTTCTGAAACCAATGTTAGTCTTTTACAGTACAGACAAACATTTTAAAGTAGTAGCCATTGACAATTTTCAGTGGCTATTTTACGTCAAAGTATTGTATGATAAACGTAGGTCAATGCCATCTGCTAAGTCTTCTCATTTTGTACCCCCAGCAAACAAACGGTTGGAAGAACTACATTGGTTTTAGGATAGTTTGATATAGTGTGTGCACTTCCAGTAGCATTACATGGTTGCACTCTCCTTCCATCACACTAAAAGAGCATCAATCTCTAAAGGATACAGGAACCTGCCAAAATCACTTGAATGTTTTACAGCTGGGAACAAACTCATATAAATCATTTAGGTGCATAATTTTTTTTATACTTAAGATGACGGTGGCTTTTAGATATACTTTTTCTTTATATATAACCTATATTATGTTAGGAGAGAAACACGTCTCCCTTCTCTTCAAGTAATTAGGGCAAGGTTTAAAAAACAACCAACAAAACCCCAAAGATTTTGTTGTGATTATAGTGGCAAGCAGTTATCCAGATTCAACCAATTTTTTTTTTTTAAGCAATTAATTTAATTGATTACTTAGAATCAGGAAACAGTTAATTATTTAACAGGTCCCAAAGGTGAACATAATTAGAATGATTAGCTGTGCCAAGCAATAAATTTTTCTGCTCAATACTGGTCCAATGAAATAGAGAATCTTTAAAAAAAGAACTAGTAAGACATTTACAACTTGGATTCTCCAAGGCCCAGGCTATAATAATGTAACAAATGAAAATATATGGGGTTTGAGCAATATAAGTTATTTGAAAATAAATTTTAATTGTACTTCTCAGGTTACTGTATAAACTCAGGAAATAAAGGAGTGGTAGTAACACAGGTGGATTTGAATACTTGATCTGAGTTAGCCTATGTATTTCTCACAAGCTTAACAGCTTTCCTTGGAATAGCCTCAGATTCCTTAGTTAAAAATGGTTTTATGGGATTCAATACAGAAAGCATATATTCTACGATGGAAAAAACTAGGCAAGTATGGTCACTAAGGAGATTAATATCTTCAATTGAGTCTTAAAGAAGCCTTCTTAGATGAGTGCACTACACAATCAAGCATTGTATTGAATACATACTCTGAAAATTAACCTCTGTCTGAGCAAGGGTTAATCGTTAAAAATTTAGGTACACAGCAGTTGCCCATTAGCTAGCAAAGACTGACAATTTTTTAATGTATATTCTGCTGTTTCTGAAAATTAACCTCTGTCTGAGCAAGGGTTAATTGTTAAAAATTTAGGTACACAGCAGTTACCCATTAGCTAGCAAAGACTGAATTTTTTAATGTATATTCTGCTGTTCCCTCTGTATTCTTTGTGATAAAGAGTACACAAAACAGGAAATAAAAAGGAAGGCTGACAAACATACCATGGTGAACTTAATGTAAAGAAGCTGCAGTACGACACAGTCCTGAAATCACAAAAAGCTGTAATTTAATGTACAACCTATTTGTGACTATATACAACACCTGTCTATACGACATCTGTCTTGGGTTTTCCCATAGTTAAGTTAGAACTGGTCGCAACAGAAAGACTTAGTACATTAGTGCTAAACTTGTGACCATGTGCATTTGGAAAGCATTCTCACAAAGAAGCAAACCTATTCCAAAAAGGGATTTAGTCTTTCCTCTTATTGAAGAAGAGACTGGAAATTTTATGCGATGATGTAAACACAATATTTGCATCTATAGCAAAAGAAATTAAGCTTTTGTAAACGAAGAGTTTTAGAAGATCTAAGTCTCAGCTAAAAAGTCTCAGAGAACGTAAAAGACAGAGAAAAAACATTGTCTTAACATAATTTAGAGTCCACAAGAATGGAAACAAAGTATAAATTATCAAGAATCAAGCAGGGTTGGCCCATGAAAGGTAATTAAGATAATTTCCATAGAAAAACTATTCTGATATCCTTACAATGCCAAAAAAAGATAAATCTGATCCATGGTATAGACTTTGAAAGGTTATGACGGCAGATGTAGACCTCTGAATGCAAGGACTTTTAAGGGATGCTTCCTCCTTTTAAAATGAGGAAAATGGATCATTCTGTGTATGCTGTTATTCTCCATACTACCTCAAAGGAGCCTTGCTAGTGGATCAAAGGCCCAGTGCTGCTTCTCTCCTCAACAGTGACTAATAGCTCAGTGTAACAGATTTCTACAGTTTAACTACCTATTACATGAAGTAGCATTTCATTTTGTTCTGAATCTATTCTGTTACTTTGACGATCCCTGCTCTTAAAGGGAAACAAAGTGTTTCTCCCTTCTCCAGCGTCAATTTTTTTCCCTTTCTCAGTCATACCCTTTAAAACAGATCGTGACAGCACTCTGCTGAGACCTTTCTCCACCATGAAAACTGGTCGGTCTTTTTTTTTTTTACCCTGTGTTTCTCCTTATTTATCCACTTGACTTCTCTGATCTTGTGACAGCTTAGCTAGCGATTCTTTGGTGAGGGACTTTGTAGAATATATTTTAGCACTCAAAACAGACTACCTCAGCTGGATCTTTGAAGTCCACTTTCTTGCTGATGGCTCACAGAATGTAAGTAGGGTTGGTTGGTTTTTTTGGTTTGTTTGTTTTTTTTTTTTTTCCCCCCCAAGTTTTGCTGCCTCTCCCTTTCATTTGTACTGATCTCCATGTCCACTGACTCTACCTATTTGGCCAATATGAATACCAGATTTAATAAATTCTTGTTCCTTAGCTACCTTTAAAGGCTCACATAGATTGTGTGACACACTAACCAGTATTAACCATCTTCTCTCACACTTTTTCAACAGGCAACATACAATTCAATAGCTCAGCTCTCCCATTCTTAATTTCTTCCTGAATTTATTGACTAATACCATTTCATCACAACAATGTAGCTAGATGAACTTGTACTTATATTGTTAGGAACACAACAACTGTCAGAAAAAATGAGACCTGGGGTCCACCTGAATCAATAATAGATGGTAAAGAACATAAACAACAAGGCAATAAAGGAGTAATTAATCTCTGGTATAGTCTGTGTGCATTGATCGTGCAGAAATTCCTGAGATGGAAGATGCACTTGGATATGATTTTATAGCCATGGGTGAACTTATCTGGTATGAGTTTGCCTAAGCTCTCTTGAACTTATCTATTTTTTCTGACAGACTATAATGTGCAATGGGTTCTACAATGGAATCATGAATTACATTTAAAAAACCAAAACAACATATTGTTTTAAGATTCTGCCTGCTAAACAACACTAAATGAAACTAATGGGAGGAATAATGAATAATCTCTCCCCTATTTATCTTCCTGACAGTAGTAACTTTTTATAGAAAAAACAGGTATGAAATTCTTGTTTTCCACTGCCTTTCACAGCCTTCTTTTGTGGAGATACTGAGTAAGCATGAAAGCAGTTTACACCTGTTTGCATTGATGTGACTTACTGCACAAGGAATTTCACAATGAAAAATTAAATTCTAGATAAGTAGATATGAATTTACAGGTTAACGTTATTTATAAAAATTAACTGAAACTTGTAACAGCACGTGGATGTAAGTTACAATTCTTTCCATGTCAGCTTACTGAGGAATCCACCTTATTTTTCCCATTTCTTTAAGTTAGTATAACAGTACACTTTTCAAATAGAGAGGAAGGATTAATTAATTGAGTAGTAGAATACATACCTACAAAGATATTTTAAAGAACCGAGCAGTTTTCTTTACTAGCACACAAGTTTTTCTTTTCAACATTTTAAAGGTTTTGTCTTAGTTCAATGAACATAACAAGGGTGTTTTCAGTGAGATTTTATGAAAAAGTTTTACTCATATGCTAAATAAAAGATATCAGAACCAATATACAGGTTTTTCTGGAATGTTGAAAACTTCCTCATGTTCTAAAATGCACAAACTTATGTATTTTCAGAGATAAAGACTAAGAAAAAGCCCATTATTATGCAGCATGGCCCTCCAATGATTTTTGGATCACGAGTGATTACTGTTATCAGGCTTGGTATTCAAGACAATCTGATAGGCTTTGATAAGATTGTTATAATCAGGCAGACGAAATCTGATAATTTGGCTTATCATATATAAACATAAGAAACCTTTCACAGTTGTTATCGCCTTCAGAGGTCCAGTTCTATAATAATTTCTCCAAACAACTAGAAACTTCTGATACTTCCTAAAGTTACAGCTCACCAGCTAAAGATCTGTGACTTTCCATGAACTTAAAATAATAGTGGTTATTGACTGGAGGTCATGCAAATTCTCTGTTATTTATTGCATATAACATACAATGACCAAAGAAAGTCCTGGAAAAAGGCCATAAAAGAACTGAAATAACTGCCTAAATTTAGCACACATCTTAGATCTAGATTTAATGATTGATTTTTACTGGTTGCTGTAATATACTTAACTGATCATATGTGATACAATAATCCTTTCAGTAGTTTCAGATTGGTTTATGTGGATAGCTAACACAAAATGGTTTTGAATACCCAGACTAATCTAATATTTCCTAACATCAGTAAGAATAAAATTGCTGAAACACATGGAAGATGGAAATAGCTGTAAAGTACACAATATCAAGTACATTAAATCAGTGCGTTGCCAACTAGAACTGCTGCCTTTCAGAGTTGAGGTCTGAATCTCTCACATTTTTAGAATCATTACTGTTTTCATACAGAATGTAAAGGAATCTCATTGGTTTTAAGCCAAATATACTTCTGCTATTTGTATCTTTTGTTTTGTTTACTAGCTTAGTCTTTAAAGCTCTCATGTAAAGATTCTGAAAAAAAAATGTTACAGAGTAAACTAATCATCCTTGGTATTTATTATCATTAAACAAACTTTACTGATTAAAACAGACTAATGTGGCTAACAATGGCATCTTCTATAACCTTTTTGAAGAGAAATCTAGTATCTGGGGAAAAGGCGCCTGTGATTTTAGAAAAAAACCCCAACTTTTAGATAATGTGGAAAAAAGCCAAATCAAAACAAAACACTGCACTAACTTTTGTATCATTCAATCACATCTTCTGTTTTCTGCTCATAAAGTCAAAATAAAAACTCATCTTTCACTCTAAACTTTGAGTATTCTGAAACAAGGATAACCACTTTGAACACTCAAAAAAAAAATAATCTCGTTTCTATACCTTAGCATGGAGCTTCAATGAGGCCTCTCAAAAAGAAATGTATAAATGAGAGTCACCATGGAAAAACGTAAGTTAATATCCCTGAGAGGAAAATAATTTTCAGTGTTTGTATTCAGCAAAAGCAGTCATATTGCAAGATGAAAGTCTACAGGTAATGGCAGACAGCAAATTTGGCATCTGTTTGCAGTGTAATATGCCTCCAAAAAAGCAAAAAGATGATTTCACACCACCTATCACAAACCAAAGATTATTCTCTTAAATAACTGTAGAAGACATTTCAATTAGTTTCTGTCAGTATGTGATAAGAAAGACACAGAAAAACCAGAGGGAGTTTAGAGGAAAAAGAAAATAAAATGAGCTGGAAAAAAACCCCACAACTTTTTTTTTTAGAGGACTAAAGAAGCTTAAAAAATAAAAATAAAAAAACAACACAAGCAAATTTTTGGGGTAAGTGATGACTAAGAATGAATAATATATCAGGCATAACATATCTTTAGGCTATTAACTTCCAAGTGGGAATGGATTACTCAGTGTGGTACACAATGCATAACTAGAAACAGCAGCACTAGATTATGACAAAGAAATGCAGGCTATATATAGAGAAAAGCTTACTGACAGGAAAATGTGTTACTTCCCAAGAGAAGCAATAGGAACTAAATATCAAGAAATTGTAAGACTGTTCAACTCCAGTGCATTAAAAAAATCATATTACATAAGAGATTCACCTGAGGATACATACTTACCAAAATCATACTAACTTTGGCTAAAGTACAAGCAGGCTCCAAAAGAAAGGTATCTTGTTCCCAGCTGTTTTATTTGTTAAGGTACTCTCAGGATCTGCGACAACTTTATAGTCACAAATGTTTCCCCAACACACACATGATCCCAAGGCCAGTAATAAATCAACAGTTGAGTTTGCAAGGGCCATCTCGACATTTCCTGGTCCAACCTCCTGCTCACAGCAGGGCCACTGCATATCAAGTTGCTATGATATCCAGTCACATCCACTGAAATTCTGAATATTTTAAGGACAGAGATTCCACTGTCTCTCTTGCCCACTTCTTACAGCGTCTGTCTGCTATCACAATGAATTACTTTCTCCCTAATATCTAACTAGAATTTCATACGTTGCAGCTTGTGTCCATTGTCTCTTTTTTAAAGTTTACAATGAAAAGACAAGAAACTCATTTTTTTTTCCTTCCTCCATAACCTTCCATTAAGCAGTTGAAAATGGGAACTCCACAGCTTTCCTATTTCGAAGATACGATAACCCCAGATCAAGATCTCATAGCATGAAAGGTTACTTCAAATGACCCTAACCCTCTATTTGAAATTGAGGGGGGAAGATCCACTTCTAGAGGACACACATCCTTGCAAATAAAAATAAATAATTGGGGGGGGGGGGGGATTAAAAAAAAAAAAAAAAAAACCAAAAAAAACCCACCAACGAAACATGAACCCTGATTCCCCAGGAGAACAATGAAGGTCTTAGGTACTCTGCCTTAACCATGATCTGAAAGATTTAAACTCTTCATTTGGCAGAATAGTTTTTGACACAGATGGATGTCCCTTTACCACATCCAGTCATCTATCAGGGCACAGTAAACACTATATTACACAGCCCCCAGACAGAAAGCCTAGAGAGATCTCTTAAAAATGAGGATACCCAGTTTTGTAAGTTTTCTGGAGATCAGAGAAAAGGGAAGTTGACAAAACAAAATTTTTTCAATTTTCCAAAATCCATATTGCTTAAAAATAAAAGCATAAAATTCTACAGTTCTACCCACATCAGGAAGAAAACTGCACCATTATAGAAGTGAAAACATTTTTGGCTTGGAGAAATTAAAGCTTTAATTCAGGAATTATTTAAACGAACATTCTGACAGAACCCAGTGATCAAAATAATCCAGTTCAAGGCCCACATATTCAGATATTTTGCAGGTATTTAGCAAATTGAAAGAGGCAGCAGTAGGTATCAAATTATGAACTTACACTGTTGAATGTAATATTTTAGCCTGCTCAATGCTTTGGCAAGACAAGTTAATTGCACAGCTACCAGAGGATAACAGGTTAAGGGTAACATGGGATTCTATGGAGTTATTTACTGATTCCAATAGAGTGATTTTATACTAATAATGTGGTGACTACACAGCAAAGTATTTTATTTCATAATAATACTGAATTAACTATGACTCCACTAACTCTAGTATGAACAAATCTGACATTTTGCTGAAACATTTTACCACCAATCTCATATTTTACACAATGCACACAAACACTCATACACAATTCAGTGAATTATTAACAAATCCCTTCCTTTGTGACCACCTGGATTTTCAGAAACAGCAAAGGATGTACTGACATTTTTTGATTAGCTTTTGAGCAAAAACAGTTTTGCCTTTGTGTTTGATCAGGATGTACTTGGTATCAATTCTACATGTTACTCCTGGTTAGAAGACAAGCTGGCTGATTGTGATTAATCACAGAAGTCACCTGTGGTTGACTGTTTACTTCCCTAAATGGTTGCCCCTGTGCAATGTGCTCAGATGTGTAACATGAACGATCTTGCTTTTTTTCAGGAAGAAAAATGCTTTCTTTTTCTATTAATAGGTTTTATGGTCAAACTACAGAAACAGATGACCAGTAGATGATCAGACAAAAGATCTAGAAGAGAGTAGTTTTGTTGTGCAAAATTTGGATGTGTGAAGAAAAGGCAGCTGATTTTCTTGTAAAGAATGAGGATGACCTACAAGGAGCCCTGGGTAGCTGACCTATATGGTAACCTCTGAAAAAACCTCAAGATGGCAACCAGAACTGGTCATTCTACTGAATGAATTCTCTGCCTTTTTCTTGACTGAAGCCTACTGATACAGATTAATAATCTAGTACTGAAAACATACATTGAGAATGAATATCTACCCTATGTAGAGTTATCCAAAACTATGAGTTTTATCTCATAAGAAGTCCTAAGTATCTGTAACAGATTGATTTAATTTCAAACCCAGTGTTGTTAGGGCGTTTTCCATATGTTTTGAAGACATTGTTCATCAGGTCTTAGAAAAACACCCTAGTATTTTCCCTTCCTTTTCTTAAGTGAATTGTCTGCTAATTAAATTAGATTGTTACCTGGAACTTATTTTTCATGCCACATTTACAGATTTTTTTTTTTTCCCATAGACCAGACAGAACAACTGTTATAAAAAAAAGACAAAACCTGAAATTCTATTTAGGGGCCAATGTTCAGTACAATATATCTTTTCCATACGGGAAATCACAATGGTGCACAGGGACATCACTCAATCTTTACTAATTGACTGGAACATTAGGAGAGAAGGTTATTTACATACATTAACCTCAGTTGTCTGATTTGCTTAGATTATATGCAGTAAGAAGAGATTGACTTCTGTGGGCAAAAAAATAATAATTAAAGAATCAGAACCAAAACCAGTTGTTTTAGATGGAGTCAGGGGAGGGGAAGTTAGCTTTGCTAGAGAGACAAGTAAGAATTAGTTCTTGCAAAAACTTACTCAGCCTATTCAACATCACTAGTATTGTGCAGAACAAATAGTCCAGTGCCTTTGTTGAGTACTTGGTTTCTCAAGGAAGCTTCATGACAGTAATCCTCTTGGAAACATTTATACAGCAACAATTCAAGCAACAATTACTTAACTATATAAGACACAAGGCAGCACATGTATAGAATCAACAATTCAAGCAACAATTACTTAACTATATAAATAAGACACAAGGCAGCACATGTATAGAACATACAAAACAGCCAACTACTGTGGGAGTAACAAACTTTTTAAGTAATCCCATACATAGATAAAAGTCTCCACAATTCAGATAGTGCAGTGGCATATTTCTCATATAGATCATAACATTTTATTTTGCCTGCATTTTTTTCCTCAAGCAGCTTGAGCCTTCATTTGTCATCTATTAATACACTGCTACCATCAGTGCACATTTTAACTGATGTAGCCCAGATTAAGAAAAAAGGTCAGGAGAAAAACTTACCCCAAAATATCAGTTCATGTCCACACCTTTAGACTTTTTTAAAATTAGTCCTATTTTTTTTTCCTATTGCTGCTACAACATTTTAGGCAGGCATTATCTGTAGACTGCATAGTTCACACAATGGTTTGCACAGTAATGTTTTACTGGTATGTAACTAGATTGTGCCACTGTAACTCAAAAAATATCACATTGACATGCAATGTTGTGCTTCATGTCTCATTGCATTTGCGGTGAGCAATAAAGCACTCATCTTTAAAGAACCAGCTTTTCTCTAATTCCTGAACAGGAGCCACTGAAGTTATTTAAATGCCAAGCCTCGCAACGGGTGTTGAATTTGACAATCTAATTTTCAGATCTCTACAGATCAACTGGTAAGTTTCTCTAACCTTCCTTGAATTTTAATGACCTTACATTTCATCAGACAAGCATCCCGTAAAGCTTGCCACAAATGTGTCCTAGTTTAGGTTTGCATATCTGGATGCCCACTCATAAAAAAGAAAGTATGCTTTGTTTCTAAAAGCTATTGGGGAAAAAAAATGCATATATATATAAACAAAAAAATCATTTTTGAACAATACTATGATGAACAGAGGTTAGAAAAGGTCTGGTGCAATAGAACAGAAATGTATTGGTTGTCATGGTGAATAAAGCCGTATAACAAGCCAAACATGTTTCATTTTATTTAAACTGTTATTCAGATATCCATGAAAGTATTCTCTTGTTTGGAAGAAAAATACAAGTGGACCACAAAAAATTGATTTTGTTGACATGAGTACATAATGATGTAACAAATATCTTTTAACTTAGGGGAAAATATTTATCATTTTAATATTGAAATTCAGGTAGAATGCCACCAAAAAACCCTGCTGGATCAGTAAGGTAACTAAGGCGAAACACAGCATTCAAGTGTCTCCTATATCCTAGGTAACCAAGACTAAGCCTGGAGCCATAATGTCTTGCCATTCAGCTTCTCAGTAGAAGGCAAGTGAACCATTTGTCTGACAGACAGACCTTTTGAAGGAATACGATTAGAAGCAAATACTATATTCTTTTCCAATATATTAATTTACAGAGGATAATCTAGTGAGTGACACTACACAAGCAAAAGATGCATCACATAACTGCATTTCATATGCCCACAGGAGAGCTAAACTGTTTTTGCACTGTCTTGATCCTATGATAAGATGGTTCTTTCTGCAATTCTTCTCTCTACCTTTTAGTTCAGAACATCCAACATTAGAAATATTTCTCTCAGTCAGTTCTAAATGCCAAACTAATTCTTAAAGTACTTTAGTGCTACAAGAGTTCTTCAGTTTTGTAGTTCAACTTCATGCATTTGTAACCACAGTACCTACAACACAAATTACTTTTTCTTTGTTTTCCTCCAGCTGCTGCTGCTGCCTAGACAGGAACATATCAGAGGCAGTGAAATGCCAAGTATATTTGGAAAAATATACAACGTTACCAAAGTTTTATTTAAGTATTCTATAAGTAATGTGTGACATATGAAGTCATCAGTCCCTACTACATGACAGCCATAATCTTGTTGCTCATTGTTATTTCATACTGTAGCCAGGACTTTGCAAGAATATTAATTCACTTGACTTCACATTTGCATAGTTACTGTAACTATAGAGGATGCTTCAGCTTCTAGTGAAGAGCAATGCCTTGCAAGAGATTGAATAAACACTAATTTTAGTTAGGCTGTGTTTAGTGGAATTTTTTGGAGCACCATAGGAAACAGTTACAAATGCATGAATTAAACCAAAAATCTCTAAAAGGAAAGAGAACAATGTTCTGAACCTCCATTATCTGGCAATAATAATTAAAAGTAATGTTGTAGGAGTGCATTAAGATAGCAAAACAAAATCACCCGATTTTATTTAACGAGAAACTGATGCAAACAGTCTTTTAACAGTTATGGCAGAACTTGAAAAGATGCCGCTTGTAAGTGTTGTCCATTTCCCCTTGTATTGTTTAACTTCTGACACCTGTATTACAGTTCCCTTTTATTCTGTTAAGAGCGAGACCATACTTTTTCCTTTGGTTTTACTCCCTCTGGATTAGATTTTAAAAGTATGTGCAGAAGTACTGTGCAATACTAGTGAAGGTGTTATAAACCCAGACCATTAACAGGAGATGCTCAGGTCCTCCAACAGTGAAGTTTGCACTGTTATGTAGCAAAAGCAACTTCATTGATTGAAGAAACTTTTGACCATAAAGCCAGAAACATAAAATGAGAACAGCAGTCAGATGATCAATCAGAAATGAGAAAATAATAAAAAACACTGCAGCAAACATTTTTTTATGCAGAGGGTATCATGAAAGTAATCATGGCATGAACAAGAAGTAGGAATTGCAGCTAAATCCAAGAGCGACAATGAGATTCTGCGGTGTTTCTCTCTCCAAGTTTTGCAGATTCAGTCCTGTGATATTAGATGGTAACATCTTTCAAATACATTTACATCCTTTTTCTCTTTCTATTAAAAAAAAAGAAAAAAAAGAGAAAGATTCTTTTGCCTCTCCCACCACCTTTTAAAAAGAAAAAAACCACCCCCAAAACTTCCTGGGAAACATTTTTCAATAAAATGTTGCATTCTGGGCATTACAGTGGGCATGACAAAGTTCTATACTATATGACATTTTCTTATCTGCTTTTTTTTAACTGCTAAAATATCCTAAACTATGATCTTTTAGCATAAGAACATGAAATAAACTGTTGATTAAGATTTCTCTGATGGTTTGGAAGATTTGTTTGAAACAGTAAGTTAGATACCAGCTCACTGTCTTGTATCATTCCACTGGCTTCTGAACCACTGACAGTAGAGGGGAAAAAAAAAATTTAACAAAAGTTTATATGACAGATGTGTTGGATGTAAGAGTCAAAAGACAAAGAAATATTTTCATGGTGGCATCTGATCTTAATATCAGTCTTTGCTCTTTGCAAAGAAGCTGCTGAACAAGCACCATTACTACTCCACCTCTTTCTCAGAGCAGCACTGGAGTATCTTGCTGGATTCTCAGATATTTTTCTCACACAGAGTAAGGGCTGTTGCTCACAAATAAGAAAGATATTCAGAATTTGCAGTCCAGCACCACAACTTAGAAGAGCCAGCCTACCGAATTATTAAAGTACAGTTCTGCTGCTACCTTAATTTCCTTTGATAGAAAAAGTAAAAGAAAATAAATAGCAGATTCCGAATATTTCAAATATATGGCAGTATATCTGCGTGTTCTAAATCTAAGAAATATTTTAAGCAATATAAAGCAATGACAGAGAGAATGAAAACCTTTAAGGTGCTATAGAAATGGAAGACTTCATGTCAAGCTGGAGCTACCGAGCTCCTTGGGCTCACTTAGAATTTGCTCCTTTTTCAAATTACAGCTAATTTTTCCAGTTACAATAAATTCCAAAATAAATCAGTATCTTTTTCTAGGTATAAAGTAGGAAAGGACCTTGAAGGGTGAAGTTTTGACTCCCCCAACCCTAAACATTTGATTTCTAATTGTTATTTAAAAATGAGAAAGAGAAAAAAAAAATCTCACTTGTACAGCATTTTTTGGTAACTAAATATTTAAAAATCAGTCAAATTTTATTGTCTCCTATTGATTACAATTTGATGCAAAAACATTATTATGCATGTTAACCAAATTCTATCCCTTTTAGGAAGCAGTGTTTCAGTCAAAATGTTTTTCTGAGCTCTGCTGAGTGAAGGCTGTTTCTGAGAAATGATCATCTTTGTAATCCCATAATCCTACAGACAAATGGGAAGCCATCACTTAGCAGGTTACAAGCAAAGCTTATTGAAACACAGCATGCTTTGGCCACCACCAGTCACAGTTTAGAGACTACAGAATGGAGAGAAATAAAGCTGCTGTACAACCTTGACAACAAATGCACGTATTAACATACACACATCTACAGAGCACTCTTCAGTGATGAGGTATTGTTTTTCACATCCAGTGCAGATTGACCTAGTCTAAACTCTAGTAAAGATATTGAAACTTTGACATCTTATATTTAGAAGAATGGCATTTTCTTTCCACTAGTAGGATTCTATGCTCTATACCAAAAAAATTCAGTTCCTCTATGTATACAAGACACATAAAATACAGAAATGGAAAAAGATAACTGGATTAGACACCTGAAGGCCCAATGCTCAGGGCCAACAGATTAGTTAACTAAGAATTCTCCCCTGCAGGATCTCTTGCTGTGGCACTAAATTCTGCAAACAATTGCGTTTTCTTCATCAGAAACAAACCACTATTCTACCCATGGGGTAATTTACAGCTTCTGCCTACTGTTAACTCACAGAGATATCTGCTAGCAAGGACTGAAGAGCATCTTCAAGAACAGATGCCATGCAAAGGAAGAGAATCATAGAATCATGTAAGTCAGCAAATAGTACAAAGCAAGCTAGCTTGACAAGTTTGTGTTATTTATGGAAGGAGGAGATGTGCAGAAGGAATGTGGGGTTCAGGTTGGGCCAGTCACCTGGGCTTAGAAAAACCCATCTGGAGTTCCTGTTTTGCCCAAAGCAAAGTGATGCAACTTTTTAATGGAAGCTTTTGCAGCTTCCATAATTCTTGCAAGTATGAATCTGAATTAACTTCGTATTTCCCCTTACACATAAAACACAGGATATGTGAGATAGCTTAAAGACTTTAAAGCATACTACAAATTAAGATTGGAATTTGCTCTTTTGGGTGGACTGTTTCCAATTTTCTACAAGTTATGTTTACTTTGGTTTTATTCAGTTCACATTACATTTTATAAAGTACACATTGTTTAAGGCTTGGAGCAGTCATTTCATCCTCAAGGACAAAGAGAATTAACTTCTATTCTTAGGGAAACACACAGCCAGAAGGTAGGTTGAAATATGCTAGTCCTGAAGCACCCAGCCCATGTAAACTTGCATGCTGAGTTGTTAATGTAGACAGCAATTTACCAGGAGCTAATGCACACCCCTGGGACCACGTAGTAGAGACCACAACATACTACATGCTTGTACTTGTCCTACAGACCACTGAACTCTCATACAGCCCAAAGGGTGCATACCAAGCACAGCTAGTCCAAGAATCTGCAATAACACTGGTCAGCTGCAGCTGGCAACCAAGAAATAGGGGAGGTGGTGGAATGAGTCCCTTGATGGGGACACAGTAGAGGTTTTTCAAAGGCTTATCCTCAAAGCTTGACCCAAGGGAATCAATTTTGAGGTCCAGTATTCAGCTTTCTTCTGGATCACCAGAATAAGACAATCAAATATGTTGGTTTGGGGTTTTTTTTGTTTGTTTTTTAAATATCCTGAGAAAATAAACCACAACCAACAGACTCCTATCTGCATAAGTCTGTACTATAGTTCCCATTTAAACACAGCATAGGAATAGTACAAATTGTACTTGAAAACTGCAATTAATAATCAGTCATTACACTAATTAACTATAGATAAGGAAAGAGAGTTATGTTCTTCAGCAATAAGACAACAAGGGCCTCTCTGGACTAATATTAAGGCCTGTAAGTTTGTACAAGGACAAAAAACTTCATCCAAAAATGTAAACACCAAACCAAGCCTAACTCCCACAGATCAAATATCTGTTAAAAATGATACTTAACATTTGCACCAGTGCTGTGAAATGCAACTTATATATAATAAAATATGAAAACCAGTACAAGTCACATGTAGCTATTGCTGATACAGATGTAGTATAATCACAATTGTTGAGGCCTTCTGAAAGGTAAGCTCTAGGTTTTGCAGTTAATAAACAGTACAACTGAATTATAATTGTGGGGCCTATCTGCTTAAGATTTTTTTCTCTGAACAAGGTGAACAAAATGCTCAGTTTATTGTACACTTAAAATACAGAGAAAGATAGCAACTGTACTGGACTCAGGAACCCACTCCCATTCATCATCCACCTCTCACAGCTTAGGCCAAACATTTCAGCTAGTCTATGAATTATTTCCCTATCCAAAATGAAAGGCAAGATATCCCCTAGAACACAACCGCTTCAACAACTTTAGCTGTACATTTACAAACAGTTGGCACCAACCTACAATTTGGGGTAAGCAAAATGCTCTGAACACTGCTTCTAAACAGAAGCCAGGGGAAAAAGTAGTTCTTAATAGACCGTACCAAATGCCTGAGTTATCTTACCTCTCCAGCAGATGAAGTATCTTCCAGGAAGACAAACCTCAGACTGCATATAGCTCTTGTTAAGTAAGACTTTCTCCCCTATGGCATTCACCTTTTTTTTTTTCAGTTCCTTACTGAATATAGTTTTTAAAACAAAATCACCTTCAGCTTTTCTTGGTTTCCGTTCCTCCTGAATGCTCTAGACTAAGTAGAGGCTTGATTGTTGTTTGGTTTGGTTTTTTAAAGAGCCCAGCACACTCCCACTCCTTACTCAGGAGGGTTTAATGCTTAACTGGAGCCACCTGTTTGAATTTTCCCTCTCTGCTTTCCTCTGTTACAATTCAGGTGTGTGAAACCCAATGCAAAAGACTTTCAGGCTGAAATATCCACTGTTACTCCAACAGTGAATATCCACTTTTGTAATAAAATAAGTGACTTACAAGGTAGGAAGCAAAAAAAAAAAAGCTTTTCAGTTTTCTGTATGAACCAAAAGATCAAGGAAAAACTTACATTTAAGTACTCTTCTTCACAGGCATTCTCTACGCCCTGCCTAACAACTTTCCTGCATGAAACCTTTAGATTTGGTAAGGAAAGGTTAAAGCCAAGCATACATTTATCTTTCATGATAAATGAAATGACATGGCATAAAGCTATTTTTCTCTTCCTCATTATCAGAAACAGCCAGTCAAAAAAACCAGAAAACAAAATAAACAAAACACCAAAACAAACAAACCCTCCACAAGAATACACTGACTGACAATGGAACAGCCCAGTGCTTCAAGCTGAACTCTGACTTACAGAAACCATGGTGCAGCTACAGGAAGAAACACAGAGAATGGGGAGGGTATCATTTCTGCATTTCTTTTGGTGTAATTGCTAGCTATCTCGGGATAGCATTTCTGGAGTTACACACCTCTTCCATCATCTCTTTAAAGCAAATGAGATGTGAACATCTCTTCATTTCTCGATAAAAGCATTATTCTAGAGAGAATGACACATTCCAAGTAAGGCCAAGTAAAACACATAATTCTAATTGGACTGAGTATAAAGAATTGCTCTGAATTCAATCTGTAATCTGTATACAATATTATCTTTGTGGCCTGAACACTCACAATGTATAACCAATTCAGAGCTTGGAGAAGAAATGTAACAGATGTGTTTCAGGTTAATTTTCCTTGCTTATTCCACTCTCAACTGTCAATGTAAGGACAATTTGAGTTGCTGAAGTTTGGTCAATTATTTGCCTATCTTATAATGAAAATAATTCCAGATATCATGAAAATAATTTCATATACATAAATCTGGAATTATTTTCATTATAAGATAGGCAAATCATATATTACTTCTTGCAACAAGACCTTTACTTGTTTCTTAAAACTGGAAGTCCTTCAAGTGTCTGTGCTGTTAGCTTATTTTTATTTTTTTTACAATAAGGTCAGAGGTTAATTCTTCAATCTATTATGCATTTACATAACTGAATTTTGATTGAAATCAACATCATAATTCATTCAAACAATGAATAAATTAATTGCAAACATACAGATGAACAAATGTAATTTACACTTGTTAAAGTGTAAAAACAGAATAACTGATTTCTTGCCTAACAAGAATAGTGAGGGATTCTACCAAATATGGTATACAAAATGAAAATTAAATGTTTCAGAAAACAACTATTCTATGTAAATGTAGAACATATATCAAGCTACAGAACTCCCTTGAACTGTGAGTATTATTTAGCCCCAACTTTATTCATCATCAAGAGGAAAATCAAAGAAGAGAAGAAGCCCCGAATTATTTTTACATGCTTTTTGCCTAATCAAGCAATGAAAATTCTGGGTTTGTTTTTTCTTTATAGAGAAAGACTTGCATGGTCTGGCAAAAAAACAGGATGAGATAAGTGAAAAGTTCTGTCCTTATTTAGAGCCAAACAAGTACTTAATTAAATTGGATCTGCAGTGCCCATTGTACCTGATTCATACTGAGTAGAAGAGTGCATCCCCTGTCATTAATTTGGCTAGCTATTTATATAATAGCATTTGCTTATAGCATACTCTCTCTCTCTACATCTCCACTACACTGTCCTCTGAGCCAGGTAGCTACTTTGTGTTCAGCCCAAAGCAACTATCACTATTTGAAAGTACTGTGGCTCACATTCCCCAAAGTGCTTGGCTTGTAACATCGGAACCAAATTTTCAATAGAAGCAAGCATGCTGTGGGGTAGAGTTGTAAAGCTGCTACTACATGCTGTCCAGCTGGGAGATGCTGGATGTCAATTCATGTTCTGTATTTGATATCTACATGGAAACTTATCTCCTTTGAAGTGTTGGTCCCAACTGGGATGCTAAGAAGCTGAAAACAAAATACAGAGTTGTCTTGAAAATCTGGTCTAACCTTTTCTTTTTGAGGAGATTTGACTCCCTCTTTTTTATGTTTTAAATAAAAGACACTCAAAAAATTAATATTTTCAGGTTTTGCATGTAGGAGAAGATTAGCAGTTCTTACCATGATCAATTTCCTTCAGAAACCTAAGAGATAAGTATTTGCCAGAATCCACTGAGTGTATGAAAGACTTGAAGGTTGTAGTTTGATAAATGCATCTTTTGGTAACACTACCTCATTCAGACTCTTTTCCATTCATCCAGTCCCTTGTCACCCTCTTTAGTTCATTCAGTAAAGTTGCATGTGGGACTGACAAACAGGAACAGGAGAAATAACTTGGGAACTATGGCTTTGCGATCAGACCCCAGATACTTATGTCAAAGTCAGAGCTAATATTCTCTTGTGCTAAATGTTTGTAATTGAGTTAAATATAATAGGAATAATGTTAACTGGACAGTAAAGTTGAATAAAATTAAGGGTGAAGTTGACAGCAAATCAGCATGACTGCTAAATTCAATAGGTACATCAGTTCATCAGATGAGAATTTATCCCATCAAGTGGGGAGGGTGATGAATCAGGTCTGATGAATATTGCACAGCTAAGATGACCATTTTGTCACATTATGAGTAAAATTTTCAGTTTGGGAGGTAAGAATACCTTTTAAAATTATGATAATTTCAGAAAATAAATTTGTTGCTCAGTCTGCCTATATACCTTTAATGTAAAACTTATAAACATCAAGTATCATATGAGAAAATTAAATTCACCAAACTAATATGCAGGGGCATCTCTGTTTTAATAGGGCTTTCCATTCTAATTAGACACTACTTCAGTGATACCTTTCAACCTACATAAATGTATTAATAATGTACTTATTAATGTTTTGATATTTCATATCAGAAATTTTGTATGCTTTTCCATTCTTAAAACAGTGTTTTAAAGTAATAATTTCTAATGAAAAAACTACAGAAACTGAACATGATTTTTTCCAATATTAAGAATAATGACTTAATTAACTCAGCAGGGTTTAATGACATACTGAAACAACAGATGAGTTAGTTCTTAAGTAGTAATGTTATTAATAATAATTATTCTTATATGACAATGTATTTTGTTTTATTATTATCTTGACTTTCAGAGACGTTGCACAGTAGATTAATTCTAAGCTGAAGTAACTGATGACTTCCAGAATGAGGCTACTGAAGTCCTAACACAGCTGAGGAATACCCACTGTCAACCTCTTACAGGGTATTGGCTACGACAGTATGTAAGTAGTATTCAGTTGAGGGCATTCTATTGTCCAGATTCATTTTATCAATAACTTTAAATAACCAGTTTCTGAAAAAGTATCTGATTTTGACAATTCTTGTTGAAAAATGATTTCTTTTTTAGTAGGATCCCTCAGCAGTTCAGAAGAAATCAGCAGTACATTCTTATGCAACACAGTTATCGCTAAAAACTCCAACATTTTCTTTTATTTCATTATCCAAGGAAAGCAGAATCACATAGTTGAGGCAAATCACTGCAGAAGTTGATACTTTATAGCCATTATAATATTTAAAACAGAACCAGCAATAATACAAAGCTTTGTATTGATTCAGAATTCAGAATAATAAATTAATATTGGATCCTTTTCTCTAAAAGTCTGACTCTTCGAGAACTCACAAAAAGTCTTTCATTAACAACGCAAATGTAAGTCTATTTAGATTTTTTTTTCTCAGTTGTCCTCACATGAGTTAGTTACTGGCAAAGTCTACCATGTCTAGTAGTCATATAACAAACTATCAAGAGTAATAGTGCAGAACATCCCCTCAGAGTAATCAAGAACAGAGACAGTGGCTGTAAATTACAACTTTGGTGTTTACTCAGTCTTAATCTCTGGGAATAAAAATTTGGACAGAAGACTGAGGAAGGAATTGTTCAACCCATTATTAATTTATCCATGACTTGATTTCAAAGATATACTAAAATCTTAAATTAAGGTTCTGTTGGAATAGAAACAAATAGAAATATGCAACAAACTATTTGTTTATCCATTCAGTATCAGATCTGTTTGCTTTTTTGGACAGATGGAAAATTTTATCGCTGTTTGGACTCGTGAAGCCGATTCAGCTCCAGTGAGGAAAATGGAATTTTGTTCCCCAGTCCACAAAAATGTTGTCAATTATACAAGGCAGTTTTGTTTAACTTTGGAAAAAAATGTTGCCAGGAATCATATATTCTGTGGATTTTGCCCTCCAATAGAATAAAAATAGAATTAATCAATTTTAATTTTAAATAATAAACAAATCTTGATATTAAACAATGCTGCAGGAAAGAATTCTGTTATAAATTTAAACAACTATTTGCAGTCCTACATTTTAGTTGTGACAGTATTTGCCCCTGCTGTTAAGCTCTGTATGCCTGTTTCCCAAACTAGTGTTGCATGTACCATTTGCTAATACAGTACATCTTCATCAATGTCAAATTCAAAACCAGCCTCCTGAATATATTTTGCACTTTATATTCTAGTGGGCTTTAAATCTTTGTTTAAAGGCTTCTGTCTGCTCTTTTTATTTTTGAATTTAATTTAGTCATGGAAGGTTAATTAGTCTTTAGATTTATAATTAGAGCAGTGAGTCAGCTCTCCCGTCCTGTGGTATGGCTGGTTTTATACTAGAGTCTCAAGAGGAGAGAATGCAATTCATAATTTTATGCAAATATCCTACCAGCTTTAAATGAAATTGAGATGGAAATCTTTTCAACTCTTGTCTGTGCAAGAATCCTACGCCAAAAGATTTCATTAGAAGCACTAGAAAGAATAAAAAGGAAGAAGAAGGCCTTATATTTCATTTATGGGAAACTATTTACATTAGTGGGGACTTCATTACTGAAGGGAGGGGAAGGTTGCAAGTTCTCTAACCAAACTGTTGTGTATTAAGAAACATTGTTTAGAAAAACCCCAAACGTTTCACAAGAACACATCAACTTCACCAGCTTTTGATAAAGCATTATGGTAGAACTTTTCTTCAACTTAAGTATTTGTGTGCAACTGATAATGAAGTGTTTCAATAAGCTTATTTTTCAGGACATCTTTATTGTCAGAATTGTTGTTGGAATTGAAATCTGAGATTCAATTAGCTCTAGACATCTACCTACCAAGTCTAGAAGAGCAAAATCCTCAGTTATGTTGATATTTACTATGGTCTGTTTTTTTTCAGGTCACATTAAGAGAGAAATAAGAAGTCCATATGGCTCAGTAAAGAATCACATAACCTACAGACAATGGATTGCTTTGGCTAGCTGTGCAACACAGCAAATTGCACATACTTCTCATTCAGAATAGGCCAGTAAGATTTAGTAAAATTATGGCAGTATCAATTAAATAAATTTATTCTCTCATCAGATGTAATGTTATGCAAGCAAAGGAGAATATTTGTACAAAGACAGTTCAGTTTAACACCATATGGAGGGAAATCTCTTTGGAAATTCTGTTGTTGTTGAAGTAGTGTCTGAAAATATCCAAAAATAAATGTAAAAATACAGAATAGCCAAATGCAGAAGGATTTAACAGATTTTTATCACTGTATGCATTATGTATATGTAGAGACTGCATTTTTATATGTATTGCATTTTTATAATTACCTGTAATAAACTTTATGCTATGTCACTGTCCTTTATCTTAAAGGAAATAATGATACAGTAAGAATACTAATCTCATTGAAGTTTAACCAGCTAAGCTGATCACCATAAATGCCCTCACTTGGAAAGAGATAAGTGCTTTCTGGGGGTGACTAATTTCATTCTAAGCTGGTATCCAAGAGGCGTAGGACAAATTGCTTATGAAGACACATTGTTCTCCCCATTGATTATAGTGGCAGCTTAGACTAAACGCCTAATTTTTGGATGTCTAGAAGAGACATCCAAAAAACATATATTTATATTAAAATTATTTGGGAACAGAGCTTTAACTAGTTTTAATTGACAAAGGTAAGTGACAATGAGAAAGTGCTGAAGCTGAATTAGCTGTAGACACAACATTGGAGGTTATGGTATTTCAGATTGTTCAGAATTCCTTTTCTTTTCTCTGCTCCTTAAAGTTGAAAATAATGAGTCCCTGAAACAAAGAATTTATTAGAAAGGAAAAGTTCCCTGAAAACAAGAAACTGCCAGCTGGCTTTTAGACATCATATAACATTTCCTTAGATAACTCAACAAGAAATGGCAAAAAAAACCATTAAAAGGTAGTTTTTCAAAATATGAGTGCAATTGTAAAAAGATTTTTGTGAACCTACTTGAGTAAATCCAGATGAGAGGAAAAGCATTATGGCATTAATGCACAAGGAGATATACCTGTTTATGTGTCCGTCTTCATGCAAAATTTCTAAAGAAAGCAGTAACTATCTACATGTCCTGAACAAACATAGACATTTCTTTCAGAAGTGTTACTACAGATGTAGTAGAAAGTGGGCACAGATCTGACTATCTAACAAAATTATCCTAAAAGTTTCGCATATCTCCAAATTGGAGATAAGTACTCTAAAAATGGAGCAAAACTGTGACTACTGAAGTCATTGCTGATGCACAATGGTGACTATAATGCTATCAGACTTACAATAGAGCTGGCAGATTAAATTTCATTGTTAAGTTTCCACATTCAGTGAAGCAGTGATGGAAACTTTATACCTTCTAACAACCTACACAGTGCTTACTGACAATATTCTGCTTTAAGATACTGAAGGGTGTTACAAAACTCAGTCCAAGAATTTTCTCTCTATGGAGCACTTGCAAGCATCACACTTATGAATGCAAGTGAAGCTTTGGACATTCAGAAATAAAATTAACAAGTCTAGTCACCTAGCTCACCTTAGTTATGACCACAAAGAGTCTAACTAGCTTACTGTTTACTAGCCACTTGAAAGACATAGCATGTAAACACTTAATCAATGAATTAGAAACTATGGACTGAGCCTATGTCCACAGAAGTTTGCATTCCACTTCTAAAGTTATTTCATAGCGGGTTACCACTCCTGTATCACAGTTTCTGCACCAAAAGTTCTGCATTCCTTTGAAATGGGACTTTCTCTACTTGCCTGAAGATACCCCATCTTACCTCCTACCTAATATTTTCGATCCACAGCTGCCAGAAATACATGCTCTAGGCTAGTCTAAAGATCCGTATAATACATAGAAACTGCTGGGAAGAGGAAAAAAAAAGAATTTTTGTGTCTAAAATGTGTTTCAGATTTTGCCCATCTCTCTCTTTTTTGCTCATGTCTCTCACTGAAATCTCTTTATTTCTTCTCTAAGCTAAAGTATTAGTTGGGGGAAAATATAACTCATAAGAAATGGGCTCATTGTGACATAAATTGTGACTTTGTTAATGAAATCTGAATATTTATATCAGACTTTTCAGAAAGAGCAGTGTTTTTCCTTAACTCTCAAACTACATCTATTCATACCACACTGATAATGGCTCCATTTCAATGACATTTCCAGCCTGCCTTGTCTTATCTATACTGACAACTGGTTTAAAGTTTCCAGCACTGTGGCATATGGGCATTTGTACTTTAATGCCCTGAAGTTGTCTTCTGTTCTATAATACTTACAGGAAGGATTCCTAGTAACAAAGGAATAAAAGAGTAGTAAGAACTGTTCAAAGTTATAAATACGTTTAAGGAGTGCAATACAGATAGCATCTACTGCAGGTTACAACAATCCACAGGATAAATATGTTCATTACAGTGGAAATGTAAATGGAAATAAAATTATCCTTAATAATCATTCAGAAACAATTAAAAATGTTGAAAATGCTCCTGTATAAGGAAGTTTTAGTCACCGAGTGACAATGTCTTGCCCACCAATGACACATTTTACATCTAACATGCAGTGTTAAATGGCATGCAAATGAAAGGCTCTTAAGCAACATATTAGTTGACATAATATTCCAGCCATAAATGTCAAAACCAACACCATTCTGCAGTTTCTAAGTGTTCAGAATACCTCATATCTGACTGATATAAACCAAGTTCTTTCTATTTCTGTCCATGACAACAGAAGAAGAAAACAGCATGTTTGAAATAGGGACCAGTGGACAGTATTCACGTTACTGACTTCAGGCAAATAACTGCAGTGACTGAGGTAACAAACACTTCTAAAGGCCAGTTCAGGTAACCTATTTTAGAAGTCAGCCATTCTCCCAGGTCCAATTACTATAGGCTTGCTGAGCCTCTAATGTTAGCATTGAAATGAGATACATAACCTGGGCAATGAAAATTCTGGGCTCCTAAGAAGCAGCAAATAAAATCAATGGCAGCTTAAACAAAACAAAAAAGGAGAGAAGGACAAAAGAGATTTTAAATGAACTCATAATTCTAGAGTAACAACATAACCAACTGGATTTTAGACCAAGAATTTAAAGGTAGTATTCCTACAAGTCTTAACTCTGAAACTGGGAAACGTTAGGGGATCTGAATATTGGCTAATGAGTACAAAATATACTTGGAGTCTAAAGGGAAAGTTCCTCATCCTACCACAGTATTGTTCACATTTCCAATTCTTTATTTGCATATGTACCTTAGATTGCAACAGCAATTTCCAAGCCTGCTGGATTTTACCCCAATTTTTTTTGAGAAAAAGAGTCCAAATGTGCAACATTGCAGTTGTATTACAGGAACCTGGATAACACCAACTGAAAAGCAGACTACAAGTAGGATAGCAGGTTTGCAGTCTCAGCTTGTGGGAATGGCCACTGGGAACAAGGAGATTCTCTGGGACATCAAGGAACCTGAACCATTCTTTTTCTTTTCATTTCTCTTTCCTTCAATGTAATTTATTCTAGCCTCATACTCTACAGACTTATGTAACTAGAATTATATCTTTAATTCTTTTATAACTTAACAAGCATTACATTTATGTCTGGAATCATTTAGAAATTTCCCACATAAAAAATTTTGTTGTAAGTTACAGTCCAATGAAGCTGGCTTTTCTTAGGTATCTAGCATATTTCAAAATGAGATTTGGAATTCAGCTGTATTTTGGGGCCTGAATCTGACCCACCATGGTCCTACTGTCTTTAACTGATTTCATTTCACTTATGGCTTTGCTTATACTTGTGGCCATCACACACTGTAAACTAGCAGCTGATATTTCTCATATACCTCTACACCTCGCAAGAAATCAATTATTTCCTTTCAGCCCACTTGTGCATTTCAAACAGTATTCTCATGGAAATATAATGGTCAGTTGCAAAGGCTCTGGCAATAGGATTTCTACAAGATCATTTCAGGTTTTATAACCATGTCATTAACCCTTCTACAGTCTTCAGGCTTTTCTTCTTCATGGACCATTCAAAATTCACCAGCTATCATCTGTCATCAGACTCCTAATAGCTGTATTTGTCCCTCATGATCTTCACTTACTTAGCACCCCCTTACTGGCATTTTCTATCCATCTGTCTTTGATACTCTTGTTTGCTCTCTTTTGGAACATTTTCTCTATCAGATATCAAACCTGTCAGCGTCTTCTTTACTTAATCCCTTACTACTTTAAAACCATGTCTCAAGCCTCTTCTGACCTGACCAAATAACATTACTGATTTTCTCTCAGCTTCTCTGTGAAATTGAGTCAAGTGGCAGCTTCAGGTTCTCAGACAGTTTGCTTGCGCTGTCATTAAACTACACGACTGCAGCAGAAAGCTCATTTCTCTCTTTCAGACAGGAAAATTTGAGCAAGGGGGGATACAGTTTTAAGTTTGAAAGAATCTGGTTTAGCCAATCCATTGTGCCTGCAAACTGTGCCAGGACCAGCTGGTTTGGATGGTCTTGTGCTCACCTTGCCCATGGCTATTAGTTTCCAAAGCAGGCTTGGCTGTGTCCGGATATATGCCATGTCATCCCTGTGACCCAGCAAAAGATAATTATTTTTGTATTCTTTTGTTTGGTTCAATGACCTAAAATTTTGAGGGTTCTGCATTGTATCCTGTAAAAGTATTTGTGTAGGGTAACTCTCTGAGAGAGTAGTAAATGCCCTGGCTTTGAGGAAGGAGAATGTGCAAGAACTCTGGACCAGCTGCAATAGCATCTGAAGAAACCCTGGGCAGCAGGAGCCAAAGCTGGTGTGGGCAGCATGTTCAGCATTTCTGGAAGAACCCTTGAGCCTATGTGGTCAACTATGCCCAGACTCACTTCAGAAGGGAACACAGGGGGCAAATTAAACCGTATAATGGTAAGTGAATAGATCCCAGGAGCAAAAAAAAAAAAAAAAAAAAAAAAGCCAGACTGACAGTGTAGGTGTTCCCTGAAGAATCCAGTTTCACATCTCCATAACCACACCATTAACGGTACTAACTGGAACACATATTGAACTCTTTGGTAGATGAGCCAAGAACCTAAACATCCATGACAAAGACACTACATCCAAGCCTTTCAGGATAGAATACACTTCATATAATGTCTTAAATGTTATCAGGGGACTTTGTCAGTCCATTAATTTTCAGTTCAAAGGAAATTATTCACTTAATATATAAAAAAAAATAAAATTACATAAAGTATCCAAGCTCCTGTACAAAACTTTGCAACTACAGGAGTGAAACATGTTCATATTGTATTAAGGTGACTTTGCTACCACTGCATCTTATAGTGCAATGAAGAAGTGAAATAATTGCTTTGTGTACTCAGTAGCCTGAAATTTAAAGCAAATCTGTCTTATTATTCATTAAGTTATGCCATGTGTGGGTAGTAAATAGTTGCAAGAATAAAATGCCTGTATTTCTAGTTTAATGCAGTGGAATTACTTTTCTAGGTAAGGATATTATTAGCTAGAACCCAAGGAGAAAAACTTATGTCAGGCTTTTGACTCTATCAAGACCAAAGATTTAAAATAGGGATTATTTTTGTCTGATTCGATTGCCAATTAATCCCTTACCAAATCAGCCATATAGCTCAAAAGAGAGTATTTTCAGAGATTTAAAAGAACTGTCTTTGTGTACTTGATATATACAGGAGTAACTTACTGCACATACACTGAATCTGCAAGCCCAGTCAGTTATGGTGTGACGATGTTACTCATGGCTCACTACTCCAACATACTTTAGATACGTAATTCCAGAGACTTTTCATCATATCATTACATTTTAAGCATTATCTTGCCTAGAAAAACTCAGCTAAGTCTAACTGAGAGCTTGTTGCTGAAAAATGACCACTTCAAGGAAATGCTTAATTTATCTACTATTGAAAGTATAACATCTCCCCTTCAGAAGCCAGATAATAGCAGTCCATCAAATAATGTGTAACAATCCGCATATAAGGTGGAATGCAATATCTTTATAAAGATGGTGATTGCTTTTATCATTTAGTGACGTTTGTTCCCCATGAAATATAAATTATTTATATTAATTGATAGTAATGTGGTTTAAACATTAGATATTTGAATATTCACAGTACAAAAGCATTCAGATTATTTAAAGTTTGTAATAAATGACATGTTATTTGCTATAAATACTCTACAAGAAACAACAAGCCTGTATTAACTTCAAATCTTTTTAGTTTAATATCACTCTTATTTATTGCACACCACACTAATAGACAATAAATCCTCACAGTGGAAGCACTTGTATTTGCAAATTAATAGCCTACCTCGTAAGTCATTTAAACAACAGTTTTATTGTTGTTTCTCATCTAGCATTCATTGGATTTGACATATGAATAAGTTTTAAGTTGTTTTATAATTCTATTGTTCATAGTTTTCAAAATGATAGTCAATCATTTGTTAATGAATTCAAACATAGCACGTGGGCGAAAACACTCATGCACATCAATAGATACTCGTGAATACAGAGTAAAATACAACCTAAATATAGCTCAACAATAAAAACAATCCAGAATATACTAAATCTCTAAGGGGTTGAATATTCTGATGTGCTGTGCTTTTAGTCACATTACCCAACCAGCCTGTGACTAAGATAAATCATCCCTGTGCCTCTTCTAAGAAATGACAAATGGAGAGGTTATTTTCTAATCAATTTGTGGAACTGCCAACATCAGTAGTGCTCCTGCTTTCATCTCTGGGTGAAATGCAGTAAAATGGACTTAGAACACAACCTTGATATGTGAGCCATGATCTTCAGAAATGGTTGTGTTCAAAAATTACAGCAGTTAAATACACTAAGCATCCCTTACTTACCACAGCGTGAATATAGAAGTTTGAAGCTGTGGCTTGAATATCAGTCTTGGGACCTTTGTTTTGGTCTTATTACAAAATGGGTCCTGAGACAGAGAGGTCTCTCTCTCTTCCACCCCTCCGGATACAACAGCCATGAGCACAGATTCAGGTCATCATATACAAGCACACCACACAGAGATTGTTGTTGACTACTTTCAGCTACCATCAAGGTAGGCATTCTGCCACTCAGAGTCTTGAAGTTAAGATTTTGGGGTTTTGATGACTTCAGCCTACAGTCTAGCATCACAGTAACTCTCTAAACTAACAGGACAGGATGTTCTGACCAGACCTGTAACTTTTTAGTAGTACAACAAAATGAGCATTCACTTTTAGCATAACCTGTTAGTGTGTGCTACTATACTACAGCCATTTTTTACTCTGTACTAACATGAGCAGAATTAGTTCAGAGCCTACAAATGGCTAATGTCTGGTTGTACAATGAAACATTTAATTCTCTTTTATATTACAAAAAATATTGTCAATGGCTTAATTGTGATTCCCATTCTTTTCAATTGGTGTGAAGACCATGAACCTGAACCCCATCTTTCACACCTAAGTTGACTGAGTACACATTCTGTAACTGTTATATTGAAATTAATCTCCTCTAATTCTATTCTCTTTCGTTCAGTAAGAGAAGCATTTCCAACATCTCTGATTTTCTTTGGAAAAGACCTATGGTCTGTCCTTTACCTTAAAGTTTCTTCTGTATACTTTCAGATAATGATTTCCTTTTCAAATCATGAATTTAAATTGCAATAAAAGAAATTAAATAGCATTTTATTCCAATGACTTTTCCCACAATGATGATTTCCTCTACTGAATTTTCTTTAGTATGTCCTATTATTATTAGCTGCAAAACAGAATCTTATTCAGATATGTTTTCATTTTTGGCTCAGAATTGTTAACATAGCTGGAATAAATTGGGAGGGGAACTACAGAGGCAGTGTAATAAATTTTCAAAAGATTTTGTAAACACCAGGTATCAGGAATAACTACTATAAAACTTTGCATTCAATTTGTGCACAAGTCTTAGGCAACAGAACATGAAAATTTGCTTATTTTTGCTAACTGAGAGCATTTGCCTTGCAATATGTGATGTTCCTTGCACTGGTTCCAGCCACAGTAACTAACCTCAGTCATGGGATATGTTTGTGGCTTAGTTCCAGTTGCCTGCTGGAATGACTGATTTGGAAAGTAAGGACTGTCCAGAGATTAGAGCGTGTATGTAAATCAGAGACTTTCCATCTGACCTTGGACTGAACATGTAGGCTGAGATTCTGCCCCTGAGAATTCTGTCAAAGTCCTTGAACCTATTACTGTCTACTGCCGGCTAGTTTTAAAGGAATATAATTAATCTGAGTGCAGTGATTTTTGGCTTTAACCTCCCTGTACCTCATTTTAGAAGATGAAAATAACATAATTACTGAATGTTACAGGTTGTTGTGAGGAGAGATATTAAAGATGATGACATGTTTGAATATCTGGATTGAGGAACATGAAAGAATCTAAGACCAACTGAAAGACCATCCAAATTTTAATCTCGAATCTTCTAAGATCATGTACTACAAGGTACATGGAGAAACTGAAAATATAGTGCAAATTGCACATCCCTATCATGTCGGGATTTCCAGGTAAGAGGGAAAGAAAGTCAGGGAGTTTTAGTACCTCCTTCTCATTAACCCCTATCTTGCAACAACTTGCTTTCTCATGCAGTGTCACAGGGAGAGAAGAGAATGCAAGGGATTAATGGAGGCAGGAGAGCTTAAAACACAGCAGGATGGGGTGGTGCTGTTGTGTTCAGGACATGGCAGACAGCCCTAAAACCCAGGCTCCAGGCCTGGACATGGTGGTCTGCACCACGGGCAGCCTGTTACCCTGGGCTGCAGCAGCTTTGCATTTCAGAAAGCATAGTTCTTTGGGAGCAGAGGGCCTGTCCCTTTCTATAACCTACAAGGGAAGATCCTTTCCCCACATTCACATCAAGGCTTTCTCCACCTCTATATCTAGCAGCAGATATAATAGAATCATAGAATCATGGAATCATAGAATCGTTTAGGTTGGAAAAGACCTTTAAGATCATCACA
The DNA here is from genome assembly GCF_000687185.1 of Egretta garzetta. Lineage (NCBI taxonomy): Eukaryota > Metazoa > Chordata > Aves > Pelecaniformes > Ardeidae > Egretta > Egretta garzetta. The sequence continues at coordinate 2,046,278 of NW_009260839.1, read as the reverse complement.
TCCAACCGTTAACCTAGCACTGCCATCCCACCACTAAACCATGTCCCTAAAATCAGGAAAGGTAGCTGCATGCTTGATCAAAAACTTAATTAGAACATAAAGCCAAACTGACTTGCAGTTCTCATCTCCTCAGCACTTCCTTCTTTGCAAATGATAATTGCTGAAGTGGCATGTCATAAAAGGATTCTGCCTGTGACATTCAGACATATTGGCATTTGAAAGAGGACTAAAGATACATTAAGGCAACACAGCATCTCCCTGGAACAGCACAATCTGGCCATTTTATTATTTATCCTTCACTAGAAACAGTGGAAATAAAAATAGCCCTAATCTGAGGGGAAAAAAATGGATTGTTTATGAAGACCTGATTGTATCCTCTTGAACTCTCTTCCTGCCAAGCACTTAATATGTCCCAGCAATTCTATTAATCACTTTTTTTTTTAAGTCTAGGTACCATACAACAAAACCATTATGACAGAATAAGGAGGGTAATATGAGACACGCAGTCCAACAGGCCATGGTCGTTTTCAGGAACCTAAGGGTTATGCCATTATATCACCTATTTGAAAGAAATATAAACAGATAATCTCAGTAGGAATATGGTGACTGGATGAACCAGCATCACAGATGCTTGAACCCAAGACCCTTTAGAAAAAAATGCACCACTGAAGAAGTGTTATTTCTTTCTAGAGGTCCTTATGATCTTATCTTCTAACAGATAGACACAGAGTATGATGAATTAACACTTCAATCTCCTGGAAATCCCACAGTCTTGACTTTAAAATACTGATTCCACAAAGCATACATTCTAACAATGTGGTGAAAGTGAGTGTAGCTCTATAAATCAGGTCCTCATTAAGACTATAAAGGAAAAAAAAAACAAACCAAAAACCAAGGCAGTTTTACTTAACAAGACTATCCCCACTCAATTTCAATTCAAAATTAAACTAAAAAAGATAGCCAACAATCCTTTTACATTTCTGCATCATTCTCATTTTCTAAGTGAATTTAATCTAATTTAATCATATCTGAAATTTTTGACCATTTAAGGCAGTGGAGTTCAAAAAAAAACCCAACAAAAAAACCCCACCTACACTTGCGTAGTACAAAGATCTGCAGTAGCTTTTAAATTCTGTTCAAGTACATCCTTCTCAGCTATGTTAGATTTCAGAATCTAGTGCTGCCATTTTAATAAAATATGTTCTTAGTCCTCACTATGAATCATCAGTTTGTATTTAAAAAAAAAAAATATGTAAAAACAACACTGGAGAGTTTTGAGCACAGAGAGAAAGGGGGCATGGGGACAGGGAGGAGGATGCTTGAATCATGCAAAAGAATCTTTGATCTTTACTGTGAATTGATCCTGTGATTTTGAATCACATAAGAAAATTAAAGCATCTTTTTTATTCACTTCATTGGACTTGAATCCAAGTCCACTGTCGGATAATTAATGCCCTACAATGCAGGTTGCAAAATTTTTATGTAATACTACTATTTTGACTTGTATTCCTTTTTCTCAGCTGAAATAAAATCGATCACTGTCTAGATTGTTAAATCTTATAAACACAAACAGAAAGACATATATTTATGGCAGGTTGGTTTTCTTAAAAGCAACCTTTGTTTTCAAGCCAAGTTTCTGTGGGTTGGTACTCAGCACATTCTGAATAAAGTTAGATCCTCCCACCTTGAAAGGATTCCAAGTCAGGCAGGCAAAATTGATTGCCCATCATTTTTAACATCTTGTTTCTTAATACTGAAAAATATCCACACAGCCTGCTAGATAACGTGTATCTGAAAATTAGGTGAAATTTAGGCTGAAGAAATGATTTTTTTCTTTACCATGAGAATTACTAGTGAGAGGTACTTACAAATTATAAAACTGTTTTCTTAATTGTACATTACTAAATGCAACTTAATTGTAAAGCAGTAAGAGGCTTACCATAGGCTTTTAGTGAAAATATAAATCTAAGCAGCTCATTTGAAGCATTTACATTTTGTTATGATAAAATAAAATGGAAAATGTACATTTCCTGCTCCCCAGAGTTTTTAATATTTCTAACTGTTGCATGCTCAGCTAACTTCTTTATAGCTCTCAAGATAATACTGCATCCATAATTTTGTTCCTTGGCTCTTTTCTTATGAAATAATGGAGGAGTCAAAATATTTTAATACTCCAGTACTTTAACACTTACTATACCCTCATTCATTGTTCCCAAATTTATTACTGCTGTACATTATTGTAAATTAATACTGGAACATATATCAGGGCTGCAGAGGTAGCATGCTAGATCAGCTCAAATAAGAGATAAGTATGCAGGACCAATATTCATGAGGGAAAAAGGAAAAGGGAAAACATATGGAAACACTCACAGAGTTCTGCAAACTTTTGCCCAAGTCTCAAAGATTTGATGAGAAAGAAGAATCTGTTCAAAACCAGGAGAGGACTAGACTATGCAAAATAATGAAATCTGAAGAAGCAGGGAGAGAGTGGTTTTATATCTCTAAAAGTTAATTTTTTCATTACTTTGGAAGGTCTGACAAAATTTTAAAAAGTAACCAAACATCTGGAAGAACATAAGAAATACATTCCAAATGACTATGGAAAGGCTGAAGTTGAGGAAGACCTACAGACACATTTAGAGCTCCAGTTAAAGGGAAAGGGCAAATATGAACATTGGAAGAGTGTAATGATGAAGAAAAAAATCTGTGATTAAGCACTTACGTGTAAGTTCTTAAATTGAAGCATCCTAATCATCATAGGATACTCTGTGATCACAAAAAAAGAAAAAGCATATAATATGATGAGTTTGCTCTGGTATGAAGACTGTTTCTGTATAAGGTGGAAGACAGAGGAACCAAAGCTAACATAGAATCAAATGTATTAGAAAGTATGCTGAGTAAACCATATGTAGCCGGTATGAACCAGGAAGCTGAAAACGGATTTTTGGGAGCAGAATCTTACAAGGCAAACAGTACTTAGGCAGCCACAGAGTAACACCATGCAACATCAAGATTACAGGAACAAATAGGACAGGATACTTACCTGAGAAAAGACTGTGGCAGAGAAAGGAAGATGCAAGGGTGGTAATTAGGAAGGTCAAGAAATAGAAAAAAAATTAGAATAAGGTTCAAAATTAACGTTATTAATCACTAAACCTTATTTGGTCACTGAACAAGAGAAGATGCAATGCCACCAGATGATAGCAAAGCTGACCAAACACACTGACATGCTGGAGGGAACACACCTGACAAATTCTCACTCTATTAGGTCTATATCCAAAAGTCTTGGTGCAGATGGGTAAAGAGTGATAGAGCTGTAACTCAGTAACACTTTTTTGTGAATAATAATAGTGTGAAGAGCAATATAACTGTAAGTTAATAATAGTGGTATGTTTGTTGATTAGTTTATCAATAGATAATTGGTTTATTAGTAGTGTAATGACTAAATGGTAAACATATCTTCTACCAGTTACATCTCTGCATTCAAAAAGAAGAGAGAACTGGAGGTAACAACTTTTTCGGTTAATTATGTTTCACAATACTGAGTAGAAATAAGGAAAATCCATGGAAGTGTCTCTCCACATAGAGCAGATTAGCAAAATCCAAGTATTTTTACAATAAAACGTACTGAATTTCTTTACATTGTTTTTGAGGTTTTGACTTTCCTTTTCTATAATACATCATAGAATAAAAATAGATTAAATAAATACAAGTATTTCTGGACATAACAATCCTCTCCCCCCACCCCCAGGTAAAACTTATGCCAATTAAATGTTGTGTTTTCCATAGTATGCTCATCCACTTCATTTCCTGCCCCTCCCACTTCCTCCCCCACCCCCCCACCCCCCAGAAGGTAACCATAACTGTGGTTTCCAGGGTTGCAAGTCATCACATTAAAATATCCCAGAGAATTTAAATAAAAATTTAAAAGCAAAGGAATGTGGGTAGAAGTTTAAAGCAAACCGTAAGTTAGAAGTGCATACTTTTTCCATCAAGAGTAATTGGTTATAAGAATAAATCATCAATAGCTGGATTTTCCATTTCTGTTTGTTTCCACTTAAATATTCAGTATTTTTTTGGAAGATATGTAGTTGGTCAAACTCAGTTCTGTGTTATCTGAATTCAGGGGTACATGAATAAATTATTAAAGCAATGTTACACAGGCAAACATACATTATGATATAAATATAATTATGCCTTGCTATGTCAGAATACATAAAAACATTATACGGGGTCTAACTGAAATACATGAGATTACTAATGAAGAGAAACTTCTAAGTCAAGGAACAAATCAAATAAACCACTGCAAATACAGACCAGCTTGAGATGATATGCAAGAATACTGAAGTACAATACAACATCTCTTTATCCAAAAAAATGCACCAAATAAGAAGAGTAACATTAAATATGTTGGGGTTATAATATTATCAGAATGTAGTACTTCAGTATAAGTTTTCATGCAGGTGAGGTCTTGAACCATTTTTTAAAGATGATAATAAAAAATTGGCCCAATTTTAAAAGCATCAGCTCTAGCAGCTCTGGGGAGCTTAAAAACCAAACAATTTCCACTGAAGAGACAAAATAGCAATGCATTTAAAGACTACCAATCACTGAAATTGAAGACATCTACAGCTGCTCTTGACAATTTTAGCTAAATACTTGGCCAAATATATCAGGATTATGCTTATATCCCTTCAAGGAGATAATGTTCTGTAAATATTATGTCATTGGTGGCTGTTGTTTCTGTTGTCAGGAGAGCTAATAAAACTGCCTAGCAGGAAGCACTCAGCCTCTTCGAGCTACTGCCTGTTAGAGTTTTCACATCTCATGTTTTTATCTCTTGTCTTAGGCCTGATCTGACAAAGTATTTCAGTTGAGGTTCTATGTGCATTTTTGCACGTAAAATTTAAAAATGAGTAGTATAATTTTTTTCATATACACGCATGCAGCAATATTTGCACCACAATATAAGTTATTTTTTCACCCTTTTCCGGTTAGCTTTCAGGTTTGTGTCATATTAGTAATTTTTAACAGTAGAAATTGGAGTTTACAGAATAGGAAAAAAAAAAGCCTATAACATGGCAAATATCAGAGATCCCAAATTTGCCTTTAAAAAACAAGAAATTTACCATAGGCTGACTAAATAGATACCTTTTGGAGGACATTCTAAAGGGCAGTAAATTAAATTCACAAGGGACTGGGAAAGCAAGAAAGACATTTCAGATACAAGCATACCTAGGGCTGAGAAATGATGATGTCTGTACAGCTGAGTAGCAGATGAAGCAACACATGGAGAAACAGAAGCTAGACTTAATGATGAAATTTTCTATGGATGAAGCAACTAAGGTAAAACTTATAAAAAAATGCACATTATGCATAATATTAACTACAAACTAATTTACAAATTATAAAATCCCACCAAAACAGAGTGCTTGCTATTTAGCACTCAAAAGTCCATGAAATCTCAATTTGCCTTTTTTTCCCCTTTTGAAGGTTTATATAAATACAGGCTATTTCTTACTTTCAGTCCTAACATTTTCCACCTCCTTTTCCTCTCTCTAACTCACACATATATGTACACAAATACCTTAAAGATTTGTATAAGGGAATTAAACATAAAACAAGCATGTTGGAAAAACATGGAAAACAAAAACCAAAGCAGACATTCCACCCGAAGAAACAGAATTATTGGAAAAGCTGAGGTCTCTCTTAACTGTCTTCAGAGTTAAGAGAACACCTTTTGCGTTTTCTACCTGTGTTTTTCTATCTGGCTATTAAAACTTGGGAAAAGAAGGTCATTTAACGTGAAGACCATTCAGAATCATTTCAGTTCTTTGCCAGTATCATGAATCACAGATTATGTTGACAACTCAAGTCTCCTGGATGTATTGGAGCATAAGCATAGACACTTGATGTATAGAAAGAACACAGACAATTCTGAAGTCTCCAGATATTGGGATATCTCTACAGACATCAGTCAGAGATGTCTGTGTTTTGGCTTTCTGTGGTTAATAAAGACACGATATTGTTAGTACAACTAAGGAATTTTTTAGGAACCACCTTTATATTCTTAATTGTAGCTGGACAAGAAAAATAATGAAACAGGATTGCTGGATGAATTGTAGAGATCTCTGTTACTAATTTTAGCTGCTTGGTAGTAAGACTTCATTGTTTATTTCTTATGCAAAAAGAGCTTCATGTTGAATGGAAATAGGGAGAATTTTATATCACAGCAGAATAAGTACCGTGGTTATAAAAAGAACACAAATAATACAGTAAATAACAGAACGATGTTATGATGTAATAGAGATTGTTCTTACAATACAGAATATAAACAGACTCCATTTTTACATTTATAGATTTACAGTTCTACGTATATATTGCTGTGCCTAGGCAAAAAATGGTTTCAGCATCAAACCCAAATATGTATAAAAATAAGTTTAAAAGTATGAAACTATATTTTTAAAATATATATACACATGTATATACACACATATCATATTTGCATGTACCATAGAAACAATAACCTTTAATCTAGATCTTTTAGGTTGGCCTTTCTGAAATGTGGGACATGTAAGGTAGTGCCATATAAAAACTTTTGCAGAACGCAAGTCTGAGAGCACACAATGGCTTGCTGTCTCCTGATAAAATACCTTTAATTTCAAACATTCTTATATTCTATACTAAGTCTGTTGATCTTTCAAATTAATCTTTTTAAATTTACACTTATCTTAAAATAAGGATTTCTACTCAAACTGTTAGAGGAAGTAATGACTTACTTCCCTAATGGTATATAGAAACTAGTTTTAACTTCAGACACCCTAGTATGTTGATTAAATAAATAATTCAATTAATAACCTCAGTTGTTATGGTGACTTGCATTCAGCGAAAACATTTACTAATACATTCTCAGAAGAAGTTAACTTTCTTAAACTTTTGAGAAACAATGTATTTTAAGTCAAATGTCTTTCCCAGTACTTTACAGCTGTAATGATTATTCCATATGTTAACACACACAGTATCAGCAAAGATTGTTCCACTGGAGGCTTAAACTGAAGTTTCTCCTTATGAAGGAGTAGGATAAGCAAAGCCTACACTAAAACTTTATTTCTGGATTTTTATTTCCTTAAATTGTTTCTAAATCAGTTATTTTTTTCTAAAACATAATTAACACATGAAGAAATACAGATCTTACAGGATGGTGATATTCTCTAATATGATTTTTTCCTTTTGAGCAGCTTTTTCCTCTACATGGACCCTACCACTTTTAATAAATTTATGATTCCAATTAAGGCTCCATTCAAATATTGTTTAGAAAACACCAATTTTAACACAGTTCAAAAATTGCAAAATCAGTGTAGAATGTTGAAGAAAAAAGAAGAAATAAAGCTGCATTCTAGACTTTAAATAAACACATTTGAGCTGTTGTGATTCAGGTTTAAAGTTACTCATTAATATGATTTTGCTAATAATTATTACTTTTCATCTGCTGTGATATCCTTTGCCCTACTGTTAATTTTCTTGGCATTCCAGTAGATGATCAACATGAGGAATGTTGGCAATACGCCTATAAGAAAATCAACAGACAAGCTTTAACAAAAGTCAAAAGCAAGGCAAATAATCTTATAAAAAAGCAGCAACATTTCATCCTGACTGACACCATGAGGAGAGTTCCAGGCAAACACAACACACACATACAAAAAGAAAATGTACTAGCTAAAAAAGAAGCAGAGAAGCACCTCTTGCAATATCTATGGACAAAACAACCATATTGAAGCTACAGCTGCTTCTCTAACACAGGTTTAAAGGACTTATGAAAAAGAGCACACTGGGAAAGACTCCTCTGAATAACAGAGATCTGTAGCAGCTCATTAGTCCAACTGAACTCTTTTCTGCTGGATTGTATAAAAGATTTCTTAACAACAATATCACTAAGATACACAATTAGGAAAAGTGGCAAAGTCAACCGTAGCGGAAACCTGGTCTTTAAAAGAAGTATCGCAGCAACTGCACTAAAGATTTGTGAATTGGAACTAATGGGTGATGTTTCTTTGTTGTCTCCTATGATCTCTTCATTTCTGACTTCACACAAATTTTCATTTCTGTTTTAAGTGCTGGTTTTGACCTTAGTTTAGAAAGAACACTGGACTTCATCAGAAACAGTAATGTTTATTCAAAACTTCTGGTTTTCAGAATTTTCAGATGTAACTGTTGCAGACACCTGCAGCACACTGGGATGCACTCTGTACATACTATTGCCATACCCATTCACAGCTCTGCCAGAAGTAACTTTGGGGAGTCCTAATTTCAGTGGGAATAACTTGTGTTTCTCCTTCTGTTAAGGCAAACTTAATATTGCTGTGTGATACTGCACTGAAGGGGAATGCACATTCCATGGTGTGAGTAAATGATAGGATTATACAAGCCAGGACAAGGGGAAAGAAAAGCTGACTAGGTCACAACACCAGTTAGCTACTGTAGTATGATACCTGAAACAGAGGTAATTGTGAAAGTTCAATTTTCTCCTGGAACCAGCTTGACAATGTCTGTGTTGCAATTTATTTAATTTTATTTTACTTTACTGACATTATAGGACTTATATTCATGAAGAAAATTTTTTAAAAGCTCCCTATTTTCTTAGCAGCCTGAATAACTGTACTTTACAGTATAGTTCAGATCCCCAGAACGGTCTAATCAGGTCAGTGCAGGTACCACAAAAAGCTGTCTGCCTATCCACACTATCTCCCTTGTAGCTCCACACTACCACTTCTGAAGTAGTTCTCTTATCTGACATTTGCCTCAGTTACTTTAAATATTTCAGTACAATGCAATATTGTATCCCATTTTCAGTACAGTTTAAGGCCAGCAGACTTACATAGATACAAGATTTCTAGGCACTTGAAGCAGTTCTCTATAATTTTGGTAATTCTGAGGTTTTTCTCAATTTAATTTTAAAAAAGAGCAGAAAAGAAGCATTACCAAAGCATAAGAATGCATTGAATAGGGTTCAACAAGTGTATGTTCTTAGTCCGTAATTTCATATTGTTCTGGCAGACAAAATAAAGGTTGGGTTTATTAAATTTGCTGAGTGGTAAAGATAGCCTGCCAGTACTTAGGAAGATATGCTCAGAACTCATATTGATTCTGACAAATGCGAGATTTGGGCAGGAAAAAAAAGATGCTATTCAAAAGAGCAAAATAAATTTACTATACCTAGCACGAATTCAAATTTACATAAAAACCATTATGGGCAACAATTCCGCAAAAGAGGTTCTAGGGACTATTATGGAGCCATAGCTCCGCCTATGTCATGTTAATGGGTAAAATCAGTCGCTGTCTTATCATACAGAAACAGTTAGTCCTGTAAGAGACATGAAGTTAGTTTTCTGCTCTGGTACTGACATTCAAAACATATCTGGTGCTTTAGATCTGATTTTAGGTACTAAGTGTCAGTTGGAATACCCAGAAGAAAACGAGGAGAATTACGCAAGACCTAGACACAGGTCCTAAACATGCAAAACTCCTTGCACAGGGAGTTGAATAGATACTGGGAAAATATGATAAGTCTTCACTATATAAGGGAGTGCTGGGGAGCCCAAAGGAGCAATCTCTTCTTGTCATTTAGTAGGAAGAGAACAAGAAAAAATAGCAATAAATTTCAGGAAGAAAGATACAGGTAAGACATTAGGAAAAACTTTTTTAGCAGTAAGGACAGTCCAAAGATCTCTCGGTGGGACTACCTGTAAGGCCAAACCTCCATCCATTAATAGAAGCTGTAATAGCAGTTTATGCAAGCATCTGTAAAGAACGGCACAGCACAGTTGATGATGCCTGAAGACAAGGAAACAGAGGAGACAAGATGGCCTTTTTGTCCTTGTCTTTTGTACAGAAACTGAATTGTGACTGAAGATACCTATGTGGTTAAACCTTGTGCTTTTTAAGAGCGGGGGCTGGTGTGGGAGGAGGGAAGAAAACCCCTGAAATATCATTAGCACATGAGGCTTGCTGGTATACCAACATGCACAGTATATTCATACCTCTGTAAATGGACATCATCATTAGTCCTAAGAACTGATCTCAGGACTTTTGTGGTAAAGTCTCAAGAGATACACAGACATCAGGGTCACTTTTAAGTTATTTGTTTTATTTTTAATTTCAGAAACCTGGCTAGAATTATTCATGAATATCTTGTGATTCGGAATATTTTCGTAGCATTGCCATGGCAACCTGATGTGATATAATAGATGCAGGGGATATAAAAGTCACAGAGATCTGACTAAAAAGATGTTGAAACTTTTTTTAAAGAGAAGACAGTGAAAATAAAATATAAAATACATAGAACATAAAATGTTTACCTGCAATTCCTAGACATTGTTACATAGTAGGAAAACCAGAATTTTCCATGTTCTCATTCCCTTCTAATGCTATTGTTAAAATAAAACATTTATGTCATAACAGGATCTAAAAAAGGTAGAGCATTTTGTGTCTTTTTGACCTCTCTCATTACAGAGTTGCAAAAGAAGCATATGTTTTAGAAGTCATGATGAATACTGCAATTGTTGCTCTATCCCCACATGTCCACTGAAATGCAAGAATTAAACATATTTGGGAGCACGTTGCTTTACAGATCAGCAATGACAGATAGCGATCCAGAAGCTTCCACAGGAGAAAAAAGGATCAGAGTGCTGGCTGAGAGACTTATCCCAACTCCTTGATGCCACAGTACATGTGGGAAGGCACCAAACAGGTACAGAGGGCAACTGCAAGTGTTATTTTGAAAACGGCAGCCTGAACCACTACAGGTGTATGGCTAACTAGTTTGCTGCAGGCAAGTCCATAATAACGGTCTAAATAAATAGAGACAAGACATGCACCTGTAATGCTGCAGGCATCCAAACCAGTTGGGATACAATGCAAATGCTCTCTCTGTGGCTATGGCTTGCTTCACCATTCCCAACATATCTATAGAAGAGGGGGACAGATAATTATGGAGTATTGAACTAGTCTGCTCATATTGAATTGATTTCCATTGGCGGTGTAGACACAGAGTCAATGGAAATATGAGATGCTGTAACTTGCTCCCATCCATGCTAAGCATGGCAATTTTAATGAGTAATTGATTCATAAGAACCAGCCTGTTCTGCGATAATCCAATATTGCGGAATGTATTATAATACCATATTAGAGAAGGTTTAAGCACTGGTTGCAGTTATTGGCAATCCTTGGTATGGGGACATACCTAATCTTTATGGGATATATTGTGTCTGATTGATAGCAATGGATATAAATTTACCTAAATGCTGTTAAAAAACCCCGAAATATAAAACACAAAAACCCCAAACCAAAACAAAAACCCCACTGTAAGAGTAACAGTGTTTGCTGCTTTGGAAAGATGACGTCATTTCTGTTTATACGTTTTGCAACTTTAAAACAATAAAAACTTTGTAAAGGAAATGGCAATAATGGTGCCAATTAAGAGAACCAAATAAACATTTAAGCAGAGACATTTTTTAAATTACATATATACACAAAAAACCCTGTAAAAATGATGCTGACCCAAGTGCTTTACCACTGAAAGAAATTGGAATTTTTGCAGAACCAGAGAGCTTCTGTGAAAAAAAGGCCAAGCACTGTATTTTTTGTGACTTTTGAAACTGTCAAATTTTACCCACTGAAAGGTTTGAATAGCTCACAGGCAAAATGAACCTTACTGCTATGTGTGCTTCCTTAAACTATAATCCATGAATAATATGTTACAACAAATTGTGGCAAGGCATTAAGGGGGGAAAAGAAAGGCCTTTAGTATTTCACAGTAAGTCCTGAGCTATCTGTGATGAACATATGGTCCAAGTTGAAAAAGCAATATTGTGAAACACTTAACCTTTGACTTAGACATTAAAATCCTCCCATTCCCTTCAATAGGTTGGTCACTGCCAGGAAACCCATCATTCTCATCAGCAATAAATTCACTAGCTATCTATCAAGAAATTTGTCCCATATTGCCTTAAAGCAATAATAAATATGGAGGTTGGCATTCTCTAACCTGAAACTTAAATACCACCATTTCCATTGCTGTAGGGGAAACACTCTGTGTAATGTCCATTTAAAAAAAAAAAGACTTATACATGATCAGAAAAAGAAATATTTTGTAGTTCTTGTATTTTCTAATAATTCTATTAGAAAAAAATTTTAGCTATTTGGAAGACAATTCGTCCCATTATTCTTACATAGATAACAAATCACAACAGCAATTTAAACAAGCTCCTCCTCCCTTTTTTTTTTCACAGAAGGATCCTCCTGTGTGCAGCGTTTCCAGTCCTCTGAGATTACAATGACAAAAGCTTAATATATGTCATTCATTGGAACTTCAGTTGTACAATTTTGTATTTTCCTTAGTTGATCTCGTAATTAGATAACAAATTAAATAAAGGATTGTGATGAACTTACTCTATACTCTTGGCTATTGAATTTTTGCATTTGCGTCTCATAGAGGAATTGTTTTCCAGAGCACTGAGCCCCATGGCTGTGAGAAAGGACTGGAAAAGAAACATTTCATAGTTGCATACAGACAATCTCCACCTATTTATGGACACTATGACACAGCAGTTGCAAGAGTCTTACATCTCACTTTTTCCTCATAATCTTGTTTTATTGTCAGTATATCTTCACTGCCTTTTTAAAGGGTAGCCATTGGATGTTTATTGAGTTCAGTAGCTGCTATTCATTATACACAACATCTTGAGGGGAAATACCAAATGTAAATAGGACAAATGCATGGTATCTCTTGAAACCTTGCTTGCTCTGCCTGAGCATACAGTCACCGGTTATTTTGGTTTTTTTTCCCCTTTCTAACAATATTCCTATTAATAACAAAGAATCAAGCAAACTGTTAAGAAGTTAATATGATATTAGCATATAATTGTACCTGTTCTTTGAAAACACTTTAGACTTTTAGGGAATAAGCACAAAGGATGGATGACTAAACTGTGCTATGTTTTTCACTTTACTGAAAGCTCAGATGAAAGACATAGTTTGAAAAAAAAAAAGCTCACATGGGTCTTTACCTATCTATATCTTTAGAAACATTTAAAAGACAACTTCAGAAATACATATTTTTAATTTAAATATCTACAATTTTACACGGAATGAGAGCAAATGAGAACATATTCTGGAGATTCAGATAAAAGGGAATCTGTACCTAATCCAACATCTGGATGTTGTAAGTCTAAAGTCTGAAGAATGAAATCCAATGAATTGAGATGAACTAGTAAGTTACTAAAGGAAACTTCAAAGATTTTCATAGCGATCAATTTTTTTTTTTTTTTAGTTAAGGTCAAAATTGGAAGATAACTGTATATGAACAGCAGTTGAAGAATTTGAGATATCAGAATTCTATTGATCAAGTCTAAAGAATAAACATATAACTTCAATTGTCTTGAATTCATGCTTTATAATGCTGCTGGAGTACAGAAAAACCATCTGTTTACTCTGTGTTTGTATAATACATGGTACAATAAGATCTGTATCAGTGAAATGATGCTGCAGATAAAAATAGTTCCATGTTAATTTTCAGTCAGTTTCTCATAGTCTGAATAATCTTTTCAATGGTTAAGATATTTTAATACACTATATAGACAGCAAGTCTTGCCAATAGCAGGGTAACTGCTCCAGGAACTTATATAGCTCTCCTAATCTAGAAAAGTGAAATAAGAGAGACTTATCACACAGAATCACAGAATTGCAAGGGTTGGAAGGGACCTCGGGAGATCACCCAGTCCAACCCCCCTGCTAAAGCAGGCTCTCCTAGAGCATTCTACACAGGACTTCATCCAGGCAGGCTTTGAATATCTCCAGAGAAGGAGACTCCACAACCTCCCTGGGCAGCCTGTTCCAGTGCTCTGTCACCCTTAGAGTAAAGAAGTTTTTCCTCATATTCAACTGAAACCTCTTATGTTTCAGTTTGCACCCATTGCCCCTAGTCCTGTCACTGACTTATACCCATCAGTCTCACACTTGTTAATTTAAGACAGTATCTGATGGAGACCTTCTATGGGGCAGTTTCACCATATGAAAATTACCAAAAAAATTTGGTCTGAAGCAGAGGAAAAGTTTATTCCTTTGGTAATCTTAGTCACTACAAGAAGCTTTTGAGATAATTTCTGAAAAACCTTCCACTATATTGGAATTCTAACATTCACATGCCGATAAGGAGGTTTACAAGACACACCTAAATTTCAAATAAGGACTATCATGTTTATTTGTTTTGATATTTTGTTTAATTTGCTCGAATTTTAAAGCGCTTAAGTAAATTAACAAATACTTTCTTCTATACAATTGCATCAGAATGTAACTCAATAATGTGGCTTAACCAATAACCACCATCATGAATTTACAAAAGGATCATTGTGCTGCTGTAAATCTCAGTACTATTAAAGCACCACTCTTCTGTGTGCTTTAAAATTGGAATGCTAAAACCTAAATAGAATACGTAAAATAATAAAAATTATCTTTTCTTTAGCAGAACCTTAATATGCCACAGCACTGATCTATGATGAAAGATTTAGCTTTGTTTCCAGATATTTCAGAAATCTGGAGGAAATACTTTATTTTTTTAGAAAAAGTTATCAATATGGTTGTTCAATTTTGGATTTCTTTTTAATTTAGCTAGCAGTACAGTATAGATAACATAGTAAATTTTGCAGTAAAAGGTAGTGAAAAAGCCCACCCAAATCTTTTCATTTGTTGGACAAGTTTCTCAGTCAATGCCCAATAAGCCATGTGTGGTTTTATTCTCTTTTTTAATATATAAACTGAAATGTAATAAACTGATCCTGTGAAAGTACTAGGGATGTATGCTTCTACTACTGAATACAGCTGTAGAATTTACTTCTCAATACTTATAGACAAATAAAAGAATCTTCGAAAAGAAAGATGGTTGCTGGTTTCTGATCAGCCCTACCAAAGAAGTCTTTATCCATTCTACACTGTTCTCAGAATCCTAAGTTACAGAAAACTAATTTTAACCATTAATCTTACTACTCAGACCATCTTAGGATTTCTTACTTGCTCCTAAGTGTTAATATATGATTTAGCCTCTAAACTTCCATAGGGATGTCTCTCTCTTTAAACGTCACTATTTATAAAAAAGTTATCTAAGCTTTTTTTTTTTTTCTTCCCTTTCTTTTGCATCATTAATCATTTTGGAAGCAGATACTGCAGTAAGACATCTGAGGTAGAGCACATTTCAGAATGTTAATGGCAGAACATTTCCTTTTAGTGTCTTAATTGCTGTCTTCTGAGGTTCTGGCTACTTCATTTTGAATTTAAGCAGCCTCCAGTTAGCCAGTTTGTGTAAGGAAGAGGCACCAAAATTACTAATAAATTATATTTCAATTTCTTCAACACATCATTTTCTTTTATTTCCTTTGAATTACATAAAACAGACACAGTTTATTTTCAAATATACTTTTTGACCTTGACCTGATCAGATCGATTATTTCATGGCTACTATGCCTTCCATTTCCACCTAATTCCGAAGCTTTTTTGTATCTGTGTATTTAATTTCAGTTGTAAACCTACTTTTAATTGGGGTCAGAAGGTTGAGACAATCTGGGCAGGGAGACAGGGCCTTCCATTGCCTAGACAGCATGAAACAAACTTGTGTCCTTTTTCCTGGTAACTGCTAGAGCAATGAGCCAGGTTGGAACTCGCAGCTCTCCTCCATCTACATATCATAATGACAAAAGAACTAGAAAGCTGGTCCTGATTCTGTATTAATGACATAGCAGGTAGGTAAAGTTGGTTTTCCTTTTCAGTGACCCATCATTTAGAAGGAAGTAGTACAATGCCAAAATGTATTGAAGTGCTAGGATTACATGATGCTGACAGGCTTCTTATCTGCTAGAGACTCATCTGGGCAAGTATGGAATTCCCTCAGGAGACAAGCCCCCCTTTTTCCAGATGGTTCTGTCTGTTCTCTGATATGCCTTAGGGCTGCAGTGAATTGAATGCCAACATGTTACGCATGAGTTTGCTCAAGGAATTCCTCTTCTGTTCATCATTAATGGTTAATTGACCAAGAAATTTGAGCTGTGTATCAAAAATGCTCAAATTAAAAATATTTTCCAGAAAAGTTTTACGTTATGAAATACTAATTCTAGGATGGCTTATTCTTTTTACTTATAAAGTTACTTCATTTTTGGTGTGAAACAATCCTCATTGCTTTAAAAATATAGTCTCAGTTTAAAAAATTCTTCAATAACATCATGAAAAGAACTCAGGATATGCAGACTGATTTCTAAGATTTTTTTGGTAGCAGCCTGTTTTTAACAGTCACAATATTGTCATGTTGTTACACAAACTGATGGGAGTCTCTTGCTTTGGCAGAAGAAGGATGTGATGAATACCACTGAGTTTACGGAAGCTTTCAGAATCACTCAGAGGAAGCAAGAAGTGCCTTAAAGATTTGGCTACTAGTTTTGGAGGCCGTTATGTCATTTAACAGTTTCCTTTACTGCCTTCAGAGCAGAGATGCATACAGACTATTGCATTTTCCTGTTCCCACCTTTCCTGACACACAGGAAAAAAACTGACACACAAACAAAAACCTGCTTTTCCTGGCCTTCTATGTTCCAAACCCAACCTGATTAATGGGGATTACCATTTTATGAGGCCTGCAGGAGAACTGTATGGACAGGGATGCTGCATACACCAGCTCTACTGCAGGGCAAACAACTCCCCAAATGCCTACACAAATCTCCTCTACTTCTGAACTCCAGCTAAGAGAAGCACCAACAAATGCAGAGCACTTCTTACACATCAGTGTCTTGGAATTATGATAAAGATTTCAGTTCTGCTTCAGTTTAGCAACAATTTGTGTGGTTAATCACAATATCATATCTCGAACATTTGCTTTTCTAACATATCACAGCAGGCATCCTAGTCTCATATGCCTCCAAGAGGGAGAAAAGCACCTCTAGCTGCGAGTGTACAAAACTAAAAATAGACAAGTGTACACAATCAGGAGCAGACATTTTTACACTGAACTGCCTCTAGTCATGAAACGTTTCCATATGTTACTATAGTACTGTAACCATATTGATGAATTACTGCCTTCATGACCCTATCACTCCATTTCCTTCAGGGTCACTAGTGTTGATGCTGTCTCACTGTAATGTAGCTAAACAGCTTTGGCACAAGCCTTTCACTGCATCTTCTGCAGAACTGTCTGCTTAGGGTCAGTCTCAGTCTTGTCAGTATTACATAAGTCAAAGCAAAGTAACTTTAGCAGGTAGATGAAAGCAAAATAGCAGAACAGATTCTGGATAAGTACCCCAGTGCTTTCACTAAAGCTTCAGGAAATTTCCAGGCAGATGGAGGCAAGTATACTTACATTATGGCAATTCAATTTTCCTAATGAGGGCAATGCAACAACATCGACATAGGGCAGCCCAGCTGGCTGCAATATCCCATCATCTATGATTAGGAAAGTAGAAACACATTCCTCTTGGTCTGTGGACTCTCCTTCATTGTCATACAGACTTCTAGGATTCGCATAGTATCAGCTAGAGGATGGCATATTGTCTCCAGCATAACTACTGTTTTTCATATTTTTCATATTTTTTCAAATGAGACTTTCTTTACTCCTCTCAACTAAATAAATCCAGTACTATAAGCTGATTTTTTCTTTTTTAAAATACAATTATATGAAAATTTTTATAGAATATTGCCAAAGCTGTTTTCATAGAGTAGAATAAATCAGCACCATTGGTTTTTTGTGCACTTCAGTGTAGGAATGTTACTACCATTAGCTGTACGTGAACAGTCAGTGACTTAAATAATAGGGTGGCTAGTGCATTCCTGTACTGTACATTCATGTATGTGGCTGACAAGTTTGTTACTTCCTCCTCTTTAAAGTCCTGGCTCGTACAAGACCTCAAGGAACCACTATTGTACCAATGTAACCTGTCATTCCCCCAAAAGAGCCTCAGAAGAGCTCTAAGCATTTTTATGAGCTCTGGACTTGCCTTTAGCCCAGAATGAGTAGGGTCAATATGAATTAAACATAGCATTTTCCCAAATTGCACCATATACACTGTATCTGACAAATGGGATGGCAGACCTATCAGCTGAATATTTCACGAAAACACTGTTATGTCCTCATAAAATCATTTTTATAGTAAATGAATTTATTAGAGATTCATTCAGCAACATTTTCCTCAATTTATTCCCATTTAATTTCTTATTTATACTAGATTTAGAACATATATAACCCATATATAACCTGTATACTATATGTTCTTTATAGTGAAATTTTAAGGAGGTAAAAGGCAATCTCTACATTACTCCTATCTATCATCCTTTAATCTCCATTTTTAACACTATTGTAATGATAAAACAATAGCTAACTGCTATTGCATCTGGCTGGATAGATTTTTGAAGCAAATAGCAAACTAGGTTTAACCTAGGACTTCTAGGGTGCTACCAGAAGATGGAGGGTGGACTGCTGTCCCCATATATGAATGTACTGAATTTTCACTGTAGGAGAAATTTCCAGTCCTGGAAATCCCAAGAAGCTCAGGCTGATTACAGTTTGTTTGCTGTGCTTGACACCACAGGATAAATGAAAAGCTTTCTTGGAAGGATACCCATTCCCCCTGGCATAGCATTCATTTAATGATGTTCACAATTATCTTTACAGCAAAGATACTGGCTTATTATAAGCTATCACTGAGCTTGTGGTGCCATGTCTCTTGCAAGAAATTGCCAAAATTTATACAGACTGCAAGGAAAACAAACTGTGTAAATTAGCTGTGTAGGGAGTTGCATAGAAGTCACAGTGCATGTTAGGAATTAAGCTGGGGACACTCAATCTGTTCTATATAGCACATATCAGTATGCAGTCACACAGTAAAAGAGGAATACAGGGTTTTCACATAGATGCATCTGTGGTAACTGACAGATTATTTTCACTTTTCTCCAAAGATGTTTCCAGCATGAAGGACTCTGTTAAACCTCACAGATAAAAATCACGCTCAGAAAGACAACCAGCCAAGAGCCTTTGTTAAACTTGGACTCCATTTTGACGCGGGCATGGGACTTTGTTTCACAAACCAACTACTAGTCCCTTTTTATGGCATAAGAAAACAATGGGGAGTTTTCATAGACACAACATAGAAAAACCTAACAGTTTAAGATTATTGTAAAATGATGCTAACTTAGAATTGTAATATTCTGTACCCATTTTCCACAGAATGAGTTAGGAGAGAAGGTTAAATATAATCCATGAGCATCAAGAGTCAAAGTAATTAACAGGTACATGTTGGAACACTTGACTGGACCACACATAAATTACACTGATTGTTCGATTAAGATGACCTCTGCACAGATCTAATCACAACATTAAAGGAAACTAGGTATCTGTTTGTAAAGCAGTACACCTGTTAGAAATTTCCACCACAGCACATGCCATGTGCAGTAAGTTTTTTTTCTTTAAAAAATAACCTTAATTTTTGCCCCAGTGTAGCAAGTTTTCAGGACTCTTCTGACTATTTGTTATCATGGAGTGACCCGTTTCCTCTTCCAGTTCAATGCTGCCTTCATTGAAAAACAAGCAGCATATTTTCCATTGAAGCTAGACATTAATTTTTACTGCATGAATCTTTCATTATTATTTTAATTTTATCAGGTTTAAGTGTTTTAATTTTACCAGAATAGGGTTTTTTTGCCAGTTCTTACCTTTTTTCTAAGCTTTCTGACTTCTGAAGCAGATTTCTTTGGTGATTAATCCATCTCTCCATTCTCTACAGGCTCTCTGCATATTTGTAATATTCTTCTCTTGAGTAGCCATTCCCCCAGTAGGTTCTAAACCATTTCCTACAAGGAATTCAAAAGTTTGTAAAGATGACTCTAGAAAGCTATGCATTTTTAATTAGCAACAAAAAGCTCAAAAACATCAAGCCTCATCCTCAGTGAAGAGCTCCAGCACAGCTGAATTATCTGACAAGCTCCCTTAATTTCTCAAAGTTTGCCCTTTTGAAATAATGAAAAAAAATGTAATTACTAACTCATTTGGTTTATGTTTCTATTAAATTTAAACTTAATTAAATCGGGGTCACTCAATCCACAATTATTTCCTATGATCAGCTTTTCTCTGTAAGCTCTCTCTTACCATTCAGGCTGCAAAATTATACAGCCCGCTCTTGGTTCAATGGCCAGTAAAAAGTCTGTCATCTGGCATAGCCAGAAATTCATGGGCATACCCAATACTGGCAGTATTTTGTCTCCAGGCTGTATAGAGGAAAATGAAGTGTCCCTCAGTGAAACAGTTGCGTTCAAAATCATCATTTGTTTCTACTAATATTAAGTCCATAACCAAAATGTGGTCCTGGGGTTTTATAATAGCAATTGTCTCAACAGAAAGCCTATTGCAGGTCTCAGATTTTACAGTAGAGCTGAGCTTGAGGTTCAGTCTTTCAGACTCAATCTGGTGCCAAAATGAGTGAAATGGTCATGAATATTCTTGGTCACAAAATACAGCAAGCAAAATGTACCTGCAGGATTTTTTAAAAATTTCTTCTTGTTGTTGATCTAGCTCATTTATAGCTAAATAGATAAAACGCATTCTGATATTGTTGTCTGGTGTGTATTAATTGTGACTTCTGAGTCACACACTAGAGGCAAAGTATTCAGCAATAATTGGTAACTGACTGTCACCAAAGCAAGAACATGGAATCTCCTATTCCCATCAATGATACCTTTCACTCTGTTCAAGTGAACACTCATACTAATGCAAAATTATTTCATTTGAAATTCAGTTTCAGTAAATCACAATTGAATAAGCCGAATGAGAAACAGGCAGAACAAAGATAACAGTCGTTCTTCATATGTCAAGATATATGCTTTTAAGGACAAAAAAAAATGTAACCAGATATATCAATATTTCTGCTGCTTTGCTAGGAGGTAAGGAGTTGCTCTTTCTTAGTTTATGAGACTTTCTCTCTACTAGCAGTTTCCATGGGTCTAAGAGCAAATCTCATTGTTACCAATGTGCTTTTGTACCAATTACTCAAGGCATAGCACATAACCTAGCAATTTAGCAAATGATGATTTTTTGATGTGTAAATCAACAGTCAAGGTTCAACAGTGAGGATTAATGAAGCTAGACAATGGGAAAAATTCTCAGTTACAAAAAGATGACATGCTGCATCCAAACATTTTAGAACAAGAAATACATTTTTTCTTCACCTACAGAGAATAAAGGATAACAATTTTGCACAGTACTGGAGTAGTAAGCGCCTGCCATTTAAAGGCACAGGTTCCTTAACCTTAGCATAAATCTGTGATCATACACCAGGACAATCAGAAAGAAAACTAGATGCCTCTGAGCTACTTTCACTATATTTCATCTAGGAAATGAACAAAATTACTCTCCAAGTGGATTAGATAACGTTTTTTCTGTCACATTCAGAAGAAACGTTCAAACAGACACACACACACACACACACCCCAAGCCTATTGTATTTGGTTCCTCTGGACCAAAACAGTCTCTTGATGTTTCAGAAAAGCTTCCAAAGATTTGGTGGCAATAAAGTACCACCACACAGCATTGCTTTACTTTTTTCCCCCAGCACTTCCATACAAGGTGCTAAGGCCTGTATGACACTCTCATATTTTTCTTTCTCATCAGCACAGTCATAATATTTAATATGCTTACATAAATATTAAGATGTACATTATCAGATTTACAGGCCTCTTTCACACCCTCCCTATGTAGTCCCTGGAGAATAGGTCCACCAGGTAACTCACTCTGCTTATGAAAGGAAACTGCGCCCTTGCAGTGGCAGGTGCAATGTATTAGCTCTAACCTGTAACATCATGTTGGTGAGAGGAGCCTCTAAAGAGAGGAGTGGAACCATTCAAGTCTCAGGCTCAGTTTAATTCTTTAATGGGCAGTTATTCTTTATAACTAGTAAGTCTAAACCCTAGGAAGTTTGAAAAATTAGGTATCAGCTTAGAATACAGGTGCTAAGTTAAGCATTCTTTTATTACACAGAATAAATACCTTGTATACACTGCATCAGTAACAGTGAGCAGTGGTAAAGCTTCCTGTTTATTTGTTTACACACCATGTTGGTTTTACACAGGTTCATCATGAGAGGTATGAACATTTTTCTAAGCTTATTTAATGAAATCCAAAAAAGAGCTTTCAGATTTACTCAAACATTTACATTGTCTTGTACCTTGTCTATTGACCTTTTACATGTTGTTTGTCATTTAGCACTTTGAGCTGCTTGCAGTTTATCTTCTGTGAAAAAAAAGGTCTGTAGAGATGGAAAAAAAAGCATCAGAAGAATATCAGGGTTAAACCAAAAGAAATATTATTGCTAGAGCATAGCATTTTCATGCTTGGGGGAAAAAAAAAAAAGAAGTGAAACTAAAGGACACAAAAATCTCCAAACATTACAACACCTACCAGCATTCTTAATAGCATGTCAGATTCATACAGAGCAGTACCAAGGACTATTAGCAACACTCTACAATATCCAGTTCCAACCACTGAACATGAAGCTGTGTGCTACGTTTTTAAAGTGTTTTTGTTTGAATGGGCATGGGTGATTTTTCTTAGTTTGCCTGAGACTGTCTTAATGAGGTGTCTGAACGCTCCCATGCAAGAGTACTAAAAATTCCCAAGTACCTGTAAATTAGTAACCAGAATCACTGCCACAAGGATGTTAGAATGACCTTGATTTCCCATTTAACAAAATATTTACACTTTGCTAAATATGACCTAATATATCCAATATATTTTTAAATGTCAGAACATTACAAGGGCAGATTTTACAATTTTTTTTCTCTCATTTCATTTACATTTTACCAGAATTTTATAATACTCGCACATTCACCATTACAAAATTGACTGTGATTTCACTGTTAAGGAAGGGACTTTCTTTTCCTTTACAAATAAAGGGAAGAGTATTTATTAAGTCTGTGTTTACATAGCAATGGGTTGAATTTTCACAAAGCAGCTGGTTATGTGAGCCTTAGTGTATCATTTGGAATTGTTTAGGATTTTAGTCTCGATCCACTTTGTAATGAAGGTGGACAGTTAAAAGTCATTACTTGATTGCTGTTACCAAATTATAACGAGTTATACTTTCTCATGGTGAAATAAGAGGAAATCCTATTCTTACTGAAATAAACTGGATCTTTCTCTTTAAGGTTTTAGAGGAAAGCCTTTATCTTTCCTTGGTCACCACTGTAAGTATTCTGCTAGGCCATTAAAGAGGTCTTATTCTTTAATGTAGCTTGTTCTCTGTTTGAAGAGTTTTGGTGAACTACCTAATGTTGCCTGTATAGATGTCATTTGCAGAAGCAGTGTAATTCACCTGGAGTAATTTCATTAGGTGTAGCCGTCTTTCATGACTATTCAGATAGTGTTTTATTTTCTAATGAATACTTTAATTTTGTTTTAAAACTGCATTTCAAATTTTTTAAAAATTATTTTATTACAGGAACTATTGCTCCTGTAGTATCATATATGCAAATATTCACAGATTAAAATCTCCCTCGAAAATGTGGACAATAAGCTAATTCAAACAGCACAGGCCAGTCGATTGACAGTGAAATTTGTCCATTGCTGCTTGGGAAATCAGTTAAACATATAGTTGTAATATGAAAATTAGCAACCCTTTCATTCTTTCAATTTAACATTTCAGTGCTTGCTCAGATAAAGTAGTAGTTGTTCATCTTCTTTTCTTCAACACGAATATTTATGCTTATTATTAATTTGGTCCGTCTTGAAAGAAGCAAGGACTTCACAGTTTACTGTAAAACTTAAGCTTGTGTAGTATTCACACCAAGGAAAAATATCTAATTATGGAAATCTCCATTTCATAGGAAATAATAACCAATGCCCAGTATACAGTTCTGAAGACAATTAATCTTTTGAATGATGGTAAGGAGATAGATGGTATGGCTAAAAGAAGTCACTGAGGCTTAGCATTAAATGCAATACTAAGAAAGGAAGAGTGCATGGGTGTGACACAGTAAACAGAAATCTGTTTTTGAAAGGTGACATGTACATGGGTGTAGCTGTTATAGGTGAGTTTAGAAAACTCGCATGACCCTACTTAATGCTCCAATTTTTTCTAAGCTTGCTAAGAAGTGCATCTTCCATATAGAAGATGACAGAATTCGCCACCCTATATCCGATTACTGGTTTGTCTACTGTTCAGCAAACAAAATAAAATGAGTCATAGATACAATGTGAAAAACCTTCAATAGGAAAAAAAGGTCTTTTCTGAATCTCCCAGGCAATCACATTAATTCTGAAATATGAGATCAGATTAATATAATATTGTTTTAGCTTACAAAACCATGGTTAAATTAGTATATAATATGAAGTTTTCTTAACCTTAAGTTTTGAAATTGCTCTTAGAAGTAAACTTTTCTTTGTTCTAAGTGGATAGCCAGGAATCAGATGTGATGGAAATAGTGCCTTTTATTGGACATTCAAAATCCCTTTGGTAATTTTGAAAATTCCATTGTAAATCCCTGATTTAGGAACTGCCCAACTTTAATCACATGGACAGTCTAATTTATCTTGATGAGAATACACAAGTTTTAAAAGGTACCAAGCTGAAAAAAGATACAAAATTTTACTGGAAACCTTACTGTTTCCTTAAAGAAACTTAAGATAACACTTGTCCATGTTATAGAATTGCTAATGCAAGGCTTTCATATGATTAATTTAATGAATATTAAAACTGTGCTTTAGTTTTATCTAGTTCTCATTACTTTCATAATGAGAAATTTGCATGTATATGCATTTGCGTGTAGGATAATAAGCTAGATATCATGCCTTAAGGACAGATAAAAAGATAGACTGTGTATTCATATTGCGCTTGCCCAGAATCAGGTCAAATATGATGGTCTGGGTATAGGAGCAAGTCTGACAAGGAAGGAAGCAACGGAAAATAAACCCAAGAATTGCTTAAGAAACAAATGAACTAAAGGAAATGTGCAAACATACCAGAATCAGGGAAAATGGTAAAAAAGGCCTGTGGCAGTATGAACAATTATCTGTGCATATGGCCAGGAGGATACTTAAGACAGAAAATTTTGTATTATCTATTATTTTGAATGAGATTTACAGTTAATTATTGACCATCACTTCACCCCCTGCAAGTCAATACAAAACAACCTGTTGTATATCTTGCCTCCTCTGGCTTATTTAGGAGTTAAGCTGCCTTTTTATAGTTATTGGTTTTTATTGGATTGTCAGTATTATTCAGCTCTGCATATCCAAGCATATTCTTCTAAACCCATTTGTATTTAATTGTAAGAACACAATAAATAAAGCTTAACATTTTTCTTAATTAATCTCCAAGCAACAAATCATTATTAGTAAGACAACCTGCAGGGACAGAGGTTAGTGATACAGAGCAAAACCTTAAAATCTGTTTTTGTGCTTGCAATACAATTTTTATAAAACTATCAGAACAGTTTTTGTATTTATTAGAAGCAAGAATATGTTAACAAATAATGTAAGAGTAAATACTTTATGCAGTTCCATATTTTCGTTCCCAAGCAAAAAATTGCCTGTCAAGAAGCAGCAGAAGCAACCAAAAGTTATATTGCCTACATTACTAATGAAGTCTGACCTTGAGTTCATCCTTCACTGAAACATAGACCATCAGTACAGTCTGCTGCACAGCTCAATACTGGTGATCCACCCATAGCTTGAACCATCCATCTTCAAGCCTGCTCAGTTTCAAGGTACATCTAGAACTGCTGCCAGCAGTGGGCATGTAGTCCTATTTGCTGATAGGCCCATCAGTGATTAGAAACAAATTCAGAACAGAAACAAGTGGGTTTCAGATTTATTCCTGCATTGCCTTTGCTTGGAATGGTACAAAGGAATGTATTCTACTTTTCAGTACCAGAGAGGATAAATATGAATCATAGTGTAAACATTTCAGTGTGGACTAATATAATTAAGAGAGAGAAATTATTATTTACATGGGTCAGGTTGCTGAAGATGACTCTTAGGCTAGTCCAGAGGATCAGTGACTCCTTTATTAGACTGCATCTGTTTGGCCATGGACTGTTGTTTTATATTTTAGAGTGCCTAGCATGAAGTGCCCTGGTCCACAGTTAGTTTCTGGGAACAAAAATAAAATAAATGTTAATGAATTGATATCACCAATATTCACACTGAACAATCATGAGTCACACCCCAAAGATTTCTGAATATTTATTAAAGACCACAGTTACTGTGTTTATAATGATCTTTTGAATCCTGAGTCATAGAGCTGTAGGTCACATTTTCAAATGTTCAATAGCAACTGTGATCTCCAAGACCTTACTTGTTTTTCACTTTTACTTATTTTTAGAAAGCTGATACTTCTAAGTAGCTAACAGTACCCATACTTGAGTTTTAAGGAAAATAAGACACATTATGAGTCATAACACAGAAATCACAGAATTATAATCAATCACATTCACTAAAGTGAAGAACTTGGTCTGCAAATAATATCTGTGTATGTTTGTATGTGAGAGAGGAAAGTGGGGGGGTGGAGGGTGGGGAGAGAGAGAGAGAGAGAGAGAGAGAGAGAGAGAGACAGACCGACAGAGACAGATTCTCTGGCTTGAGCCCATTGCAGGAAGTCAGGAAACTCAGAAATACATCTTGGGATTTTCCTGTGAATGTTATACTTGTGAAGTGTTAGCTAATCAAGTCTGCCCCCAAATTAGTCTCAACATTCACTTGAGATTAACAATTCATGAAATAGTAATCTCCACTGGTGACAATCACAGGTAAACTTCAGAGCAGAGTTTTTCCTTCCACTTTTCTAATACTCTAGAAATGCTTCTGGTGTTTATTCAATGCTAATTCATGCTTGTCCCAGTGGATAAGCTTTTCCTTTGGGAGATCTTTTGCCATTAAGCTTTAAGAGCTGAGTTGATTGAGGTGAGTTAGCAAGGTTTTCTGCTACTTTTGTTTTCCCTGAAACACACCTCCTGCATTCTACAGCTGAGAAATTTGATCTGTTTAGTTTCTTTTGCATTCAGTACTGGTAATTTTAATCTCAGTTTTTACTATAATCTCTTTTGCTTTTTTACTTTAGCTGACTTGTATAATTCATCAAATTTTCTGTTTGTAGTTGCCCCCATTCTAATATTTTCTTTTCCATTTACTAGCTTCAGTTCCTCTTACCCATTGCCTATTTGAAACGTGACCTATGGCTAACCACTTTACAGCTCTACTCCCAGTGTCTGTTTTGACTGAAGGCCCATGACTAGTATCATTGGAATTAAAAGTGTATCATGTTAAAGCATACTGGGATATGCAGAAGAACAAATAAAGTTTCTATCTCGGGAGATCAGTCATTGTGACAGTCTGTTCAAATGATTTTACTTGTCCTTAAGTGATACTAGTCAAACAAATAAGCCATTTATCATCTATTTCTTCTATATAGATTTACAGGCATTGGTAGCAATAACTGTCTCTTTTTCAGGATTTCTGGATGATGCCTTTATATTAAACAAAACTTCTGAAGGCTTGGGCATTTGCCAATTCTTCCATGGAAAATTACAGAAATGATATCACAAAGATGGATGTGTTAATAAGATTTATTTTTTATTTCACCAATTAACTAAATAAAACCATCAAGTAACTCATTTAGAATCAAATCAAAAGATTTTTCAAATTTTTGATTAATTTGAAAAATAAGAAAAATTTAAACATTTTTTATTATTTCTATGGAATCCTGATTTTCATCTTTTATTCACACCAGCTCCATTTGGCAAGAAGGTGATTTTGTTGCCTAATAGATCTCCAGAACGTTAATTTCATTAAAAAAAAATTTTTGAATAATGTTTTCATAAGGAAGAAGCGACCATTCACCAAAGAGCTATTTGCATATGCATTTTCAAGTGTTTTCTCATAAATTATAATCTAGATTATGGTTACAATCATTTTAAATCCACCTACCTTTGGCGGGGCCCCTTGCACTCCTGAACATTATACATACTTGCAAAACTCTCCTCAGGAAAATTAATGCAGAATTATGCACAAGAAACAATGTTTCAGCAAGAAAAGTTGTCAAGTTAGAGAAAGAGAAGGAAATCCACTTTTGAATGTCCAAAAGTGTGACACAGGGATTGATCCAATAATAAGTGGGTTTAAGCTACCTATCTAAATCAACCTGATCAGAAAATTGATCCAGTGTCTTCTTTATCTAAGAAAATGCTTTCAGTATCATTATCTGCTCTGGGGTTTTCACTCTTTCATGGATATTTTCTAGGGTAAAAAGAAGTAAATGAGACTGTGAAACAAAACAAACTTTACCCATTCAAAAGTTTCTTAAAATTCTCATTTTCTAGATAGATATAAAATAAAAAAACCAAACAACTGAAAAATTTATAAAAATTATTTCTTCTAGTAATAGAAAGCCATCATATAACACTATACTATACTGTCATGAATTTTAAAGGAGGCAAAATCTCTTAGAGAATATAGTGCTTTTCCTGATGGATTTCAACTGAATGATCAGCAGGGAAACATGAAAAGCTATTATAAATTAACTCTGTAAGTATTCTATTTTTAAGTGTTTCTTTGTTTTACTAAAATGGTTAATCAAACTGAGGAGTACATTACTTTTTACTGATTTGAATATCCTTTAAGTTTATAATTTTGGACAGCTAGATGTCAGATGCTGTTCAAAGACATCACAGCACCTCATGGGATTCTAAATTTAGGCTAGCTCTTCCCAGCCTGTGTTCTTTTAGTGCTTTAATTTGCAGTCACGATGTTTGACTGTGCAAACCGTCTGTCTATTTTCATGACAAAAATATTCTTTAAAAATTTTTGCTACCATTACGAATGAGTGGTACTGCAACCAACAGAATGAATGTTCAAACATACCTCCACCTATCTTCTTCCTCTTCTGCATATTCAAGTCCCTGTATCCAAAGTTCCAGTGAAAAAATACTGATAGCAGATGTGGGATGATAATTAATATGGTAAATGTGAAATAGGTTTGGGTTTGTAGCAAATATTCTTTCAGTGGGTAAAAGACTTTTTTTCCCCAAATTCGTATTTTTTTTGCCTGTGACTTAACTTTGCAGATTGCATCATTCATTATCATGCATTAATTCTTATTTTGTTAGTAACAATATGGCTTCTTAAAATTCATATATTCTTAAGCATAGTGATAGTTAAAGAAATATGGAGAGAAGTAAAATTCAAGTAATAAAACAGCAAGGTTTTGATAAAATGGTTAAATCTGGATTTCTAGGCTAACAGGTTAAAAAATATCAAAAGGAAGCACTCAGACTGACTGTCCTACTCTTTCCTAAGACTGGTATTTTTACATAGGTGTTCTGGCTTGATGCTTTCATTGCCAGATTAATGCCCACATATTTGCACATTCTGAGGTGGTTGCTTTCTAACACTTGGAAACAATTGCCTTAAATAATTCTGGATCTTTCTTCACAATTGAAGGGACTGAGTTGCAAGGATTCTGTGTTCCTGCAGAATACTTTGCAAACTCCAGGAGCCCTATTGCCAGCTTAAACTTTGCTGTTTTTTCCCCACTCTGCAAGAATTAGTCTGCAGTCCCTCTCCCTGCTAAACAAGTTTTGAATGTTTTCATCTTCATATATAATCTCTCAATTCTTAATCCACATTCCAAATACTGTTTAAATAACAGAACTAAACCAGAGTGTTTCTTTGAGTTTGATAGCTCTTGGTTACTGGACTTCTCAAATCACTTATCAACAACGTTTTGATTGTTCATGGTTTTAGGAACACTTCTTTTTCTATTTATAGTTCAGTTTTGGTGGCTGTTATGTCACATTTCCATACACAAAAAAACCCTCAAAATATCCAGAAGTTCATACTGACACTCCTACTTTTAATTTATAATAATGCTATCCAAGCAGCAGCATTGTATTAATATAGTTTAGCTTTTACATAATAGTGCTTTACACGTGCATGCCAGGCCCATGCTTCAGTCAGAGAAAGCATAACTCTGTCAAGTATATACAATCATAGCCCTGTTCTGCACTTGGTCATGGCGGAACAGGCTGCCCAGGGGGGTTGTGGAGTCTCCTTCTCCGGAGATATTCAAAGCCCGCCTGGACGATGTCTTGTGCAACCTGCTCCAGGTGAACCTGCTTTAGCAGGAGGGTTGGACTAGATGATCTCCCAAGGTCCCTTCCAACCCTTGCCATTCTGTGATTCTGTGAAAGTAATGACAGCCACTCTACAGCCTACAGGGCCCAAAATCTCATGAAATATATTTCCAGAGTGTTGTGGTTTAACCCCAGTCAGCAACTGAGCATCACACAGCCACTCTGTCACTCCCCCCGGGTGGGATGGGATAGAGAATCAGAAGAGTAAAAGTGAGAAAACTCGTAGGTTGAGATAAAGACAGTTTAACAGGTAAAGCAAAAGCTGTGCATGAAAACAAAGCAAAACAAGGAATTCATTCACTCCTTCCTACAGGCAGGCAGGGGTTCAGCCATGCCCAGGAAAGCCAGGCTCCATCACACATAACCGTTACTTGGAAAGACAAACGCCATCACTCTGAATGTCCCGGTCTTCGTCCTTCTTCCCCCAGCTTTATATGTTGAGCATGAAGTCATATGGTGTGGGATATCCCTTGGGTCAGTTGGGGTCAGCTGTCCCGGCTGTCTCGCCCCCAGCTTCTTGTGCCCCCTGAGCCTGCTTGCTGGTGGGGTGGGGCAAGAGGCAGAAAAGGCCTTGACCCTGTGTCAGCACTGCTCGGCAATAACTAAAACATCCCTGTGTTATCAACGTTTCCAGCACAAATCCAGAACATAGCCCCATACTAGCTACTGTGAAGAAAATTAGTTCTACTCCAGCCAAAACCAGCACACAGAGATTCCATGCTCTGAAGGTAGATACTGAGTATTTATATTCCGTTCCTGTACAATTATAAAAACAAATCTCTGTTTACCTTCAGCTATTTTCCACTCCTTTCATTCATACCTCTAGATATAAGCTGTCCTCTACCTTTTTTCTCCCAGACATTTGAGACTAGAGTCAAAAAAGAGAAAGAACAAGGAGAAATTTAGAGAGAGAACATGGAGAACTTCCTTGTAACTTCATGAAAAGCTGTACAACCTGAAAAATACAAATTTAGCACAACACATACATTGTTTTCCTGATTGTATAAATGAAAAACATGCTTAATTTACACTGAAACGACTTATACTTTAGGACTAAGAATTGTCAGCAGGTCCAAGTTCATCCCTTATGGTTTACAAAGGCATTAGTTTTATTCCTAGCCATTACACACACAGAAAAGCTGATTCCATTACAGTAATGGACTACTGATTCACTGATAAGAGAGCTACACTATGTTGTACACAGTGCACAAAGCAACTGTGTATAAGCCGTTCTGGTGGCCAAATAACTTCAACAGATTTTGGAATCAAACCAAAGGTGGCTGAGGCTGGGACCAGATATTTATTAAGTACTGACATTTTAAGTCTTTCTCTGAAGAACTCAGATTTGGAACTGCTAGAAGGAGAATGCCAGTCAACAAGAGAATGGCAGCCAAATAAAGGACTGGTCTGATGCAGAAGACAATTTTTATTCTATTTGTGCAGCACATCGATAACACAGAAAAATTTCCATGAGGGTGGTAGAGAGTATGCATGTAGATTAAAATACTTAAATGATCACTCAGCCCCTGTCCACCTCATTACCTCCAAAAAGACAACAAACTGGGATCAGTGCTGGATTAAACTAATATCCCCTATTAATTTAATTTTTTCAAACCCAGAACTGCTTGGAAGTTGTCCCTGCCCATGGCAGCAGGGGTGGATCTAGATGATCTTTAAGGTCCCTTCCAACCCAAACCATTCTGTGAGTCCCTGATTCTATGATTGTTATTTAATTCCATTAATGATTTTAATTACTTTTGCATTCTAGGCATTTGCAAAATTGGACTACTTACTCGCAAAGATGGGGTCACTTTGAGCCAGAGCTGTTTTCCTCAGCCTATCTTAAGATATGATGTCAATCTGAGTGATGAATGCATATATTTATTAAGTTCCCAAACACCAGAAGACAGGATTAGAATAAATTATTATAAGACTATTTGAAGCAATGTGGTATGGATAAATGCGAGTTCTCTGTTTGACCATAGGTGGTTTCTTCGAAATAAGTATTTGATCAGAACTAAAGACAAGTCAAGAATATTGTACTTCTGACAGAAAGGAAAACATTGCGGGATATAGGAAAAGCAAAAAAAAAAAAAAATTAAAAAAAAAAAATCACTGTGTGTGGTACTTGTAAGATGTCAGCTGCAGACTGTGTCCAGTTTAAGCAATAAGTGGACGGACTAGAGAAAATCCAAGTAATGCAATAAGAATAATAAGTAACCTGCAAATGTAAGATATAAGAAAGCTTTGAAGGATCTGGATTTGTTTAATCTAGGGAGAAGCGCAGTATAAAACTTATACACAACAAATACCTGAAAAGAAGAAAATAAGCTCTTTTTCTGTCAACACAGGATAAGATAAAAACCAAAGGTGTCTAGTTGGACAGGGAAGATATCTGGGACTGCAAAGCACTGAAACAGATGGCTCAGATAGGCTATGAAATCATGACCCCAACTAGCCTGTTTGAGTTTTCAAAGTAAAACTAATGAACAAAAGGACAGTTCTTCTTGGTATTAAATGAAGCAAAAATAACACTACAAATGACACTGTTATAGTATGTTCTGACAGTAGAACATGATGCCAGTGTGTGTGTAGGTGTTATTTCACTCAGAAATATAGGACAGCATTTTTGCAAGATTTCCATTGTGGCTCCAGAGTTTTGGAGTCTCCACCTAGTAGTTCTGAAAAGGAAAAATTCATAACAAATGAAAAGATCATATAAATTTGTAGCCAGAAAGCAAAACACAGAAAATGTTTTGTTGGTATTTATTGTGAATGGATAAATATTAACAGAATGACCAAGCTGGTCTGTAGGGACTAAATTGCTATCTTTATGTATTTTTCTATTTCTCTATCTTTTTTGTTGGTTTTATCCTGTGTGGTATTCTCCAAGACCCTTTGTACATTGATGTAATTACTACCTTTTTTTCTATAGATTCAGTATTATGATATAGCTAGAGAACATAAAAAAAAACAGACGGCACTTTAAAAATCCCACACATTTTTTCCTACATTTAAAAATAAATAGTCAGATATCTCATTAATTTCAGTTTTTCAAGAGAAATTTTGCAACAGTGTCTTAATGATGTATTCACGAACTACATATTTTATTTCTGCTCTGTGAAACAACCCTTTACAAGTTGCCGTTTTTTCGTTTATATTCCTGTAAGACAAGGCTATGGGGTATATGTTAGAGTATATGGATATGTATATACATTAGAGTGTGTATATATTGTACATATATATATTATACATATATTTATATATACATATATTTAAGATAAAGAGATTAATTTAGGATCAATTTCTTTTGAGAAAATTAATCTGAATCTTGCCATCCCCAGAGGGGAAGAATCAAGTGCCAGAAGAGCTAAGTTGTCTCACCAAGAAGCTGGATCCACAGTTACTCTGTTGTTATGAATTACAAGGAAATAGATTATTATTGATGAAAGAGATTACAGGAAAATAGAATATTGGCATACTGATGGTATTTTAAGTGGATTCCCTTAACCAAAGGAGAGCAGTGTATGTCTCTGACTACTATGGAGTGCTGCAATGCAATAGTTAGATGCTTCCATACCAGTGATTTCTCAAGTTCTGAAAACTACTTCTTTGGCAAAGGGAAAAAAAGACATTATAAAAGTAGTTAATGTGTCACATATACGAGTGTTATGAAGAGTGTAATTTTGTTTCCAGGCCCTCATCACATGACATGGATAGTTATGAAAACGTTTATATGATTTCTTTTCTTACAGAGAGGACTTGTATCCAGTATCTGCAGCAGTGAGTGCTACAACAGAGAACTGTGATTTAACAGGAAAAGTGAAAACTACAAATCAAAAGTGCAAGAAAGGACTGAAAAAGATAAAAGCAAAACATAAAAACTGTGAACAGCTCCTGGAACAGAACAGTTTTGAGGGAAGAAAAAGAAGTAGTAAACAAGAAAATTAACTTCTGAATAGGTTTAAAAAAGAAACAGAAACAATCTAGTAAGAACAGTTTAACAGTTAGCTAACCAACCTATTCATTTGCAAAAGGTGAAAAGAGGCAAGGTCACAAAACACATTAGCTATCTGCCTACTATGGAGCTGGAATGACTCAAACAAAACTCCCTCAGCACACTTCCAGTCCCACCTGAAGCTGTTTTGTTGCTGTTCTCCATTTCATTCCGTTCACAGTGCATTTATATTTTACAGTTTCCTTCAAAGTAGTCCTCAGCCACGATTAGTTCCGACTCATGTGGCATAACTTTACAAGACAAATATATAGTTTTCTGATTTCTCCCTTGCTCCCTTCTGGGAAATTATTGTACTGAAGGTAAGTCAGTCAAATGCTAGACTTTTCTAAGAGGTGTGTCACTTTCTCTTTAGAACATGCACTTTGGGGCTGCTTGCTATGGAATTATACAAGGGTCGACTGCTCACCCCAGACATGTTTAGATATAATTGGTTTGCACAGATTTGCAAACTGTCATTTACTTCACTTTATCTCAGAATTCATTTTTTAAAATAAATGCCCACAAATATGATAAAATACCAGCTATGACCCATATTTCAGTTCTGACATTATATCTGTCTATCCACCCCTTCTTTCTCTCCATCAAATGACACTTCTGCACTTCTCTCCCTCTGACACTTTCTAGGAAGAGCTACTTCTTCTGTTTTAGGTATCAGTTAATGCTTCACTATTGCTCAGGAATTTTTAGCTGGCTTTTACTTGAGTACCTGTTGAATTCTGCCTCCAGGATCCAGGAAATTGTAAATTACAGTCTAGCTGATGGGAACATTATGAGGTGTGATGTCTCAAATATGCTGTCTAGAAAAGAGAACAGTTTCTGCACATAAATTATGTCCTTCTGGTAGTAGTTAGTACAAAGCACACCAAGATAATGACTAACAAAGAATAAAAAAGCATATGAAACAATTACTTAAAATCATATTCTTACTGCCTGTCATTAGCGAAACACAAAGACATTTGTCTATTTTTCGCCTCTTAGTTCTTCTGGGGTAATAAGTTTTGTATTTTCTTGAGATGTAAACACAAATTATACTTGGCTGTTATACAATGAATTGAGTAAATAATAATAAGACATTATAGGCCACTTACCTGTGAAAGAGCCACAGGCAGTCTGAAAATAAAAAGAGAAAGGTAAGAAAAATTATGAAGAAAGTAAAACTATGAATGACTGGAGATCTCAAGCATCTTTCTACAAGAGTAAGTGATTTGACAGAAATTGCCTTATACATGATGATACTCCCACCATAATTAGTCAGGAAGGGTAGACTCTATTTTCATGCCAAAGAAGCAAT
Organism: Egretta garzetta; assembly: GCF_000687185.1. Taxonomy (NCBI): domain Eukaryota; kingdom Metazoa; phylum Chordata; class Aves; order Pelecaniformes; family Ardeidae; genus Egretta; species Egretta garzetta. The sequence continues at coordinate 2,010,768 of NW_009260839.1, read as the reverse complement.
TGTTAGAGGCCTTAGATAACTTGAGGGCATTGATGGACATCCTCAGAATAGGCTCATACATTGTCATAGGCTTTCTCTCCCAGACATTTTATAGCCTTTTCATTCAACAAGGGTACTTTATTTTCCATATATAAACCCAACTGCTGCCTTAATACAAGGTAGTAGGAAATAAAGGCATAGACACAAAGGCATAGGAAACAAAACCAAAATGGGTATCTTGGGTCCAATCTATAAAGGGCTAGGACAGAAAAAGTCTAAGTATATAATGTTTTCTATTTCATATATTTACACCACTGAGACAACTTGTTACCAACATCAGAAAAAACATGAAACAGCCTGTAAGATAATAGCAAACAGGAAAAAAAAGAGACATAAAGAAGTACATGTTCTTCTAGAACTGTAATGCAAGTCAGAATAAGAGTAGTAAATACCACCAGCTCCCCCTTCAGTTCCCATAAGTATGCTTAGCTCGTTGGATTAGGCCTCCTGACTGGACACAGGGCAAGTCAAACCTTTTAAGAAAACACATTAGAACATGCTTTTAGTAGGTACTGTTGTTCCTGGAGAAAAAAAAAAAAAAAACAAAAACCAAAAAAAGGTTCACAAGCAGTTTCAGCCAATTGATGATTGCAAGGCAATAAACATCTTGTTCTAACATATGGCATTCTTAAACACTTTCAAATGAGCTGGGTAAAACCTTATTTGTTCAAGGTCACTGATTTGGTGGGATTTGTCATTCTTGACCTGCCACCAGTATAGACCAAGTTAGTATAGGATATTTTGGTACTTAGCTTTAGGCTTCTTGCAATCCATTATTATTCTGAACTGAAAAAGAAGTCAACAACCCCTTTTCCTGTGTTATCTGGAAAAAGTAAGCTCAGTAAGAAAAACAAATATGAAGTTCACCTTAAAAACACTTTTGGGGAATGGAAGCTTTAATTCAAAGTGACAATTCTAATAATATTTTCTCATTTTATTTTGAGTTTTCTTCAGGCTGTGGAAAAACAAATTAAAAAAAAAGAAAATAAAATTATTTGAGCAGAAGGAAGATAGAGAAACTGTTAAATAAAAGGGCACAAACCAGAGAGTGTAACCCACAAACCAAGCAAAAATATGAAATTAATTATATTTTAGGTACATTTACTATTTAATAACAGTAATTAAACCTAGTAAACTTTTAGTGTCATAGATTTTAAAACAGTTACAAAGCAGGCTAAAGTTGTCATTAACCACTTTTATAGTTAAAATACTGTCATACAGGAAATGACCATCATTTTCAGAAACAAGGATGAAAGCTGATGACATGTGAATGACTTTAAAGTTTGCCCCTATTGTGCCAAATAACCATATAATTTCAATTATGTATTATACAATATTTATATAATGCAAGTTGAAATAATAGTCAGAGGATTAAGCATGTTCTGAAAATAGTGTCTCATCCTGATCTAAGATGATCATGTCATGATGAGGAGGAAAAAATGCATATTACATTTTATGTACTACAGATCAGACAGAGGTACTATATTTCCTTGGAAAGTAAATCTGCTCAGTAGCCATCAACTCAAAACAACATTGACCGAGTTATTTCTTTAAGGAAATAACTGGATAGGATAAGACTTTTGTCACAAGAATCTGAGAGCATTCTGATTTGACATCCTTTCACAACTCAAGGTGAATGCCCAAAGGTAAAAAACAAAGTAGATATATTTGTCAACGTAAAGATGTATTTTCATAGAATGATGTGATGTTTCCAATTGTATGTGTCCAGCAGAAGGAAGAATTAAGTCCTGAAGGAGTAGGAAATTCATGGCTCCATTAGTCAAAGTGCTAGCTTTTTAGCTTCTGTATGTTTATTACTTTCAAACCTGATTGAAATGATTTATTATCCAATCTCCATATTTTATTATTTTGCCTTACACCTCTTTCACTCAAGTGACTGACCATAATTCCCTGCAGTCGTTCTCATAATAAAAGAAGTCTGTTAATATGATTTCCTCCATAGATCATTTAATATTCATCACACCTGGATAACATAAATGATTTATGTTGTGAAAGTTGAAGAAAGGAGCCTACAGCTCTGTTCAGAACTGAAAATTTCAAGTATTTTTAACAGTGCTTTATTACATCTTTATTATGCCAACTGACCCATTTTGACTTTAGATCATCTGGTAGAAAATGAGCTTTTGGCCAAACTAAAGAGCAAGAATTCAATACTGTATACATAAATTATAATATTGTCTGGTCATAATGTGATTTCTTTATGTAGGTCTGATTTCATGATAATAACTTGATTAATATACAGATGGAAAAGAAAAGGGATTCCATAGGGTTGCAATAGCAGAATCAAATCCTTCTTCCAGTGAATTTAATAAGCCAGGATTTCATCTCTCTCCTTTTTTTTTTTTCTTTCAAGATCAACCTCTTAAAATATTTAGGCCTGATGGAAGGCTGGATCTGTTATATGTACACAAAATCCTCCTCAATACCTTGAAAAGACATAGCTACATTAAATTCAGGCTATGAATCCATGTTATGGGAAAGAAAAATTTACTGATAAGAAAAGTTTGGACTTAACATTCCTAATTAGATTTAATGAGATATAGCAAGATAATGAAATTCATGGAAATAAAAGAGACAACAGTGGAGATAGTGTGCAGGAAAAGAGAGTGTAAATCTAACACAGCAAGGCTGAACCTTAAAGTAAGTTTGGAAAAAAAAAATCAGAAACAGTAATATTGGTGGATGTCAATCTAAATACAATTGTGAAATGGTTTTTAAGTGCTGACTTTCTTCTTGGTGACTTTCTAATATTTGAACAAATATTAGTGGTGTTATTATCCATATTTCTGTGCAAATGAAGGTAAAACAAAGCACATGGTCCAAGATTTCTAGGGCCCAACTCTTGCATTTCTGGTCAAAGATATCTATTTCTGAAAACTAACAGTTTCAGAGGTTCTTGTATTTTCTCTTCGTAGAGCAAATCCCAGGTAAATACAAAAAACGTGCCTTTCATTTTGCATATAAAGCCTTTTTCAGGGCTATGATTTGGTTTTGATGTGAACTATTTTAATAAACTGTGTTTCAGAATACACTTGTGATTATAGTTTTAAGTATGTATAGAATACTTAAGCAACAGCAAATCTAAGTATTCTTTCTTACATAATGTCTGTAATCACAATAAAATCTGAGATTTGCCTCTCTAAATTCTTACACTTCAGACACATGCCTATCCTTTGATTGAATGTGTCAATGAGACAGTAAAGATTACTGTTCCATATTTTACACAGCCAAAACTGAGACACAAATGCCAAGGTTTACAAAGTAAGTTGGAGAAGTTATATGTATAAATTCTGATTATATATTTGCTAAACACATTTCTAATCAATAAACTTTTTGGGAACATAGTTTACATCTGGACTACTTCTCTATTCCAACGATACATCATTATCTTAGCAATTTTACCTCTTGCCATAAAATTTGCTGATAAGCACAACTGGAAAGACAAGTAGTATAGATTGAGATAGTAAATGTCAACGTGATTTAGGCAATGTGAACCAACATTCGCTATCTTTAAAATGCTGATACAAAAAAAAATGAATCAAGCAAAACAAGCACATGGAAGAGCCAAGAAATTAACTTAGGCCTTATGAATCCCTGTGCAATGTCTTAACTACAAAATCATTCCTGATAACTAACACGGTGCATGAAGGTCCTTAACTTCTTATATGCCTATCATTTGTTCTCAAAGGTGGATGTGGACAAAGATTCAAATACTGTGATAGCTTTAAGTTAGCAACGGTTATAAAGTTATCTTGAGTACCACTGCATGTGAATTGAATCAGCATGCTGAAGAACTTGTGGTTATATTCCAAAGCCTGTGAATTTTTGGAGAATATTGATGATCCAGTAAAAAAAAAAAAGAGCAGGAGAGGCTGGTATCAAATGGACAATTTGATCAGATATTACAAAGAAGTAGGGAAAATCCTAGCGGTTCTTACTTCTAAGCTATACTTCAAGTGGAAAATTTTCTATTTGCATTAGCCAGAAATGCATGCAGCACTGCGTGTTCTTATCTTTCACTGAATGTTTGAAATATTTGCACATTTGAAGATTTTTCCAACCATTAAGGAGGATGAAAAAGAAGGTTAATAACCTCACTTTTTGTTCAGTATCATGTTCAGTATTTTTACTAGACCAAACAACAGACTTCTGCATAGAAACAGACCTAACTATTTTACAACTACAGAAATACTCCCTTTGCCAAAGTGGATACTTTTTTTTGACATATTCACTGAAACAACTTTCATATATATACCTTTCAAAGCCTTTGTTATAGCTCACCATGTTTATCTGCTTCAGTGAAACTACCTGGAAACAATGGAAAACATTAGTCAGGTGTAAATCCTTCCACCCAACATGAAGAGTGATTGCTGATGGCAGCTCCTTATCATCCACAAGTGCTTGACAAGAGTCTAAGTCAGTGGAAATGCCTTACAATGAGCTTTTGCTTACACCATACACTTCAAATTTGTAAAATGCCATAAGCACCAACAGTACAATCTTCTTCTCAATATCTGAGGTCTCTAAGAAATTAGGATAGAACACATGGCTTTGTGAGCAGTAATAAATTTAGCCTCAGGACCAAGTTGTGACCTGACATGTGCACATAAATTGAGAGGATAACAGTGTAAAAAAATCCAAACACAGAGACTTGGATATTGTTTTCAGATGCCAGCATTTCAGCTACTAGAATATTAAAGTGACCTGAGTGGCTAGGATCAAACTGTTCACAACTATGCCCTGGGGTTGAGGGAGAAAAAAAAATCTCCAGAATCAAGTCAAGGAATTATATTATTCCTTTCACTAATTTGATCTATTTTTGAGAAAGTCATATGGGGGTGTAATGTAGTCATCAGTAGCCCTGAGTAATTAAGGCAGCAACAACAGTAGGACCTGCATTCCGTCACTTCCAACTTATCAAGACACTGTATTCTTTAATTTCAGATTTCCTTAGAGAGATCTATGATCAACTGGACTAAGATTCAGTTCGACAGACATTTTGTCATTTATTATTTCTGTAGAGTCTTGCAGTTGACTTTCTTAGTAAGAGAAGGCAGTAATGTTTGGCTCTCAGTACTATTTTTCTGCACCCTATATTAGCTCCTTTATACTGTAGCACTTACCACGGCAGCTGTGCTTCTTAAAAGCCATACTATTAACATGAAAAGTGAAGGACTCTGAAAATTGGAGGAGTTTTTTGATCAAGAACCCTGGACAATGCCAACATTTCTTAGAAAAAAAATAAAGCTAATGCCAAGAACTGAACAAATTTACAATCTGCGGGTTCATTTTTGTGAAAGCCTACTGCAATAATCAAAGATGATAAATTAAATAATATACTGTGTATTAAATATTTCTAACAAAATAGGTATTATGGTTTAAGTACCTGGCAAGCCAGGAGAATCCAGATTTCTATACAGATACTTAAGGAATTTTTATTAGAGTATAAAAGAATACATACATTTGAATTAATTCAAATTGTATTTGATAAATGCATGCTATTAAAATATATACTCCAGTCCATATAATAACCAAGGTTTCACCATACATAAAGGAAAGGGGAAGGACACGCACCACTTCTGTAAGAATCCTAAGGGAAAATGATTATACTTCTGCAGTGAAGATGGTTCACTGGATCTTTAGAGCAAATTTGCACTTATATACAATTTTTTTATGTGTTTTGCATTAGGTCACATCATAACTTAGACCCTAGTGCTCCATCACCTCCAGGTATTTTTTTTTTTAAGTGAAGACAGCTAAATTCAGCTCTTTAGTAGAATGTAGTTGACTTACAGTAGATTTAGTTTGTGAAGCAGATTTTAAAGTAGATTTTTTTTTTTTTTGCTTTTAAATTAGATAGTTTTGCTTTTTTTTAGTTGATTGAATTTTTTTGGAGCTAAAAACTTATTTTATGCAATTTTGGATCAGTGAACAATTTTGTTGAGGAAAACAATTACTGACTTTTCAATAGTCTTCATAAAATTTAAGAAAAGTAAACCTTCTAGTCTGTTTGAAACTGTGCAAGGCTCCATCTTTTATCAAATCTTGTGACTTCTAATGTTCTTAGTACAACAATGTACAACTTAATGTACTTAATGTAACATAATGAATTCAAGAACTTTTGTTAAAAAAAAAAAAAAAAAAAAAAAAAAGCCTGGCCTGAGATCATACAGCTCCCAAGATCACCCTTTACTGCGTTGATCACTGCTGACTTTACTCATTGACCCTGTTTAATCAAAAGACTCTCAGTTTATGCATCTCAGTTTCAAGGGTGATGGTTCAAGCCAGGTGCTCCCATTCAGCACCTGAGGTTATAAATATGGATGGCTGGATTCACTGATTTCTATATGCAACTCTAAGGATAGAAATGTTCATCTGTAAGAAATTACATCACTAGGGCTTAGGTATGTTTAATTGTTTACAAAAATGTATGAAAAAAACCCAACCCTAAACAAACTGATATTACCATAGCTCAGAAAAGGATGGAGACTTTTTGTTTGGAAACAAAAATTTCATACTCTTCATTGAAGTGGCTAGTGACACCTCATTAGTTGCTGAAGACACACTTTAAGAATTAGGAGTACATTGGACATCAAAAATAACATACCATTGTTAATAATTCTGAAGCCAGTGGATAAACTAACAGAAGGTAAAATAATAGTAGAAAAGAATAAGAGTAAAAATAGATGGATGGTCATATGAAGAAATGCCATATTAAATGGTGAATGTAAACCCAAATGTGGGCTTTGATATTGGGATAGGCAAGCCAATAATGATTCCTAAGAGACATTTTGGTAAACATGGTACAAAATGTGGTGTTTAAGCAAGAGTAATTTTAGTTATAATCCTTAGTTCCAACCGTAGCACTCACTTTCTCAGAGGTTGATACCTGGAAAAACTACCGAATTGTGGTTTGGATAGGTTTGGTAGAAGTCAGGAGTACTTATATGTAACCTTATGAGAAGTAAACACACACTGCTTGAAACAGCTGATCTCACTAATTTGATTTTCCCCACTCCTATGCTCAAGTAGCCTTTACCCCCAATGACTGTTTTACCTTCCCCTGAATAGATCTCAGCTTAGCTCAGTTAACCAAAATCTCCTGGTTTTACCTTTAAAGTTATTGTCCAAGCATCTGAAACTGAATACTTTGAAATCAAATCCACAATTTGTTAAGAACCTAGAAAAACTTAACTCTAAATACCACTGTAACTGTTTCACAAGAGAAGGTCTTAATGTTCAGTTATTCTCTTGATATCCTCTTAATCAACAAGAAGGGGGAAAATCATGCTAATATTCAATAGTCAAAACAGAAAAATGAAGCCTCAATGACTGAATTTTCTGGCTTTCATGGCAGACAGAGACTGAGTGTAAGAAGAGACGATGGGCATTTTTAACTTTGTTGGAATAGTAATTGCCTGAACAGTAACTGGACCACATTAAATAAAAGGCTGCTGGAGGAGATTTCCGTTTGCCATGTCAACTTAGTACAGTAAGGTGCTGAACATGGTGTTTTATGTGAAATATATTAGCAGCATTTGATGAACTTTCCCAAACTCCCTGAACAACTGCACTTATCATTAATGTAGCAAGACCTGTAAAACAAATTGGAAGTAACTCTTATTTTGTACCTATTGGTAAATTACATGACATTGCTGCCAAAAAAACCCTCACAAGCTGCCATACCAGCTGGAAATACTTCAGTTTAGTATAACAAGTGCAACCCTGAAGAGCTTTTATAGATATGACTAATTCAGTTTAGCTTCATTGTAAATTAATGTGTTGGGACAGCCAATAGTAAACCTATTAAAAGAATGAAACAGTGGTGGAATTGTCAAAATTTCTCCCTTAGCCTGCATTTAGGAAGACAATTTCAGCTATGTGGGTCTCCAGTCAGTGGCAGAGACAGTAATATATTACATTCAAATGTGCATGAGGTTTTTAGGGAAAGTACTTGAGCAAAACAGTCTGTCTTACCCACTGAACAGTACTATGTGCATGCATATGCAATTTACTTCAGTTACATGACAAAAGGGATAACACTGCAATTAGACAAAGAATGCCCCCTATCAGGCAAAAGCCTGTCCAAACAGATGGGCTTTCCAACACACTTGAAGGTCAACAGATTCTGAATTTGCCTGCTAGTGTGTCAGTAATCACGATAGTTCATAATCTTTCTCTATTGCAGCTACTGGATCTAACATATACGTATCTCAGCAATTAAAAGATAAAGCCCATAAAGCAGCTATCCAAGCAAACTGAAAAAGAAACCAGATCCTCTTTTATTAAAGAAAAAAGAAATCTTATTGGCACTAACTGGAAGAAGGTTAATAGGGAGGTTTATTTCCACTGTGGGCTGTTTGGATTTTGTCTGTAATCACAGAAAAGCCCAATCTAGAAACTACAGGGAGAAAATTACCTCAAAGTTACTTCTGTGGGACTTGCTTTAAAGTAAGGGAATTTAAGAACAGAGGTAGCCCGGCTTAATCATCAAAGGCTTTTTCTCTGTATTTGGAAATTCCTTTTTATTTGGTTAAATGCATCTTAAGTATATTTATGGTGCAGTATTTAAGCAAAACTTAATTGTATATACAAAATGCACTTCCACATGGAACGTTGGTGGTTTTTTATGGTTTAATGGATGCTCCAGCTATATAGTCGAAGCAGGAAATTAATATTTAAGACAATTTGCATGCACTTGGATAGAAGACTGGGTTCGAAATTCTGAATCTTCGTCTTTAGTCAGACTGAATGGGGTCATTTAATGAGCTAGGTGTGGACAACGTCTTTTAAGAGATTTCACACGAAGCAATCTTAGGAGAATTCTCAAAGCCACACCAGGCAGTCAATATTCAACCCCAGATAACACTGCCTTATATTATAGTTACAATAAACAAAGCAAAATTCTGTTTTTTGTTGCACCGATATAAGTCTTACATAACACTATTAAAATCAATGACATGAAATCCACTGTAAAAACTATAAATAAAGACAGAATTTAAGGCTTTCCTAGTAAAGTTCTCGAGGACTACACATACAAAGGATATCAGAAAATTCTGCTATTCTCCAAATTGTAGTGGTGATACAACTTAATACTTCATGTACCCTTTTTAAAATCTGTATCTTCAACTCAGTTTCCTTGCTCCATTTGCTTTCTTTTATCGCTCTGCCTTGAGCCTTAAAAGACTGCATTTGAACAAAAGTACCTACAGAATGTGGTACTTATATCTGTTGCTCTCAGTGAAATTTTCTTGTCTCTTATTCTGTTCCTCTTGATTAATCTGTCTTTACTTTCAGCCTATCTTTTCTTCCTCTCCTTCTTCATGTGTTTTCTTTTGTTTTGCAAGAAAAAAAAAACATTCCTTGAACTGCCATAAACCACCCCAACCTCTCTGATAAATTACCATCATCTAAGACTCAATGAAAGTTGGAAAAAAATTCTAATCAACTGGAAACTACCTCAGGGAATCTCTTACCCTATTAATCAATCCCATCCTTACAGTGTAGTCTGAAGAACATAAAAGGAAACTATTGCTATTTAGCTGTCTGAAAGGATACTCCCCTCTATACCTGCTTCATCTCTCAACATCTTGCTTCTCTTTTTGTCACAGGGAACCTTTGGATCTACAAAGCTTAACCTGGACACACTAAAGGATGCACACACACACACACACACACCCCTATCCCCAACATGCCAGATGGAAAATAAGGGTGTAGTATTTAAACACTGGTGACAATATGACTCACTCGGTCTTCCCAGATACATACAGTCCATGGTACAAAACATCTTCACTTATTTCCTTATTTCTTGCCTAAATCTCAAAGATATAATTTGTTCTGAGAAACTGAATGATTGTCACCAGCTTGCTTAATAGTACCTTATTCCAGGATTCGATTTACTGCACTAACCCATAGTAGCATCTCTGTTCTCTATTTCTTTATAAAGAAAAACTAGAGAGATTTATGTTTTACAATAATGAAAGGTGCACCTCTGCATGCTCAATATCACTCCAAGTCAGAATAAGGACTGATATTCTTTAGAAGAAGCATCCCTTCTGTCAATTCAGCACAAGTGTGCAGTGCAGCAGAGGTTTTCAGTCAAATAGAAAGCCAGCTTTTTCGTTTTAACATAATGGATCAATTGTACAGAAAATGCTTTTGTACAGCAGTAATCAGATGTACTTTATATGCTTCAGATTGTTTGCAAAAAAAGACAGGAAGTTCTGGCTCCGACAGATGAAAAGTCATGGCCCACAAACAATATTAGTGCTTTTTAGAGGAATCAGTAAATATCTGAAGAGAAATCCTCGTGACATAGTATACATGGACTCCCAAACATTTCAGAGGCCAAAAAAGCCTTTGCCTTCATTTTCAAGAAGATTTTGTCTTGAAAGCACAAAGATGATCCTTTTGTTAAAGTGTTAAACAAGAAAGCAAAGGCAGAAATTAATTATGAAGTTGCACAACAGAGGAGTTTAGCAGTGAAGTCTCAAAGGAAGGTATCTTGGACCTGTATTGCAGATGTGTGTGTATGCATATACAGATATATGATCTGAAAATATAGTCAAATACTAAAATGTCTGTGCTAAATATTTCATAATATTCAAAAGTAAAACTTACTACAAAGGGCTGAAGGAAGATCTCACAACACAACATGACTTGGCAATAAAATTGCAGCTGATATCCGGTATGAATAAAACCAAATCAGTGCAGAGAGGCAGAAAAATCCCTAGGACTATATATGTAGGCATGGGTTCTAATATACTTACAACTAATGAAAAATAAGAATTGGATTCTGTGGGAATATAAGCTCTTTCCTCAGCAGTAAGGAAAAATTTAGAACATTACTGAAACAGATAAAAGAACTGACTGCAAAACAGAAGGCTTGTTTATAACTTCCAGTCACTCAAACGAAAAAAAAAATATATAGAAGAAATAAAAATGTAAAGACCAGGCTGACAAGGAGGTACAGAAAAGGTTACATAAGACACCCTAGGAGACCATATAGTTGAACAGCAAATGAACTGGAAACTACTTTGTTTGGGAAAGAAAACTGGTTAAAAACAATAGTAATAAATTGAATCTGTTCCACCATCAGATGCACCATATGGTCATACAAGCACTTGTGCCAAAACAAGTGATAAGGCAGCATGGGGACAGGGATTAAATGAATGGGGGGATACTGTGATTACACCTTTCAGGGACATTGCTGGCTTTAAATGTTTGCAAAGCAACAGACTAACTAGACCATGATGTTTCACCTCAGAAAAAAAGAAAAGCAACTGAGGAGGGATATAAGATGGCAAATCAAAAATATCATAGCTGGCTTCCTACATACAATTTTGCCAAAACCATAAGTGAAGGGAACAAATTTTTCCTTGATTCTTCAAAATCTAGTGACTAACAGTTTACAATTATCTGACAATCCCTTCTGTGCAACACAGGTAATTCTTCAGGCGTTATATTATGCTAATTAAAATGTATTAATTAGGTTACTGAACAAATTATCAAATACAGAAAATGCTTTTATACAATTTCTTTCAGTCACACAGCTGCTTTAAAGGAGATGAATTTTTTTTGTTGTTGTTAATTTGATCACCTCTGTGACTCAGAGAGAAAAAATGGTTCAAGGGGTTTTCTATAAAATTTTCCAATTTTGGTAAATATTTGCATCTTTTAATCTACATCTTGCACTTCCACTACTTTTCTCCCTTGCAAGATCATAGATAGTGAAAACAGAAAAGGCACTTGTAAAAAATGAATGAAATAACAAACTGGAATGGATAAACTGAAATTTGTAACAGATACTATCTGCAAAATTCTTTGAAGTTCAAATACTGACAAGTCTCTTTTATCCTTCCTCTACACAGGGTAGCTTGTGTTTAAAGTTCCATCCATAACAAATTCAGTACAATACATAAAGGTCTTCAAGCCTGAACATATTTGTGATGTCTAGCAAAAATTTAGACATTACTGACTTGTTCTTTCTTTCACTTATTACAGTGCTTTGTTTAGTTGCAGATGGTACTAGCAACAGGTTTTGATATCATCCTTATCCTAGAACGGGGCCAAAGACAACATTTCAGTTTTCCTAAGATTCTTACGTCCCCAAGAGCTCAAAAGAGAAACACATCTTCAAAGAGGAAACATTAGTTAGAAAGCAATCTGAGATGAGAAATCATTAAAAAACACTGATCCTCAGAGAAGCTGACAATTAATGACAGTTCTAAATTTATAACGGAATCTTGAAAGCCATTTTCACTGTAGTGTTCCAGGGACATTTTGCTTCTTGAGGGAAAACAAACTCAAGGCTCATTTACAAGATAGTACATTGTGGCTCTTAAAGAATATAAACTAAACAACACCTATTCTCCTTCAGTTTTTTATCTTTCCCACTTCATTAAAAAAAATTGCTTCAGGTGAAAATGTTAATGACTGAGGTTCTTCAGCCTATGAGAAATTATGTGAAAACACAGGGAAACCCATACAACAAAAGTTTCAGAGTTGAACCATAGTTAAATTTGAATCATCAGAGATATCTTTAAATAAAATTAGTGAGAGAAAGACTATTAAGCATTCCAAAGGGCTATTTCTGCTTTGGTATGATTCACGCTGGAATACAGCTCATTTTTAAACTAACCAAGTTTTAGATTTGTCTGACAAGTCTTTAAAACCTACTATACTTAGGGATCCAGAGGCAAGGGTTTGTTAATACAGAAGGATGCTAGGATCAGCATTCAGAAGATCCAGTAGCCGAATGGTATGTACCAAGCTATAACAAAAGAATTGGTTGACAGTAGGAACAGAATTGTGTATCTGGGATTCAGAAAACTTAAAACCCATCAAATCTTGGTGGATCACTGCTTCACCTTCTCACTAAAAGTCTCGGTTAGAATGTCCTAAAGCAGAAATAAGCAAATGTGGGACATGGCTTACACTTGTGTACACCAATCTATGTGAATAGTTCTAGATAAAATATGCAGTATGATCTTGGAATTTACTCACACAGTGCAGTGTCACACCTTCACCTATGTCAGTCTCATGCACTGCGGATCTCAGTCCTAAACAAGTTGCAGACTTGAGCTGAATAAATAAATTTTAAAAAGCAAAAAGTTGTAAGGTTGCTTTTTGTTTCTTATGAAATCCTCAATAGCATGTTTCTAGCTTCATCCTGTGTACAGGGAAAACAACTAACTAAAGTAAATCAAACTGTATTTTCATTCTAACGAAAATTAGCAAAATTTACAAAAACAAAAAAAAAAGAAAAAGAAAAGAATAGGATTGTTACAGAGAATTGAGTGATAGGATCATATTCTTTTGTCATTTTATGTGAACAGTTTACAGCCTCTGCAAGTTATTATGAATGAACCATTTTTACTCTCCCTTGACCTGACCAGGGAGTTTATTTCACTCTCTGATGAAAGGGTAATTTGCATTAAAATGTACAATCATTTTGCACATCACTTTGGCCTCCCCACCTCTTACTTCATGTTTCACACACCTACTTATGCTGCTGCCTGCCTCTCAACCCCCCTCTTTTGAAGGAAACATCCAGATCTTGAAATTTCTCTCAGAAATGCACACAAGAACATATTCCTTTGGCAACAAGACTCACTCCAGTGTCTTAGCCCCATTAGTAAGCCAGGCAGCTGCCCAGATACCAATGCTGTCTGTAGCACATACATTTTTATATAACAGCTCATTTTTTATATATAATGTACAATGCCTTGTCTTGGGAATACAGCATCAATTTTTGGTTGAACATTAGTAAGATTCACTCATACTTACAAGTGTCTTGTTTATTTTAGTTCACTTCATGGTTTTCTTCTTTAAATTTTGTCATGAATTATGCTTACTTAGAAGAAAATAACCCCCCTTTGGGACATTTTCCTCTGAATGCATTGCATATTCCAAAATGTCAATGGCAGAATCTCTTACGGTGTAGCAGTTGACAGTCTGCATACTTTAATCAAGCCAGAAAGTTTTAATTATACTGCTAGAGGCATTGCATTAACATTTATTTTCTTTAATAGAGACTCCATAAGAAATTAAAAAAAAAAAAAAAAAAAAAAAAAAAAAAAAAAAAAAAAAAAAAAAAAAAAAAAAAGGATAGAGCCTGCAGTTCTTTGGATAGAAAGAGGAGGGCACTCCTCTGTTTCTTAAACACAGCCAAATCTGAACATTATCACCAAGAAACAATGATATAATTTGTTATCTTTTTACAACAAGGAAGAGAAAATTGTAAGTTTGATATTGTTAATTATAATGGTTTGGGATACTGTAACCGTTCTAACAATAGCAGGACCTTTAAATAAAATTCTCCTCCCTGCCCATTTCTCCTTTTTCTGTCTTCTGGCATTTAGTACTGGGAGTGGGTAGCCCCATGCAGTTGGGAACTGTGCACCTGAACAAATACAGCTGTAAGAACAGCGTGTGTCTTGCCCTATTTAAGCTCACCTTGAACAATGACAAGGCAGAGGATTTTAGTTTGGGAAATGGAGCATCAAATGTAAGGCCTCCTCAGATGCCTGCTTTGAAGGGACCATTGTAAAATATCTGTTGGCCTTTGAAACACATTAAAGAAAAAAAGCAGGACTCTGCTGTCATCTATTGAGACAGATTTTCTCCTCGTCTTAGAAAGATAGCATCTCATAGAAATTTATTTTAGATTTAAATGTTATCCTATCATTGTCATGTAAGTCATGATTTCAGAAACTGTTGAATAATATTTTTTCTAGTTCATTAAATATATGGAATTCATGATCTACCTTTGATGGACTGTACTTTTGAGCCTGAGTTCGTAATTTGCCTTGTGGTTTTTTTGTGAGTATGAGCTCATTAGCCATAGGGTTCCTGACTTCATTCCAAATTGGGTAGTTCTTTCTCTACAGATTCTCTTTAATCTTAATTTGGATACACTGTATTTCTCTTCCTGGTCTGAAAATACTATTTATGTAACATTACTGTTACAAGCTTTTCCTCATTCTTTGTACACCATAGGTGGCAGCACTGTAAGAGTGAGAAAAATAACCTATACGCTATCAGTAATGGCTGGGAAGTTACAGCTGGAAGATATAAGATATATAGGACTATTAATGTATGTTACTGTAGCAGGATAATGGACAATTTGGCTGAAATTGCGCTTAAACATCAGATCACTCTGTTCACAGACTTCTTGTTTGACTGAGCGAATAAATACAGCACATTTTAAATGGTATGATCACCCTAAAACAGATAAGATACCACAGCTTGAAAACAGGACTTAAATGCCTAACACATAAATTACATGGAGTTTAAACTCCTAGATCCAAGGACACAACCTTGAAACAATGTCTTGGATTATATGGAGTCTAGGTAACATATAAACCGAAGAGGGAGTTCAATATAAAAGTTCTTCAGATAAAAAAAATCTCAGCTTCTCTAAATGATGAGAAACAATTAAGTCCTGA
The DNA here is from genome assembly GCF_000687185.1 of Egretta garzetta. Lineage (NCBI taxonomy): Eukaryota > Metazoa > Chordata > Aves > Pelecaniformes > Ardeidae > Egretta > Egretta garzetta. The sequence continues at coordinate 1,995,259 of NW_009260839.1, read as the reverse complement.
AAGAGTTAAGCATCACATACCTCATTGCAGATGGCAAACCTAAGCATTCATCTGTCTACTCTTCTAATGCGCCTGAGCCAGTAGGTTTTAAAATATACGGCAAACAAACTCATTTCCTCTTAAAAAAAAAAATAAGTTCCCAGAAATTGTTTTATTTTTCAAAATGGCCAGGAAAAGATTGAGATTTTCCTTCCCCTTGTTTTTAGACAAAAATTTATTCATTGGAGCAGTGACCCAGGCTTCATTCTCTTTCCTTCTTTAAAGTGGTGTTCAAACCTATGTATCTACCACCTAAGAAAAATGCAGATGCAAAGACAGAGGTGCTTTCAAGCTTCCTATGGAGGCTGTGGCATTTTCCATATAAGAAGAGATTACTTGTTGTGGGGTTAGGGACAGAAAAAAGGTTGAGTATTGCTCTCTGGCCTATGAATTACAGCAGGCAAGTAGAAAGATGGATTCCTGGGTTGACCTCCAGAAAAAAAAGCACAAATGTAATACAAAACAGTAAGGAAGAAAAATGAAGTAAAAGGGATCTTCGCTTAAACGCTGTCCATTTCTCCCCTTTTTCTTTCTGTTCAAATTGAACCAATCCTCCAGCTTAGGCTGACTGCAGCAAGCACAGTACACGAGAGCGCAGTGACTGCTTATGTAACAACACATTTACAGATGTTCCTATCTGGAACACAGGTGTCCCCTTTTGATATTTTTCTGGCTAGACAGCCAGCATAATAATTTTTTGGAGATCATCCACAGTCATTTCATAAAGAGAATTGTACATCTTCACTGCCACTAATTATAGTAATCATCTTCCTCCATAAAAAGCCAAGGGCTTGTGCCAGAGCAACTAATTTTGCTTTTACTCCCGACTCCAAATTGCTACTACATTGTCCATCCTTCTCTCAATTAAAAACTGTCCAAATGTTTAGTTGGACTTAAAGCAGAGCAAGTAATAATATTTTCTTCAAGGTGTAGACTGGTTTCTAGATGTAGATTGTTAAGCAACACTGGATTTAACTGTGAAGCAGAAGAAAGAACTACATTTTGAGGTGTTTCTCAGGAGAGTGGGTGACAGCTATGTTGTAATATCATGTTTACAAAAAATCATCCCTTTGGCTAAAAAGTACCTCAAAACCCACTGGTTATGTCAGCAACAATGTTTAAAGTGGCCCTCAAAATTATCTCCGTTTTAATGAACAAAAAAGGAAGACTAAACAAGTCAGCTATGCTGGTAATGTAATTTTATAAGGTGTCAAAAATTGTCTTAATCTATTTGAAATTAATTCCCAGTAGGTAAGTATGAGAGCCAAAGAAATGAAACAATGAGAGTAAAATAATGATGGATATACTTGGTAAAAATAACAAAATAGTTATATTTTAACATCTGTAACATTCAGAAAATTCTTACAGAGATGTCATGATTGATCTGAAATTTAGCTGTGACATTGAGAACTACAGTATATATAGGAGTATGTCAAAAGTTGTATACTATCCAGAGAAATTAAAATAACAATGATAATATAAAAGATGACATAATTATTGTCTCCAGTAACTTCCTTATTTGTAAGAATAAAGATATATAGTCTGTCCTGTAGGCATCATATCCAAAGTCATGTTAGCTTAATTCTGTTCTATACTTTAACAATTATAAATATTTTGTGATTTTAAAATTATTTATATTTATGTAAATAAGACATTTTCAAGTAGTATTGAATTTATTGCTTCTGTATAGAATATGACAAAAGGCTGAATTCTCCGTAGGCTGCATCAGCTACATTTCTCTGATAACTGGACTAGAAATTTAATTTTTGTGCTCAGAAATTTTTAGTTAGACACACAATGCAGGACTGATCTGGCTTAACTCAGACATCTAAATGCTAGATGTGTAAGACTGAGCCAGTCACTCCCAATCCTTTTAATAACTGAAGAACAGGCATCTTTAAATGTTTATAATTAGATTAGATAAATTGCATATCTGTCTCTCATCCCCTTCCCCCTGACACTTTACAAATAAAGGAATTATCCTTGAAAACTAGACATGTGATTGTCTTAAAATTATTAAAATTTTCCATGACACCATTATGCAGTGTTTTGTTCACAGCACAAGTTGAGAGAGTGCAATGTGCGTGATAGTTTGTTGCATGATAATGCAAGGTCTCCATATCTTTTCTGTACTCTTCATTGTTAATATCAAATGTCACAATGTTGAACTTACTAGCTTGTAGTGGAACTTCAGTTGTCATTCTCGGTTTCTTCATAGTCTTAGTGTCCTTAAGTGTTCTTGAGAGATTAGGATAACCTTGAGAACAAAAGAAAAAGCAGAAGTAATTTATTGCAAGCAGTACAACTGCAGAGGGTATTATGTTGATAAGGGAATAGCCCTAGAACATGACAAATGCAAATAAAGCAGGCAGTAATGTACTGCGTGTTTAAGAACTACTCATATAATAGGCAAGTACTGGGGAAATGATTTCATATCTAGTATGGCAGCTTTTGATATATTTTGCAAAAACCAAAATGCCATTCTTAGAGATGAACCACTGCTTATCAATCCTTCTCTCCCTCAATACATACATAGACACACATTTGTGAACATTATTATTAATAAGAAACAGAATCAATTGAAATAAACTATTTTATTTATTTTAAAGAGTGTATGTTTATAAGATGAATTTTAAGTAAGACAGCCAGCTCAATGTATGTTTCAGTATGAATTACTGCAACCATAGTTTAAATGAGACAAGATATTCACAAGGTAATTCTTCTAGTTATTAGAAAAGTAATTATGAGAACAATTTAAGTAGAGGCAAGTAGCTTCAAAAACAATCAGAAAACAATCCCCCATAAATTTTATGAAGTTACAGTATTAAAAAGGGAAAAGATGAACATTAGTAGTTTAGGATTTTCCTTAGGGAATAATTCTTTTCCTCTCTCATGCTCCACTGAAAACATTTCAGATCCTTCAAGACTGTAGCATGACATTTCTGGATGTTTATGCAGCAACCGGACAACTGGTGTTCTAGTTCATCCAAAGTGAAGTTAAGCAAGCAGGAACTAACACAGAATAATGAGCTCAATATTAACTTTTCATCTTTTTAATTACTTAAAGATCAGATCTCCTTTTGCCTTCAACTGTCTGTTTCATTGTGGACAATTCTATTGTTCGTATTTTTAGTACGATGGTCTTTGTCCTGTCAAATGTTTTGATATGCAAGGAAGCAATATTCTCTAAAAAGACTTGGAGGTGCCATTGGTTTGCCTGTTACAAAAATCTGCAGACAGGCAAATAACTCCCACAGAGCACTTTCTTCTTTAAACTTTTTAAATCTAAAAGGTTATCCATTCTCCCTTCCTCATCTGGAGAGGTATGTCACCGCAGAACACTTACCTGTTATGGTGCCACATTTTGTCACTTCTTCAAGTGAGTTAGCCAACAGAAATAAAACAAATTTAAAAGGTAGACAATGCAGAAAAATACATTTCAGATAGGTTATAAACAAAGAAGCTGAGTCATTAAAACCAAGCATACAAAGGAATTCTAACAGAACTCAAATGTTTCACTCAGGTAATTAAAATATCACAGAAGAAACATATATTTGAATTTCTATGTCTGACACTGATACTTTATACAGTGACATCTGAACATACCATCCCCATTAGTTACCTGAAACTCATGACACTATCCCTGCAAATGCAGGAAGGGATTGAACATGAACATTTTATAAATAGAAGCTGAGGAAACAAAGAAATTATGGATCTGGTTGTTCCAATACACTCAAGACTAATTGCTCCAGAATTTTGCTTGAGCTGGTGAGAGGAGTATTTGTTAAAACAAGAAAACAGTGTTCCAGCATCTTGTACAGAGGATGTTGTACTTCTTCTGTAGCTATCCTACATACTTCTATTTGGAAGTCAGTCTGGTTAATCCTATATTATCCGTTTTATGTATTATATTTAATTATTGTAATTATTATATGAATATTACAATTATTATATTACTATTGCAATAATTATATATTATTATTGAAATAAATTGAAATTATATATTATTATTGAAACTGGTATGCTCAAATCTATGGTTAAGTTACTGGCATTTCTCAGAAAGTACATGTGAAATCTTTGATCCCTGGAATAGCAAAATCTTTGCTCTGCTAGTGAGAGATTTTATTTCTACTTCCTTAGGAGTAACAATTTTAAAATATTTTCATATCCCTGTCTCTATTAGTCAAATCATATCATCTTTTCTGAATTTTTTTTTATTAAAGTTGCCTTTTGAAATTGAGTTCAGGTTTTCAATCAGAGTAAAATCACTTATTTTCTTAAACTTTCTGCCTTGTATTTAGAGCAGACTTTTCTCTCTTCAGATATTAAAATTATTTTTCTCTAGTGAAGCTACTGCAGATTTGCACAGTATATGAAGGCATTGTTCTCCATGTTTTACAGACCTTTACCTCAACTATGAAGATATTTTCTAGCAATACATAAATCAATAGTTTAGAGATTAATTGCCAAATTGTTACAAGGCATTAATATACAAAACACTCCAATGCATAAGATATTAAAGTAGAAAAAAAATGTAATTTATCCCTCCTACTCCCTAATATAATTCATTATGTAAATCTTTACCATATGGCTATTAATTTCCAGATACAAGAACACCTTTTCTTAAAACAAAAAGCATTTTTACCCATTTTCTGAGAGTTTTTAGCTACATCCACTCACTAACCTGGAAGCAGTGAGACTCTGGAAGCCTCTTATGCTGCTGGTTGATGAGTAAAATATTTACTGAAAGCAAAGAACTTTAAAGTTAGTCACATTTCACTTACGCACTCTCTCTCTCTGCAGTTTTCCCTGTTTTGATATTGTTGCGTTTTTAGCTATGCAGCTGCTTCTTTTCATAGTGTTTGCAGTGAGGGTGTATGTGTGTGTGTTATTTTTGAGGTTTGAGGTATTGAGGGGAAAGGACATGGAGCCCTTGAAATGACTGCTGAAAATGCAAAAAACTTCATATTAGCTATTTAATACCTCTTTGTGCTGAGGTGCAAGGGCTGGCACTCTTCTAAAATTATTTTGGGGCAGATGTGCAGCTTCTTAAGCAATTTTCTTCTTTCCAGTCAAACATGTTTCCATACTGTAATCTTTGTGTAAGAAAGCCTATGTTGAACAAATTGTGGCTATTTGTATTTGTATTCCCCACACAGTCAAAGCACCCACACTATCTAGCTCATTACTGAAAATTGCTTTCGAATGCCTTCAGTATGAAAGGTATTATTATAGTATCAAATCCTACTCTAGTCTGCATTTCAAATTCTTGATTAAAACAGTATTTTGGGCTAACGGGGTCTCTATTAACAACTCACCTATATACTTTACCCTGAATAATTCTAAATAATTTGTTACATCTAAGGAAGGTTAAGACTGCTTAGAATAATAGTCTGCTATTACTGCTTCAAATGAGATGTTTATTGCAATACTGGATTCAGCATTATAAAATATTATATTCAATCAACTACTGCCAGTGATAGAAGCTCCTAAACTTCTGTGGTGAATGGGAGCTATATAACTGGGGCTAGCGTCATACACTGATATCATAAGTAGAGGTTCTTTGAACATATAAGTGAACAATAGATTGAGAATTAATTTTTGCATTCATAGCAGAACGAAATAAAATTTTGGTTGCACTAAACTGCCATCAAATGATGCATTCACAGATTGTCTTTGCAGTAAGTGAGTATTATCTATACTTACAGTTACAAGAATATGGATAGGAGCAGGGTCTCTTGCTTTTACTTTTGGGAATCTAATCAGATGCACAGTCTTAACATAGGTGTCTCCAGAAAGGCAACCGCAAAGAAGTGCCTAAAAGAAATTAAAACAAGTAGTTCTGGACATAGAAAACAAAAACATGTTTGTGCATTAGTTTGCTTGGGTTAGCATTAATTATTGTGGGCTAGAAACAGTTAAGAACTCTGAAGGAAATCATAGAATCATAGAATGTTTTGGGTTGGAAGGGACCCCTAGAGGTCATCTAGTCCAACCCCCCTGCAGTGAGCAGGGACACCGCTAACCAGATCAGGTTGCTCAGAGCCCCGTCCAACCTGGCCTTGAATGCTTCCAGGGATGGGGCCTCCAC